>NW_010973187.1:11662007-11908562 GCF_000737465.1 Haliaeetus leucocephalus | reverse complement strand
TGGGGGGGGAGGGGGGGGGGGGGGGGGGGGAGAGGCAGGGTACCACCACAGTCTGAAACTATCAAAAAGACCCCCAACTTCTAGGGAGTGGCCAGAGAAAAAACAATCTGAAATCCTCCTCTATTATTGCAGTATCTTAGCAACTCACAGAATTTTTCAGGTATGTGTCTTGAGGGCACCCTGCTAACTGTAGAAGGGACTGAGACGTACAAAAATGTGACCATGAAAGCAGGAGAAATAGTGGGAAGGGAACGTAAACCCAGGCTTTTGTTCTCTGCACTTCCTGTCCTCATTAACTAAACCATTTGTGCCTGCTGGAGGAATGAAACATAAAACAAGAGAGGGTGACCTAAGAAGAAATGGAAAACTTTTCTCTTTAACTTGAAGAATTCCAACATGATGATGGAGGAATATACTGATCAAACAAGTTAGATAGATATACAAACTTTAATAAATTGGTAAGACTGAATATACTTCAGTAGCATAGCTGCAGCTGTCTCTGCGGCATGGGAGATTGCCTCATCTCTCAAAACCCTAGAGTCAAGCTTCCATACGAAGCAGAAGACCATATTAGGTGGCTACAGAGATGAAAATATTCATAGCAGATGATGAGACAATCAACCACAGCAATACTAATGTGTTTTATGATGGAAGGGCACCACCCTTGGTCCCCTTGAAGTATATGTTAATATTTTTCAACATCTGCTACCCATCTTCTTGATGGTAGGATATAAATGGACTGGTTTTAGCCTCTTTTTGTACTGCCTAGACCTACATCTCAAGGGCCACTGTGAACTGTGCTTTTGCACTACTTTCACCATAATTATTCTTAGGTATCTGTAATTAAAACCATCTGAGAAAGCTACAAACTAGAGGCACCTCAGAAACACAGGCAATTAAAATAGTGATTATGTAAGATGAGCCACAGTGATGACTACAGAATTTTGTCAAACAAATCTGCACCTTAAAAATTCAGACTCTTCTCTTCTTTTTTCCTCGTATTTTTTCAATAGACCTCTAATGAGTTGATAATCAATGAAAGAAAGATCTTCCTATATTCTGTTCTTGACATTCATATGAATACATCCCAGAACATTGGAGTGACTTTCCCATGTCAGACTTCAAGTAATTTTAAAGGGTGCTGACAGTGTTCAGACTTCAAGGTTTGTTAGGAATCAGCAGGATGCATGGGGCTAGATTTGGCACCTGAAGATGCAGATAGATACTCATTAGAATTTCCATAAGTAACTGTGTGCTCAACTCCCACAGTTTCTCATGAATTAATTATCTGATTATCAAAGAAAATCTCAGTAGTTACTCACCCTTAAGGCCTTCCCAAGGCTGCCATTCCAGACATAAGTCTTGATGACAGAAGGTCTACAGTTGTCATGTATTGTGGAAAAAAGAGGGTTTGGACTTGAGAAATGTAATGTTCTGCTGCCAATTATATACCCAGTCTGAGTTGCTGACAGTTTCCTTTTCCTTTCACACTTAGGCAACATCTCTGGTCACAGAAAATGAAGCAAAGGCCTCAGGAAAGAAACAGAAAAATGTATTTTGAGGGAGAAAAGAAGTGAAGCTCTGAGCCAACTCTCAGATGCCTTGTCTGTTGAGAAGATTTAGACAGAATCTCCTGGGTCTGATTTATGAGGGAATATTCTGAGCCAGAATGAATTTCTGGAGATCATAATCTACACAAAATATAACAAACAAAAGAAAGCAGGAATCATGAGTATAAAATAGTGCGTTTACTTTCTTCTTCTTCTGAAACAACTTTTCAGAGTAGTGATGGTGATTCTTTATCATACAGGAGAGCCGTAGCACTGCTGGAAAGAACAGCGGGAGACAACAGGGAGAAAAAATAGGTAGAGAACTGAAAGCACACGAAAATTCAGACCTATAAAATATAGTAGAGGGAAAAACACTTGAAGGTAGAAGAAGACTAAGACACATAATTAATTAGTAATGCCCTATGAAATGAAAACATCATGGGATTTAAAAACAGTGGTGAGTCCATGATGTTGGGTTTCTGTGCTTACTAAGCATATTTTGAGGAGAGAAAGAACTTGCCTATAGGATATTTGTATGTGGATATGTGGGGTGTTGCTTGGGGGAGGGGGTCTTCCTTTCTTCAAAAGATTTTATTCCTTCAGTCTTGGATCTAATGAGAGCCAAATGGTTCCTGGATGTAATTATTTCATAAGGTCTGTTGAACAGACATTAGAACTTTCACCTGCTGTAATCTTAGCTCAAATACAGCTTGCAACAGGGAGGAAGAGTGCAGCGTCCTAGAGCCTTCTGGAATGAAATCTTTCAACTTATAGATAATAAATCACTTAAAGCTGAAAACCACATTTAAGTAACACCTCATTGAGCCTTTTTAAAAACACTTTCTCCTGGTCTACCACATGTATAAATAGAGTTGAATAAAAATGATTTGCCTTGTTAATAATGAGACTAAAAGCACCAGTAGCAGGATAATAATATATGCTTTCAGAAAAATCCTGTTAATGGTCTTTAAAATACTTCCCATTGCTGAGAAAATGGAAAGCTGTGTCTTTTGTTTGTTATACTGGAGGAAGGAAATATTAAAAGAGAAAATCTTCTATATTTTTTAAAGGACAGATTTATTGGCTAATAGGGTAAAGGACCATGTGTTTGAAGGAGCAGGGAGGGACACATTCAGGAAAGTTCTGTCACAGTGAAAGGTACTAATGACTTACTCATTGGGGATTACTAATTTAGATATCCCAGGATGAAACCCTTAGTGTTATAATTAAACACAGAGGGCTATGACAAATATGCCAGGGGATAGAGAGTCGTCTCTTTTTTATTTTTCTCCTCTTTTTTTTTTTTTTTGTCCTTCCTAGACTATTCTGCTCTTAATTGTTCTTCCAGAGTAGCTTTCTAGAAGTGTTCAGAGCCAGACTCACCTGTCCAGAAAAGGCTGAGACTAGGGATTTTTAAAGTGCAGGACTGTAAATGCCAAGAAGAAAGAGAGAGCTAATAAATCAGTTACAACTGTGAGAGAGACACGGAAGAAAAAGCTGTCTCTTCCAAGAATGAGGCAAATTGTTTTGATGGAAGTGTCCGCGACAGTAAAAGATTCTCATCTATACCTGGTTCCCCTGAAAAAGCACTTATATTTGAAAACAAAACCTATGACAAATTACAAAATATTAGCGCAAAGAGAAGAAAACATATTATGAGAGACAAAAGATGGGAAGACTGTTAAGAAGTATCTCTGAAGAAAACCTTTCCTCCACTGTCCCACACTGCAGCCAAGCTGCATGATAGTATTTTGGTTGCTTTCTTTTACAGACATCCCAGAGTTTATTCATACAAAAATTTCTGTGTAGACAGTTAACAACAACCCATGCCTCAGAGATGCCCTTATGTCTTGTGAATATGTTGAGAAAAAAGTCCAATTCTTCTTTCAAATTATCTTGCACAGATTTCTGGTCTTCACAATGAAAAGACCATACTGCAAACCAAAAAACAGTACCACAGAAAATCTTTCAGCAAGGATATCTTGCTGCATTTACCTCTAGGGTAAACTCTGAGAGATGTTGTGGTATCATAACAGGGTTGAAGAGCCAAAGTATTGCTCAGGCATTTCTGAGAATGTACACCTCCCACAGAACTTGCTTCAGAAATTTAAGAAATAGTGATGGTTATTTTTCTATGTCAGGGTATAATAAGGTATTTTACTCAGCCAAGACTTTTAGGAAATGAGACTGAAAAGCAATGAGCCATACTTAAGACACAAGGCACACTGGCAGTGTTCATTAGAAGGAAGTCAGACCTTTTCCTGGTAGATTCAACGTACACAAGAGATCAAAACAATAACCTCGTCCAGCTGCTGTCCTTCTGACAGTTTTCAAGCTGCTTCATCATGCACTAAATCTAACATTAATTGTGTGTAAGTCCATGCAAGAATGCTAATTAAAACAATATACCTATCACATACTCCTATGCCTTCCAGGCAGCAAGAACACAGTAGACAGCTGCTGTTCCAAGTCAGTGTATGGGAGGATAAGAGGTAATTGACCCTGCAGTTGTTAGGTTAATTCACAAAGGGAAATCTCTTGCACAACTGGTGTTTCATCTGCTCTTGCATAAAAAACTGTACCAGAAGCATTCTCTTTATATAAGCTATTTGTATACAGTCATGAAGACTAATTACTTAAATGAGGAGTTCCACAAGCACAGGAAATAAGGAAATCTTGTGCTCCATATATTTCTGCTGCATGCCTGACTGACTTCAGAGTCTAAGAAAGCACAGGCTCCGTTTGAAACTTTTCCTGTGTCTTGGACCTGCTTAAAAACTCTTCCTATGTAGGAGAGACATGAGCACGAACATCTCCTTTTCTCTTCCATTAGGCATAACACACAGGTTCTCTTGCTGTAGCTGGTCATCCATTTTCACAAAGCAGGTAGAAGCTTATTTATCTTTGGTACTTCTACTCCCCTGCTGAATTCCTTTAATAAAGTATTGGTTTCACTGGGAGGAGAAAGGAAGTGCAAAATTAGGAATACACATGGATAGGCACACTGACAGCAAAAGCCGCATGTTACCATAGTCAAGTTAAATACCCCACATGCAGATGTCAGATAAGATAATTTTCTTTACATACATGAGGCTGTTGATTTTACTGCAAGGGTTCCAAAAAATTATGGTTTTCTGTAATAAGCAAACCCACAAAATCCTGCAGGAACCCACAAAAACTTAATTGTACTCACTGTACAGAAGAAAACATGTAGGCCTTAATATGCTGGTTGGGTGGCTTTTAAAATCCATTATTCCCCGACACAGGAAGAAATTATGCTATGCCCCTCAAAGGTTCCCTCCAAGCAGCATGAGATGATTTCCAATTACTGCATGTGTATCTGTTGAAAGGAGCCTAAGCCACAGCATTTGGATTTAAATATGAATCTGAACTGCCTGAAGGTGCTCATGCCTGAGGTTTTGGGTTGTTTTGTTATAGAGACAAAATGACCAACTACGTGTATTTATCTAGATCCCAGTCTAAATTTTATGTGTAAAAGTCAGCAGAGTTTTGGGTTAAGATTACCAAGAAAGAAAAAGTCTTGGTCAAATCAAAGTTAAAGTTTTTGAATATTTCTTATTTAGCTTAAGGGAAAAATTCAGAGGAATTTCTGGAATGTAGACAGGGATGGTTTAGCAAAATTAATTGAAGAGTTGACCCTAACCCTTTGGATGAAAGTCTCAATCAAAGCTTGCTAAAACCCTGATGTTTTCCTTTTTTCTCTTACTTAAAAAACACCTTATAAAATTATAGGGCTATATCCCAAAGCAACTTAACATCTACCCCTGCCCACCAGCATCCCTTGCCTCTTCTGCACCTTGAAAGGCAAGAACATATTTTCATGAAAAGAATTTTTAGAAAACTCAGGCTTATGTATGCAAATACTTACAGCTGATAAGTAGTATATTTTGTCTGAACACTGGATACCTTCTAGAATACTTGAAGTTAATTTGGTTTAATAATCAAGTAATTGGTAAGGAACATAATTTAAGTTCATTAACACAGTTCTGTTTAGACATTTCCAAATTATATGCTCAATGATACAAATTCATGCAACACCTACTTTATCTATTATTCCCCCAAAGGTAGGTTACACTCTTATCTTAGGGAATGAATGGAAAAACATATCAGCTATACCATCTGACATATACAGTAATGCTATCTGCAGCTGTTCATTCTTCAGCTGCTGTTGGGAGCACTTTCCTCCTAATTGGGCAGTAGCCTCTAGTGACTGAGTCATCTACCCACTGTGAGTAAAAGCTGAATATCTTTCATGTTAGCTCAAAGGACAGTGGTTTAGATAGGAAGAAAAAACTTAGTTTAGGTACTGCATTTTTAACTTACATGGGTCCCATAATTTTACTGAAGATACATGGCATTAAATGGTGTTTCCCCCCTTTTCTTTAAAGCATTGGATCTCAGATTTACAAGAAATTGTAGCTTTCATCTTCCTAAAAAGTTTTATGTCTGATTTGTTTAAAAGTTCAGATTTGTAGTGTAGAAACAGAGTCATTACAATCTACTACATGCTAGAATATTTATCATCTTTATTTTACGCTGATTTTGTAATATGCTTAAGGCTCAAAAATAAGTCATTATTTCATGCTTCTGGGTGACTTGATACAGTTATATACTTACACAGAGGAAGAATAGAGTAGCTTAGCAGGGTGTGACTGAACTGCTGACAGACTAAACTTATTTAATTTAGCCATCAGAAAGCTCTTGAGCCTGAACCCTTGGGTTTTTATGGTAGAGCTCAGGTATTCTGCCCTCTTCTTGAGTGCTGTGCTTTAGAAACGCAGAGGAACAAAAAAGGATCCTGGTAAACAAAGGGAGGAAAGGAATCAGTTCACTTTGGGCAGATTTTCAGTCTCATTACTGCTAAATAGTAGAGTATTTCTTATATCATGAACCTAGAAAATGGCCAAGGCTGAGTTAACATGTGCATTACTTATTCCTGATTTTCAAAATAGGTGCAGCAAGTGAAAACCATCTTAAGGCTCCTGTAACCTTACCTAGGAAGCTAGTCTGGCATAGAGAAACTGAGAGATTAGGCAAGTTAAAGCCACCTACTTTCCCCTCTTTTTGCAATTGCATTAATCGCTGCTTCGATGGAGCAGAGGGGGGAGCTTGTATCTGCATTCTAAAGGAAAAAAAACCACAACTGGAAGAGGAGAGACTCAGTCTTGGCATGACTATATCTGCCCATAAAGTGATATGAAACAGGACAATATCTCAATATAGTTTCCAAGTACAAGCAAAAAATAAGCAATCCAAATGGTATATATATTCAGACAGGGGGAAAAGGCAAGAAATATCTTCTGCTCGTAAGAAGAGTAAGACTCTAGAGACCTATACCTTTGAGAAACAACTGTGTGGTCTGATTTATCTCTCATTCAAAACATAAATGGAAGATTTCCTAAGTACATGGAGAAAAAGTCATCCAGAGAACTATGTTTTATGACATCCCAAAATGAGCTAGCACTTTACATGCTACAAAAACACTCAATGATTTGTCATCGAAGTCTCTGCCACTTCGAAGTAACTACATGAATTGCTTTTTACTTTTTGGACAGCTTTCCAACTGACTTTATGGCTTAGTATTAAAAACTTGATGGAAAACACAACATTTGCAGCTGAGAAAAACCCTTTCCAATGGGTTCTCTTCTCTTCTTTTTTGAGAATATCTGCATGTGAAAAAGAGTTGGCTGCTCTCTCATGTAGCTGGTGTTAGGAGACTAATCTGTTAGGAGAGTAAGGACCTGCTGACAATTGCGAATCAGCCTAAGCCACATGCATTTCTCTTTCACGTCTACTTGTGCCTTAGAGCCTGCACCAAAGCAGTGAAACACATCTAAAACAAAAATATTACCTGGATGGGATCTATGGGCCAAAAGAAACTTCTAGGCAAAACTGAATCTGCATTTGGCAAAAATTAGAGTGAAGACAAGACAGCCTGAAGCTGGCGTTTTTAAATCTGAGTAAATCCTGGCACAGCCATAGGCTAGTTTAGCCTGTTAACTCAAAAACTGTCTGGACCAATTAAGAATAGGTTTTTCTTCCCAGTTAGTAGCTAATTAACAGAAAAGAATTTCAGGTGACTTAAAACTCTTCAAATGACTGCCCAGGTTGAGACAATAGTAACAGGGGAATCAAAAATGTAGGGGAAAGGAGAGGAGGGTCTGTGGAATAATTCATCCAGCTAAGGTAGGGGTGGCAGTAGTTTCCAGATACACGTGCTCCCTCTCTAGAGGAATTCTCTGGGGTATGGGAACCACGGTTCAGAGGCCCTTTTCTCTCAGTCCACATCTCGCAACAGATTTTATGTCTCTTACTTTTCAGATTTATATCCAAACCCTTTGTTTATAGGCTTTTTTCTAAACTATTTGACTAGTGAATGGCACGGGAAGAGGAAGTAGATTCTGCTGTCTAACAGTTAGATACCCAGGATGGCTGTAGCTGTAGCTCCAAGTTAGGTAGAAAGATGTTTGGCTCATTGTTTCTAGCATCTTAGTTGAATACATATAAGTTTACTCAAGCTATTCTTTCTATATAAAATGACTGGAAAAAAACAGAAAACAATTCTACAGTATTTTTATTTCTGGTTGACTCAATCTAATTTTCCAATGTTTATTTGTGGTTTCACCAGCAAACTGAAACATCAGCTACTTGTAATACCTCGGTCTTTGCTGGTATTCTAACCATAATCACTGATCTTAAGAAAAAAGCTTTTCTCTTAATAAGACTGCACCTGTATGCATGAAAGACTTTGCTTTTAGTTACTTAGCTGTTAACAGCCTACATAAAATATATGACTTCCAAGGCTGGTGTGAACAATGCTCAAATGTTCTTTCTTGGCTGCAGATATCAGCAGAGTACTTCAATTAGTTAAACTGAGAGATTACTTAAAAAAAAAGGAAAAAAGTGTTTGGGTGGTTTGTTTGGTTTTTTTTTTGATTCCTATAAAGGAAGGTCCATGTTTTAAAGACTATTGTTTTGACCTGTGGACTTTGATTTTGGAAAATGATTGTAATAAGACATGATTTGTGACAACAGGCCTATTCATTCATTGTTTTTAAAAGCACATTTGCCACAAGGTGGCAAACTATGTCTACAGGTTTAAATTGAAAACAAGATTGTAGAGGTGTCAAGACATCTCTGAAAATCTTTTATTTCCTGTGCTCAAATAGAAAACAGTATCATATCAATACCTGATGTATCTTTACTGTGTGTGGAGAGGAAGAAATTTTGTTCTGATGAAACAAGACAGCATGCAGAGGGGGAAAGAGGCATTCATCATGCTGATGCCTTTAACTCACCGCTTAACTCACAGAATATGCATTTAAACAAACCTTTCAGATCGCCTTGAGAAAGTACTCTATACTGCATAAGAAAAAAGTATGAATCTATGGAAGCAGCTGCTAAACTTGTGAATAATAATTAACATAATTATAGGGCTTGACTTGATGGAACTAAGTTTTGCACTGTGGTCAAAACTTCTCCAACCTAATAGGACATTTTGAATGGTATTCCATGAGGACTGGACTTATATGACATACAAAAGCACAGGAAGACTCTTTTAAAAATCTCTTTTAAAGAAATAAATGAACAAACAAACAAAATTCCATAGCTAGATGATGCTAAAATATGCAGGTTGCAAAGATAAGTGTAAAGGTACAAGTGAATTTCATTTGTGTGTGTGTGTTAAATGGAATAGAGAGAAGGCAGATGGCACTGTTATTGGAGTATCAAGGAGAAAAAAAAAAGCAACAACAAAAAGCAACCTTTTTGGTCTTTAACAAAAGGCTTTTACAACAACAATGAATGTTTAATATGTGTGGAGTTCCTTATGGAGAAATCTGTAAGAAAGGAAGAATTCTGGACAGGTTCCACTTCTGCCTTTTATTGTTTCACTGCAGCTGCATTTAGTATTCTGGTGTTTGATAACTTTCTGATTGTAACCATCTAGATTAACTCATGCAACTGTAAATAGCAATGCAGATAAGCCACTGTTCTGAACCAAGGAACATGTGCAGTTTGAAGAAAACTTTCCGGTATTTTATCAAGAGATAACTAAAATGCCTTAGGTGACCTGTTGGGTGTTTAAGGAAAACAAGACAACCAAAAAGAAAAAAAAAAAACAAACAGCAAATTTTCAGTCGATTCTAGGAGGGCAAATGCTTCATAGTAGGATTGTTAGGACATGAATAAGAAAAACTAGAATGTGGATGGAAAGGAAGAAATTGGCTTTTGGAGCCTAACTTTTAGGTGAGGGCTTTACAGTACCTCTTCAGAGGTACTGAAAGAAAAGTCTGGGATTATTATTCCTTCCCTTTCTGAGATTCTACATTTAGGGTTTTTTTCCTATCAGATCCAGTCACATTGTATGCAAATGCTTTTTGATCAATCCAAAGTAAACACTTAAGTGAGCAAACCCTGAACTAGTAGGAGTCATGTTAGGCTGCCCTCTCAATATGGAGTTAAGTGACAGACCTGCTCTAATGGCTCTACAAATGATCCAGGCAGAAGGAGTCTTTAAATAGTTGACAGTTAGCGGATCTTTCCTTCTCATTTCTGAGGCATTCCAGTGCTAATGGAAAAAACAGGAGAAAGAAAAAAAAATTATGTATCCATTCCACAGAGACTCTTCCTTTATCTGCCATGTCAAAACTTCATAAATGTGCAAACCCTCACTGACACTAAGGAGTTAATGTCTAGGATGATATCCAGCTTTGGGTCTTTCAGACTTTGGGCTTACAAGAAGACTTAAAACTTAAAAATTATGAACTCCGCAGTGGATTAGTGTCATCATGCTGTTGATAAAGATTCACAGTCCTTGGAAAGACAAGTTTGGTTTACTACATGAATGTACTTTTTGTAAGGAAGACTTTATCCTGTGACACAGATTTTCAGATTGAAGTACCTAAAACTCTTGCCTCTGCCTCTGGAGTTTGGTGGCTAAAACCCCAGTCTCCTAATAGTTCACAGCTACTGAGTTATTGCTCTAAACAGCTATGCAACACATCTGCAAACAAGGACAACTGAGTGCAGGAATCCTTAACTGCTGATGAGCAGCTCAGTGGTGCCAGCAGGCATGGATTGCTGTGAGAGACTGTAATCACAATAAAGTCAATAAAATCTGAAACCCAGTACAGGGCCTCTGCTCAAGGAGATCAGTAAGGCATCAATGCAGAGCATGTGGCACATGGCTAGAATGTGATTTCGTCTCTAAATATGAATTGCAGAGTTCAAGTCGACAGGTAACAAACACCTACGTTAGAGGGAATGTAATGTCCTGGCCAACTGCAGATGAAAGTTTTCCACTTTCATGTGTCATTAGACTTACATAACCAATGATGTGACCTGACTCTAGGTTCAGAACGTTCAGCTTGTGATCTAGGTGCAGCTAGCACTGAGCAGCAGATGTTGCCGTTAATCTGTGAGAGAGCACATAGGACAATAAGTTGTGCATAACAAGAAGATGGATACAAAGAAGTGAGATTACTGTGTTAATAATAAGTTAATAATTAATTATTCAGAAGAAAACACCAGCAGGAAAAAGTATATATTCTGAGGAAAAAAGGTAGATTCAGGTGATGGTAAATCAGCAATACTGAGGATCAATTTATTTCAAAGAATGGCAGAACTTAACGCTTTGGCACTTCACTGATGGCAATATGACCAGCAGACACTCATCAGGTGACTGTACTGCTGTGTGTGAATAGATATTAGCCTAGTCTATATCTTGCCATATATCTATCTATCCCAGGACAAGCCATATCTTTTCCTCACAACATATTTGTCCCAGCCCATGCATATATGCACTAGCTATTAAATAATTGTGGTGTGGCTGCAAGTGCTGTGCCTGATCCTGCCCTCAAGTCTCCACACTCGACAAAAGAAGCCAAAATGAAAATGACCCAAAGATTTGGGATCTCCAAAAGAGATTTGAAAGTTATGACATATACGAAAAATGACTGTGATCTTGATTGAATTAAACAGACAGACAGATGTTTTGAGCCCTTGCTTCTTGTAAAACTTCAGTTTTGCTTTTCTTTAGGTTTAGCTACTCTCTATTTATTTTTTTGGCTGCACATATATATTTTGATAGATATAAAGTTACATCTTTTCAATTCTATTTCTCTCTGATTACCATCGGAGAGATTTTCTTGGACAGCATGTGGTACTTGTCCTTTTGTGCAAATATAACTTATTGTTTAAATATAGCACTGCTGATTGCATTGCTTTAATGAAATTTGTTTAATTAAGAACCTTCTCCCAAACCTTCCAGTCACACCACTTTCATTAGTTTACTCTGGATGTAACCGATCAATGTATAAAGGTTAATATGGACCAATATCCATGTGACTGACTTAGAGGTTTAAATTGCAGTTCTAAAGTGCTTGATGTTCCACCTCGTTCTAACTGTTTTTGTCATCTTCAAATGTTATTGTTACCAAAAAGCATTAAGCTGAGGCTCCAAAAATTTTACAAGTTATTCTTTCATTTCAGCTGACTGACTTACTCATGCCAAATAACTGTCCCAGAGCAAGTACATGTTGAAAGAGGAGAATGTGTGCTGGGAGGAAGATCTGCCTCATGTTCAGTTAATTATGGGCGGCAACCCATCAATCAGGCACAGCCCTTGAGAAGGCCTTCAAAGTAGATAAACTAAGTACCAGACACACCCAAGACCTGGACTTCCAGCACAGAATTTCTTTTTCTATATAATATAAAATAGTGTACGTATCTGTAAAAAAAAAAGAAATTCAAACAGTTGCATGTTAAGATTCTAACAATAGCATTGAGAGAAATAAGAAATGTGATTTTGATCTTGTGGTGATTTGTTGGCAAGAATTTTGTTTGGAGCTTTGCTGAATTCAAGTGCAAAGGTCAAACAGCAGAATGAATTCATATTTTCTGGTTATAGATGCAATTTAGCCAAGAAATATGTCTATTAGAGCATATAATGTATAATGTCTACTATAAAGAAGTCCAGCTGGGTTCAGTTATTGGAAACTTTTTCCTATTTCTATTCTTTCTATGTCTGTCCAGTAATTTCTCCTCTATATCTATAACATGGAAGTGCTGTTAGTTCTGCATTCATAATAACAATATTCTGTTCTCATACACTGTTTTCCCTTGTTAGATCTACATAGAACAGCTTACAGAAGGTACTACTTCACATGGATGAAAAAATTTGGCATTACATTTCTTGGAAACATTTTCTAGAAAATACATCTTATACATATGAACTTATGGACAATTCTGCTCTTCACAATTGCTCTGCCAAGTCCATTGACCAAATCTGTAGGTAAATGTAACACCTTCTATTAAAGCAACTGGTACAGCTGTGGGGAAAAACCTCAAACTAGTTTAGAGAAGTCTTTCTTTAGGTTGACAGTGAACAACTTGACTGAATATATCTGATGTTTGTTTAGAGAAAATAAGTTTGGTTTGCATTTAGCTGAATTTATGTAACAGGAATATAAATTATTGTAAATTCCTATACCCACAATCTTAGAAAGAATTGGACCCTGGGATAAAGAATAAAAGAAGTTAAGGCATGTGTACACAACTTCTAAAAGATCTTCAGGCATTTAGGTCCTAAATAAGATTTAATGTCTATGAAATACAGGTATCCAAGTCTCATATCCAGAACTGGCTGAGATCACGTAAGTTATTTTGTTGGGTAATCCATAGGAAAACTTGGAGTTACTCCCATATGCTCAAAGTCTGAATTTGATCCTTCACCTCAAAACTACTTGAAAATTCTTCCTTGGGGATGATTTTTAGGGGATAAGTGATTAATAAATCAAGATGCTAAGCACTACCAGCTCCTACAAAGGTTAGAAGTGCCTCGGTGCTGTACCTCCTAGCTGAAAGTGTCAATTATTCCACTTCAAGGCTTCTGCTTTATTTCTGGTTTTTAAACAATAATAGACTTTTATTGCTTTTGGCAAACAGTGAACATGTCTTTGATATAACACAGTCCCTAATATTGCACACAAAAGGGATTTTGACATGAAAATTGTAGTATCTTTGGATCAGTCTTTAGGAAAACCAGAGGAGTATTAGGCTTTTATTTTTTGTTTTCTCTACCAATTATATATCTAAATTCTTCCATGAAGAATGTCTTGATAGAACAGAACAGAACAGATAAGAAAGATTCTTTCTCTGTATGGTGGTAGGAGATTATAAAATACCTTAGTAACAGAGTTTAGAACCATGAAAACATATCTTTTGTTAACATTGGGGAAGTAGTATTTTCCCCTTCATTCAAAAACTGATGATCTTCAAGAAACAGACTTTTTGAGAAATGTAGAAGAAAAGTGAAATCCTCTTAAAAATTCCGCAGAGCCAGTTCCTGACAAGTTCAAACAGTGATGGGTAGCACTGTCTGAACTGTGGCCCAAGATTCACTGTTCTGTGACCTGGAGAATAGTGTTCAGGAGCTTTTTAAATAGTGTTTTCAGTTAAGGGAGCAGATAAGAGAATATGATGATGTAGGGCAAAAAAGTTTTAGTTGACAACCCATTGATTTAACATTTGGTGAAATCCTGTATTGAAGCATGTTTTAGTCTTTTTCTAATCTATTAGATTAAGAGTTTTGTTCTATTTTATTACAAATAGGGACTCTAGTAATACCACTGCTCTGCAGTTAGTCTTATAAATAAGATCAGAAGCGTATTATGCTTACTACAATATAATCAATATAAATAGAGAGAACTCTTGCCCCCAAAAGTTTGAAGTGGAAGACGACAGAAATATTTTGGTGCAATACTGGAGAACATGTGTTTTCGTGTTCAGGCACATGACTATAAGACAAACCAGGCACAATCATCTTGCATTTACTGGGGGCTAAGGATGTATTAATGATTGGGCACTCCACCTATGTAATCCTTTAAGTCTCCATATCAGGAAGCACTGGTTGGTGACTTTAGTTAGGGACATATCTGTTCTTCAGCATACTTGTGAACCCGAATAAAACCAAAGGACATCATTGTGTAGAGAGAAATTATGAAGCCTGTACTATTTAATACAGTTTAGAAAATTGTGTTTCTCCATGTTCTTCCAAACTAGATGAGTGAAATAAAAACAAGGAGGAAAACTAAACTGCACAAAACACAGCCCTGCTTCTGAAGAAAGAAACAGGTTGCAACTCAGCAGCTGGAGATCATATTTTGTGGAACAAATCTCGTGTTGTTCCTTGATGTAGAAAGGAGACTGTTGCTGTGTCCTTCCCTTCGTATAAAGCTGAGGGTGCCTAAAGAGGTGCTAACCAAAGCTGAGGAGGGACTGATCAACTGCAGAAAGGTAGGAGACAGAGGGCTGAGAAATAGTAACATGATGAAGAGGTGTATGCAGGTTTCTCCTCCCCCAAGCAATCTGAAGACATGTTCTGTTAGGTCTGTGACTTGTTCAAACATCTTTTTTAGTGGAACAGTGATCAGATATTGTACCAGCTAAGAATGCCAATGGAGATTGGAAATGTGTAGCAATAAGGGTCAGATAGGTGTACCTAGGCAGAGAGAGGAAGAATGCAAACCTGAAATGGGATCATCATGGAACAGCTGTCAGAAGAATGAACAAATGTTCCAATATTATTCCCGCTTCACTTACACACATTTAAAAAGGAAATTAATATATTTTGAAATATTATATCCAGAGTGGTTTTGGGGGTGGGGGGAATGGGAGAAAAGGGCAGGCAATATTGTCTCATTCAGACTAATATCAGAAATATCAAGTTAGAGATATGCATAGTCATGCACCTTTATTGGTTTCATATCTGTTAAAGCACGTGTCTTGTGACTTCCCTGCTTGAAGGAATTAAATATTTGTTTTGAACACACAGAGCCATTTACATCTTACTTATGATTTGAGCCTGCAAATATTATGTTGCCATGGATGCTAGACTCAGATACTCCAGGAGTTTTTCAGTAGACATTTCAACAAAAGCATGAAAGATAATTGTTTCTTTTAATTATTATTTTTCTCAAAGAAGAGTCTGTCTGCAGCAGGTACAGACCTGGTCACTCAGCTGTTTTCTCCAGCAACAGGAGCAGTGCTATACTGTTGAGATGAGGTGTAAATTCCACAGAAGTGTGGCTCAAGACTGACATCTGGTTTTTAAAAGTTCAGGTCAGTAATGGGAAACAAATTAAGTATGCTAAGCCCCTGTTTAAAGGATTTAATATATTAGTAAATCAACAAAAACAGAAAAAAAAAAAAAAAAGATGGAAAGAGAAGCAGCAAGCCACCCAGCTCAGTGTAAACATCTTATAAGGTATTGGACTTAGATGCAGAAAAGATACGCAAAGGCACAAACAACTTTTCAAAATCATTGTCTATATTTCAAAGAAAGAAGATGGTGAAGGGCTGTATCCAAATTCCACTGAGGTCATTGGAAAGTCTTGTGTTTACTTTCATGAGGTTGGATCTAGCCTTAAAAGCCAAGCTGGTTTCCTCATATTACATGACAAATGTTGCTCAAGAGAAAGGAAAAGTACAGATAGACTGAGGTGTGTAGGCTATGCTTGGCCAGCTGGCATGGAATACCTTGCTGATGATGGTTCTGGGCAGATGGTTGGTTTGGATGTCTGAAAGTTATTAGATTTCCACTATGCCACAAAAAATCAAAAGATATCTGAGGTAACAGTTTGGGGCCAGCACAGACTGATGCTCCTGGATCATTGTGGTTCTTGCCCCAAGCATTAGAGGATTTGTCTTTTAAAAGATTCTGGAAAATAAAGAACTGTTCCTTCAGAGAGCATCTGAAACAAGAATGATCTGGGATCTTTCTAACCTGCTGCACTTGCCTCAGAGGTACTTTGACCTAAAGCTTGTCGTCTAGCTCATGGCCTAGCTAAGAAGCTTAGTTAGACTTCTGCAGAACAGATATGGCTTCTCTGCCTACTTTGACTGTGCAAGTGTCCCAGAAAGTTATAACTGGGCTCAGGAGGCTTCATGTGCCAGCTGTTGCTGATGTTTGTCCCTCTCAAGTCTGATTTAACCTGCCTCTCCCTCTGCCAGAAAGCCTGCTTCCCCTTTCATCCAGGTTTCTTATTCAACTCCACCCACTTCTGCACAACCTTTCCTTTCCCATGAGCAGAGCAATCTAACTTAATGCTTCTTCTGCTGAATAGCAGAATCAAATGTTTTCAAATTTGCCTTTATCTGGAGCCACAGCAATTGAAGGTTGATTAAAAAAAGAATTTAAAAGAAAAAAGAACAAGCTTTTTAAAGCATATCTGGCCAGTATAATAGCTTTTTTTTTTTTTTAAACTAGTGCCTTTCGTATTGCTGAGCCAAACATGAAAAAAGCTTGACATTCTTTCGCTGTTGAAAGATGCAAAGAAAAATACAGCATTTTCTCTTTATTTAGGATTGTATCTTCCCTAGATAGTCTCCAGTTCAGGGAAATAGGATGTTTATGTTTTCTAACATGAACTATTGGATGATTAAAAGGACCATGACCATGGTTAGGACTAATTGACAGGAAAGCAGATATTTTTGAAAAAGGGATAATCTGCAAGAAGAGTCCCAAATTAATAGGCAAGAGGAGATCTAGCAGCAGGAAAGGAGAACATCTAATGACCAACGAGTAGAGGAATAGTTGAAAAAGATATTTAAGAGATCACAAGAAGGGTGGGGTTGGGTGAACTGGTGGGAGAAAAAACTTACATTATCAGCCAAAAAGAAAACTTTGAAATTACCTTCAAAAGCTGTTTCCAGTATTTCATTTTTCTTATTATCAGCAAGTCTTGGTGGAAAAGAAACATGAACTTTTTAATTGAGAGAAAGTAAAATAGATAGCCTGATATCAATTTTAACAAAAGACGACTGCAGCATAATACTGCTACAGGCAACAGTAAGGCTAATGTCTTTAAGCCAGCTAAATCATGAAATGTTTATCTAACTTTCAAGACCCCCACAACTATCATCATTTCTTTTTGTGATTTCTCTCTTACCATTCCTTTTCCTTAGATGTCCTGTTGATGTTTCAGGGCTGACTTTAATGTTCTCCCAAAGGAAATAGCTGAAAGATCCAATATGGTTTCTTCTTTAGAAGCCAAGAATGTTTTAGCTCTTTCAACGTTTTTTGCATGGAAGTAGGAATAAATGACATGTGGAGACTGCTTCATATCACTGCTAACAATTTGACGTTACTTTCCTGAAATACTTTATTTATATAAGAATCAAGTTTTAAATAAAGATACATCTCTTACAAAGCATATTTATGTGTGATATTCACTATTTGCCAACAGCTGTAGATTGTGAACCTTGGAACATATTTAGATCACACTACCAGAGCCATAGGTATTATTTGGTTTCTCTAAGCTTGCTTTGCATCTGATTGGCAAAGTTCCAGTCTTTTTTCAAAAGCAGAAGCCTAATAAAAAAATGTAAAGAACATTGTTTTGACTTTGCTTCTTTCTGATGTTCCAGGAGCAGTTACACACACTGGTGTGAAGAAACAGTTGAATAGATACACAAGAGTATGTTGGTGACAAAATAGGTAAGAAGTTTGCTTTCCTGATCAATCCCTCAGCAGTCAGTAATATACCCAGGGGACAGGTTCATTACATGTGAATTTGATCAAGCTGCTGTTAAAGTTGGATTCTGGACAAACTGAACTGCTTGTTGAGTGAACCGCTCAACATCAAAGAGAAGCTTACACATTATGCTGTTTTCTCAGCTCTACCCAATCTCTTTGTTCTGAGGTATAGCCTTATTTACGTGTATTCAAAACCAAATGTGAAAATGGAATTGCCAGCGACAAAACTGAAATGTTTCCCCCAGTTAAAATGTGTAAAAATGGCTATTTTATTTCTTTGCTGGAATCTTCTGCCCATTATTCTAAATCTTGAGGTAGTATTTTCTTCTTTATTATTTTTTTATCATTAATATTTTCCTGTCATCTTGCCAGCAGAATATGTGACTGCTTGGACCTGGATAATGATTGTTCCAGGGCAGCCTAGATCACTGTGATGGTACCATGTTTCACTAATAACTAGTCTACTAATATTAAGAGATGTAATAGACAGAGCCCTGCACGTTGCAAAATATCTTCAAGAAGCAAGGCAAATTACTGCAACCTGAGTTTCATATTTGTAAAAGCAGACATTTGCAAAGACCTGAGCTGGTTATTTCAGTCATGTTGCTCTCCCTGTGGTAAGTGTAACGTAGATGTATTCTGAAAGTTCAGTGTTTTTACTGGCATTATAAAGATCTATCTTTCTAGGACCCTAGTGTGAGAGACTGAAAGAGTTAATGTCTCAAACATTGTGGCGGGGGGGCAAGTTCTGCACAGCGAGGAACCCCAGGTGAAAAGAAGCCGATCAGCACCCATCAGCACAGGATGGGAGGCCGGTCCGTGCGCAGTTCCCTGTTCTGATGTGCTGAGCGGGGCAGCTCACCGTGCACGGCCAAAGATCAAACCAGGGTCATGCCGTCAGGGAAGGGGAAGTTGTCCCCCAAATGGCCCCTCAAGCCCACCAACCCATTTCCCGAAGGTTCTGAAAACACAAACCGTGCATGACACCTAATTAGCCTAACGAGTTTGAGTACCCGCCCGAAGGAGGGGCAAAGAGATGATAAAAGCACACAAACTGAAGCCCCGTGTGTGTGCGCCCACCCGAGCGGGACCCCCCAGCTGACTGGAGCAACACTGGACCCAGGACCGGTGAAATATTTATCTTTTTTTTTTTCCTCTCTCTCTTTCACTTTTTTTTTTCCCATAATCCCTACACCTCATCCCTTTAGACATAAACCCCTGACTGGGACTAGGAGAGGATCCAGCCACCCCCAGGCTCCTCTCTGAGGAGGAGTCTAGAAAGCAAGGGGGTTTGCTCTGACCCTCATGACTCCTTATTTTCTTCCCTGAATTGATCCCCAAATAAGCAAGACCTGTAGTATATGTTTGGTGACATAAGGTTACCACAGGTTACACAGTTTACTGAAGTAGTTTCATGCCAGTTCTTGTGAAAGACCCCACCACCTGCTGTCACACCTTCCAAGTTCAGGCTGCTTCTGCCATGAATAAAATGTTCAACTGATCGTTTGGTGTCACCTCACCTTAATTTAGCCCGAGGGAATTCCAAACTCACCACGACCCCTCCCTGGTCTGTCCAGCCCAGGTCATGACACCCAGTGATACGGTTCCTTGCGTTGTAGTAAATTTAGCCTTTGCTTTGCTTTTATCAAATCTGGGGAGAACTTGTTTATTCTTCTGACCATTCTTCAGAGCAGCTGTGGGAAAGCACAGGATGTTTTCAGTAGTTAACAGCTTTAGCCCTTCTCTTTGCTTGCAATGAGGGTAAGCTGCTGTCTTGAATATGCATAACCATGTTTTAGCTTATAGATTCAATGAAAGCAGCAACCTGGTTTTGTCCCTCCAAATCCTCAAGGTTGTGTTGGGCCGGTTCTTACCCTCATACTCTCTGTGAGTGAAAGCACTTCTGTCTGTGGATAGGAAAACTGGATTTTTATAGTATCGAACTCTGAATAGAAACGCTTTATACAGCTTGTGTGGTGATTTGTCAAACTAAGGGCTTTTTTTCTGATAGGAAAACTGCTTCATTGTCTGCTTTAACATGCGATGGTTATTTCAGTTATGCAGCACTACAGCGCACTACTGTAACAAACTTGAAGCTTTAATGGTGGCTGTGCTGATGCCTAACAGCTTGGTATTGCCCATCCAGCTCACTGCTGTAGGTGACTGTATAAGGAGTAGAGAGAAGAAAGTAAATATTTGGCAGAAAGCTTTTGAAACATTGCACTGGAGTGAATTCTTTGACCTCAGGTTCTCAAAATAGTTTGCATTTATAAATGGACCTATGTGGTCCTCCACTGTAGCCATCATCATTTCTGTTTTGTGGAGGGTTAAAACTCAGTGACTTGGGAGTATTATGACCATAAGCAAAACAAAGATTTGGGTTCAGCTAGAAAACATGAAAGAATATAAGACTTTGTCACTGAGCACACTGAAAGGACTTGGGTGATATGGTGCTTTAACCCATTTCAGTTCCCCCCATTTCAGGGAATAAGAAGCAGTAGAAATGTATAAGAAATACATAGGAAGCTGCTTCCACTTTATGCACTGATTCTTTAAGAACTAAGGTATGGATTTTGAAGGCATTCAATAGAATCATCAAAAAATGTTATTATTTTTACAAGAAATCAATAGAACTTATACAAAAGGTGCTTTTGAAATCTCACTGGGTGATTGGACACATAAATATCTTGAAATTCAGTGAGTTCCCAAGTGATAAGTCTTAAGTTTGCATGGGACTAAAGCTTGAAAAAAAAAAGGCAAATTCTAAGCTGTCCTTTCAAGGAGATTTTTTCTTTTTTTTTTCTGTTGGAACAGCATATAACTGCACTAAAATTGATTAGTGAAAAAGAATGCAATAATGCACTTTGATAGCTTGAAATTCTCTTTGTTTGCAAACAGGAAAATTTTTCAAATCCCTGCATACAGTTCTAGAGTACTTCTTAGATTTCAAAGTTTGGAGACCAATGGTTGACTTACTTAATAAATCCTAGCTAAATTACTAAATCCTTGTACTTATCTCATGATGATGATTAAACCCTATTTCATGTACATTTCCAGGACAACTTGACATAAGGCTGCTCTGCCTTACTGTTTGCATCTTTGAAAAGGCTATATCTGATTTACTGTATGCTTTAACACTCTTAGGAAATCAACCAGCACGTGGTGAAGTAGTTACTGTCACATCCTGAAAATTAAATAGAGAAAGAAATCAAGGAAATAGCCTTGCTTAAGCTGAAGGCTTTTAATATAATTGAGCTTTGTGGTATTCACAAAATACGTTATTATCTTGCAATATATTGAACTGTTACTGGCAAGCCACAGTGCTCAGTCCTTCATTTGGAAGTGCTGAACATCAGATGCTTAATTGACTGAGTCCAAAGACTGGATTTATATCTGAGGTGAAAATGACTTCTTAAGTTTCCTAAGGCCGAATTAATTGCGTCCAGATTTCACTGCTTAGATGTAGCAGCCGGTGAGTAGCCCTAGGTTTCTTCAAAACATAAAAGAGAGAAATGCCTGGAGGGGTAATGCAGATCTTGGGTGAGCTGTCTCAAGGCTCCTGTCTGAGTAAAGATCCTAAGGGGACCACACTTCTAAAACAGCTGCCTGAAAATAAGTCGAATGAAACTGATACAGACTCCTGAGATTATCCAAAGCAGTGAAAACATGCAGTGAAACTGAATGTTTTGTAAGGAATTTGAAAGAGGATTTAAACTTAGAAATTCCAGTTTGCTAAAATGCACCTGATGTTGTCTACAGAGCTTAGATTGAAATTATATACTCCTGTAGCTAATTAAAACTGTACATGGGACTTTTGCTATATTTAGAAATACATAAGGTTTTCTTTTTTGTGCTTGCACACTAGAGTTTGGCTAACTAGGTGACTTGCAGAACGATTAACTTAGGCTATAAGGATATCTGGCAGAGGAAATGGTGACTGAATAGGTTCAGCAATGCCCATGATAAAATTTGATGACTTTTCCATAACACTTGCCCCATGCCTCCAACATTGCAAGCTAAGTGATCACAGCAGAGTTCTTTGCTTCCACTTACCTGAGGGACGGGTAATGCATCTGAGCAGAGAAGGTCGTTTCACTGTTGTTGCAGCCAGCAGGAGCAGACTCATGCTGCAGACAGAGCAGAGCTGGCATTCACCACTCTCCACCTTACAAACCCAGGTGGAAAGAGCAGTTTTGTGACACACGTAACACGTACAGGAAAATTGAGACTCTTTGAGACATTTTTATTGAGCATTAAAGACTCGGGTTGTGATGCTTTTTAATTTAGGAGTCATGCTACTATTCATGGTCTGATCTAAGCAGCTGAGGAGCAATTGTTAGTTTCTAACCTTTACTGTAATTTTTGCATAGAGCCGTAACACACATGAACAAGTGAGGGAAATATTATGCCAGACTTATGTATATTCTGTATACTGTGTTGTTATAAGGTAAGTTGTCAATAACAGGCTTGAAAACTTTGGCCTCCACCTGGCATCTTTCCATATCTCAGAGCTATGGGTTGGCCTCCTATAATATTTGGATACAAAGTCAAATTGCTCGGGTTTTGGGGGGTGTTTCCCAGCTAGGCCTTGGCAGGGTTACATCTTCATTTGCTGCTAAAGATGAATTATTCTTAGTAGTGTTAAGTAAGCCCATGAAAAACACAAACCCATTTTCATGTTCAAGGTTCAGATCAACATGGGTAAAATGTGAAGTTATGCTTGGTGGTGGAAAAATGAAAGTACTTGATGATGTCTCTGTGTCTGACAATGATATAGTAGATTTTGTCCAAAGAATGTGTACTCCCAAGATGGCAGTGCTTGCTGTTTATATTTTATTTTTCATCATTCCTATTACCTATGCATGTGTTTGCAATTTAAAAGTGCAAGTCTAAGGAAGTGATTCTGTTTGTCTTATTTAGGCAAAACTTCACTTTTTCTGCTTCACTGATCAATTTGGATAAAAATTACAGGGTTTTGTACGTACATTCAAACATACATTTTTCTGACTTAGTTTTGTACAATTAGAAGTAGTTGATCTGATAACAGTTGAAAGAAAAGAGAAGTCCTTGGTTGTTTTTATGTTGTTTGTTTCCAGATAGGTTGAATCGGATCCTCCACATGTCAGATTCTTTGCCTTCATACATTCAGTGTGATTCAATTACATTTAACAGGCAACTCACACCATTTTAGGCACTGCAGGACACTTTTATTAACCTGCAGGTGCTGCTCCAGAAGGCTGTGTATCTGCTGTAGGTTCTGTTCTATACTTGCTTGTCCTGTGGAAATAAATATCTCCAATACCATGGGATACTCCATTGGTGTTGGATGCCTTATGTTTACCAATTGAATTGAGACTTGCTCCAGATGTAGAACAGACTAATTAATTCATATTGCATGTTTGGTCCTCAAAGGAAGAAGACCTGAGGCACTCAGAATGAGAACTTAGAGACATTTTTCTTAAGTCCAAACCATGATTTAAGAAATCCTGCATTGGCAAAAAAAGGGACTTGGCTGAGTTTGTCTATTTATACCTTCCTGCCCCCCTACCCATTAAGGCTGGTTGAAGGTACCAGGATTGTGCATGGAGATTCCAAGGGAATTTGGAGTTACAACAGCTGCAAGATCAAAGGTGCAGGGTAACCATCTTGCAGTGTGGAAAATGAGCATTTTTGCTTCCAGTCTGTCCTGGTCCCCAGTTATGAGCAAATACAACGTGCATTGTTAGGATGACAAGCAGCAAGTGCATTAAATATACCACAGGACACTTCAAAACTACTCAGCAGAATCTTTTCTTTTTTTAATTTTTAATAAGAGCAATGTGGGCTTTTTTCCTAATAAATCCCCTGTAGCCAGTTCTGCAAGAGTTTGTCAGGAAGACAAAAGGTGCAGGACTTCTGTCATTATTTCCCAGTTCCTAGACATTTTCCTCTTCAGCTGTATAGAATGGGTCAAAATTATAATAGGAAAACTCTGCTAAGGAGTAACTTAGCACAACTATTTAAAAGAAAGCTTGTGCATTTCTCCTTAAAGATCTGAAGAAGAATTGTTTTATCAGTCATTTTTTTGAGATAATGCTTCACATGCAGATACCAGGGATGGGTTCTTTTTGCATGTATTCAATTCATGACATTTGTACCTAACCTATCTGAATAGATTTTAGACACAACATAATTGTATTTTTTTTTTCCTATTGGGAGCAAAATACAGAAGTCCAATCTTTTTATTTCTGAATGATGGGAAGAAATATATATTTTTTTTGTTAAATTATATTTAATTTCCAAAGCATTGGAACTTCAGAGTATAATAAGTATATCTTATTTTTTAAAGAAGCTAAAAAATGAAAATATCTTCCTATTATCTCCCCTTGCATTCTCATAGTCAGCTGTTGAGATTAGGAAAAAACTTTCAATGCAAACGTCAATCTCTTTTCTCCAGGTTTAAAATTACAATTTTCTGAAAAGTTACTTAATTTTGAAAAAACAGCTTAGAAAATAACAAATCAAAATTGGAGTACAAAAAGTGACAACCGAAAGCCGCGTGTGGCATCCAAAATTTAAAATTATGTGTTTTAAAATGCATGTATGCATGATAGTTAATGACAAAAGTTTTTAGGAAGGTTCCCATTTTGTGAAGAGGTCTTCCTCAGTCTACAAGTCTACTACAGCATGAAGTATTTCAACAGATCCTTTTTGGGGAATAAACAGAAAACAAGCAGCAGTTGAATTACCTGAATATGCCCCAAACAGAGGGATGCAGATTTGACCATGGTTTGTTAATGTTTCCCATCCACAGTGAGTGTATGGAAGGCTGTTTCCTCCAAATGACAAAATTCTACCTGAATCCCAAACATTACATGTTGCATCTAGGAACTTCAGTAGCCTCCCTAAATAATTTGCTGAGCACATGTCCTCAGCGCCTGAACTAGGAGGCTTTTTGCCTCTCGCCGAATTCCCGTCAGGATTCACAAGAGAGGCAGGAGAACGCGTACCTTGTTCTCCGGCTGCAGGGAGGCATAGCCTCAGAGCACACTTAGCCTCTTTTTTCTCTCCCCCCTCCCCGCAGGATGACCGGAGTAAGGAAGAGGAGCTCTGCTTTTTCTCGGGAGCCTTGTAATCAAAGCATGCCTCTGGGAGATGGGAGGCCTGTCTTCAAAGCCCTTCACTGCCCCACATTTACTACATTCCAAGAAAGTGCCAGAATTTTCTGGGCTGGAAGCCCTCTAAATCCTTTCTGTGCCATCTCTCACACTTTGCATAAAATTATTAAATATGCATTGGACCAGGGCCTGGAGTCAGAGTTTTGGGCTTGTCTTACCTGCAGAGTCCTGGGCATGTTCCTCTCTGACTCTCTCTTGCTCTCTTTTCCTTTATACTAAATTAGGCTAAGTGAAGTGGGCGATCTTTCAGAGGAGAAGCTGTTAAGACATCAATACCAAATTACTTTATATCTCCCAGCTAGGATCCCATTAGACATGTGGACTCAAGTCCAAGTAGCTTTGAACAGGCATGGGGGGGAATCAGTTGTTTCTGTGTTAAACCAAACAACAAAAAGCTTTCTGATACAATGAAATCTCTATTATTAATGGGAGGCTACAATGTCTAGGTAATAGAAAACCTGGATAATATCATTTTAAAGAAGACTTCAGGCATAAAACCAGAACAAGACATAAATAACTGAACTGTGGGAAATCCAGTGCAGACATCCACATGGTTTGGGAAGAGCCACTGGAGTAAAGCTGGACTTATTTATATTCATCTTAGTGCTGGCCATGCCAGAGGTGTATGGCTCCAGCCAGAGCCACAAAGCATCTGCACTGGTCCTTAATGTGTTTTGGGAGAGCTGAGGTTCCTCCACTTCATGACCAGCTCATGCCGTACAGGGATTTTTAACTCAGGCTCATTGCTGTACTGAGTCTGTGGTCAGCAGTTTCTGGAGCAGAGTAGCTACCGTGGAGAAGTTGATTATGAAATAATAAAGAATATTTGACCTAAACTGGCTTTATATTGAGACAGCTTCAGTCTCTACATCCAGGACATGGTTAATCCATCATTTGGGCAAGCAAACTACAGAGAACCGAAAGCTGACTGCAGGCAAGCTGGGAAATAACGCATAGGGTAAACAGATGCAGTGGTACAATTGGAAGAAATGGTTATATATGAAGAATGGTGGAGAGGATATGGTGTTTACCTTCCACAGTCTGGGGTTTCTTGAAGATGCTGCATATCTGTAGCTTTTAGCACTACTTATTTAAGATGTAATCTGTCCTTTTCAAAAGACAGATTCCCTAAGACATTGAAAAATGAGCAGATCTCATTTCAGGAGAGAATGCACCAGAGACAAGGGAGTTGTTTTAGCTACCTCTGTACTTTGGAAGCCAATTTGAAACAAGGAAGAAGGAGTTCTAAATTCTGCCTTTATCGCTGCTCTGTCTGTTGATTTGTGCTGTCATGCATTGCACACAAAGGTTTTATTTAGTGCAACCATATCAAGTCTTTTCTCTGACTTTTTTTTATTACTTTCATTTTTTTCCAATGCAAGTAAAATAACTGTAGATGTTAAGACAGTGATGTTGTTGTGTAGCAGCAATTTTGCAGTAATGCATAAATTTAAACACCCTAATTCCTGCTCAGTAATTTCCAGCTCAGGATGTGTGTGGTAGAATTCCCAGGTGCAAAGTTCATCTGTGGTTTCCTTAATAAAAATATGAACTGCTGCTTATGAAGAGAAATTTCAGGGAACTCCTAGGTTGCGAGGCTGCAAGAACCCAAATTCCTCTAAAATGCAGGGGAGGGTGGGTGCCTAAGTCTCTCAGGATCTCTTAATTTAAGAGACTTAGGCACCCATATCTCAGTGATTATTCATCTCCCCTCCCCGCCTCCGGCAGCGTAGACCTCGCCTGAGCATAGTGTGTTGGTCATATATCCCTGCCTGAAAGAACGCTTATTGCAGCCAGATAAGGAATATTCCTTTGGCTCTGATTCAGATGGATTTGAAAAGTATGATTTTTCTTGGAAGAAAACTGAATCCCTTAACTGTTTTCTCCTGCCACCACAGCACAACTACTGATTTACAGCAGCATGAGGTCTACTTTTCCATCTACATAATATTTGGGGAAAGCTTATGGCAACATAACGTGTAAATGAGTATAAGCAGAATGTGTTTGCTTTTCCTTCCTGCTTGTCTATACAGAGATGATCTTGACAGTATCTGTTTTGTGTTGAATGCTGCACGTCAGGGGTTCTTTACACTGATGTTTGCACTGTAGGTGACAGCTCCTATTTGCCTACTGGGAATAAGCTTCACAGTTTGCACCATCTGGGAGCAAGAAAAACCAGCAAATCCACTCCCTCCTGGAGTAAAGCAGGCACCAGAATTGGTACCACCACCTCACTGGATGTTTACCAGAGGAAGCCAACTTTAAAACCTGGATGACTCTCCTGAAAAATGGTGCCAGGGAGATGCTGTGAACCAATGTGTTTGGGTAGCCTAACCTTACCTCTTCCCTAGCTGGCACTGGAATTCTTTTCCTGGGCTGCTCTAAAGATTTCTCTGCCTTGTGGCCAGTCATATGTCTGGGCTTCCCAGAAAAAGGTGTGGGTCAGTATCTTGTGAAGTCAATTCTCTTCTTTTAGACTTTCCACAATCTACTGCCCATTTCTGTAATGACATATGTAGCCCCAGGGGTCAAAGTGATACAGGAAACAGCAACAACAGAAAAAAAATATTAATGAGCTTCAAGATCAAGGATTGTTCACTTATTCTATTTTTTTTCCCAAAGCTCTGCTACCTTTCTGTTATTTGCCCATTTCCTTTCCATGCCAGTGGTCAGAGATTGAGAACATGCTCTACTAGTCAGAGCAAACAGCTTTTGAATTTTTACATGTTTTCAATTTGAAACATTCCTAACTTTCACAGGAGAAGAATTATAAGGCTCCCTTTCAACTTCTTGTAATTTATTACTTCTTTCATGAAAGGATTAAATGCATTTGCTACAAGCCCAGTCTTGCATTGAGTATAACCCCCAAACCTCTATCAACTGTAATGTCAATTTTTGTGAACGTACTTTTCATGCACTGTAGTTTGGTGGGTCTTTGGGACAGCACTTAAATACTTCACCATAATTCAGCTTAACCATACAGTTAGTGAATAAAACATGGCCATCAACATGAATGTTATTGTTTTTCATAGATATGCTGAAATCTGGTGCAGCGTAAGTTGGTCTCCGACATAAGTCCTTCTGCAACAAGCAATAGCACTCAGTTACCTGGTATTAACATTATAGATATATTAAACGTTTCATCCCAATAAACTGTATCATTAGATAAACACATACCCTTAATTAAGCATATTTTACTGATGGAAAAAATTATTATTATTCTAGATAGATTGTATCATGTTGCAGTTTAACCCCAGCCGGCAACTAAACACCATGCAGCCGCTCACTCACTCCTCCCCCCTCCCCAGTGGGACGGGGAGGAGAGTTGGAACAAAAGTAAAACTCGTCTGTTGAGATAAGAACGGTTTAATAATTGATATAAAATATAATAATAATAAAAACTGTAATGAAAAGGAAGGTAACAAAAAGAGAAGTAAAAGCCAAGAAAGACAAGTGCTGCACAATGCACTTGCTCCCCAGTCACTGACTGATGCCCAGCCAGTCCCCGAGCAGTGATCAGCCTCACCCGGCCAACTCTTCCCAGTTTATATACTGAGCATGACATCCAGTGGTAGGGAATATCCCTTTGGCCAGTTCGGGTCAGCTGTCCTGGCCATTGTCCCTCCCAGCTTCTTGTGCACCTCCTTGCTTGCAGAGCATGGGAACCTGAAAAATCCTTGACTTCGGATAAGTGCTACTTAACTAAAACTGTTATCAGCATTACTCTCATACTAAATCCAAAATACAGCACTGCAGCAGCTACTAGGAAGAAATCAACTCTGTCCCAGCTGAAACCAGGACATATCAGTAGTTAATTTCTCTCATTCTTAATGTGGTAGCAGTTTTCTACAAGAAGTCTCTGTTCCCTCAGTATCCAGCTCATACATACATATTTTTGTCTGTCAGAGTGAAAAATAAAACAAAACAAAACAAAACACACCCCAAACCCCTACAAAATAAACCATAAAATCCTTATCACATTTCTGTGCTTTTTGTCAGGGTTCCAGACTGCAATTTCTCTCTCTTTTTTTTTTTTTCTTTTTCCTCAGGCAAGCTAAGTTTCTTTGGTTGTTTGATCCTGTCACTCTCTGGCATATTTCTCAAACTTTCAATTACACTTCTGACTTTTTCTGAACTCCTTCTACTTGTTCAAACCTGCATCTTAGAGCAGAGGCACTCTAACAAGACACAATATCCCCAGAGCCATAAACATGACAAATACAGAGGTAATGCAAGCTTCCCACTCCTCTTGGTTTTCATTGTATTCTTTCTTGATGGTCATGAATCAGACTGGGATCATGATCAGCTACATATCCACAGTGTCAACCCTCCATTTTCATGGTCACTGCATCCCAGGAAGCATTCACATATTCTAAATGAATTGCCTGCATTTTTATTATAAGGTGTATAATTTTTTATTGTTGATGTTAAAGTCCATAATAACCAGTTCTTTTCATTCGCTTCTCACTCATGATTTACCATGTAAAGCTATTTAGGAATTGGGTGTTTCCAAGACTTTTGATAAAAATATTGGATGGTAATATAGTCTGAACCAGAAAAAAAACTCTCTAGAAACATACCAACTTGGTAATTCCCCATTAATGAATGTATATCTGGACACTTGAACAACTAGCAAGGTTTTAATCTTCATAATATATCATATGTTGATTTTATAATGTACCCTTTTCATAGAATGTTGTGTGATAACAGTCAAATACCTTACAATGCTTAAGTACATTGCATCATTTACCTTTATCTATGGGAATGTGTAATCTCATTGAAAGATAGTTTGAAAAGAGTTGTTTTTATAAACCCATGTTGACTGACTTTAATTAAATTACCCTACTTTAGATTTTGAGTAGTAAAGTCCTATATCAGCCATTCTATTATTTTGCCCTGTGTCAATGTCAAACTGTCAGGAATATAATTACCAGATTGTCCCACTTACCCTTTTAAAATATTGGCAGAGCATTCACTTTTTTCCAGTTCTCTGGAATACTCCAATATGCCAAGACTCATGCAAACAAAATACCTACCATTATTTAAAAAGCCAAACAAAACCACTATTATCCAGAGATTTCCTCACCTTGCTCTTTTAAAATTCTGGAACTTTATCCTGACCTAGATGCTGAATTAACCCTCGCAAACTGCCTTCTGTCTGTAGGTAATCTTGGACTGGAAAGTGTAACTTATACTATTTTTACACTGGTTTAAACAGCTATTAAGATTTCCTTTTAATGAAATATACAATTAATTCTGCCAATTCACACCCCAACACGAGAGATGTAAGACATGTAGTATATGTTTGTTCGGCTATAAAATCATCACAGTTTTTCTATGGTCAGAAAAAAATAAACCCAGGTATTCCTAACAATACTTTCAACATACCAGCTGGATCTAAGCTGTAGGTCAGACACAATCCCCAGTGTACCCCACCATTCTTGTCATTTTTTTCATGCAGATTGTCTGAAGCCATTGAAACACACTATTCCCTTTCTGTCTGTGGAAAAACATGTTTCCTTTCACAGAAAATCCTGCTTGGCTTTCAAGGAAGCAATGCACACCCAGTTCTCACCAAACAATGTGAAGCTGGCACATGATTAGCATGTGTACTCTCCCTGGGAGAACTGGGAAAGGCTCATTGGTTTCCTTGTTTAATGAGCTAAAAAGCAACCAAATGAATAGACTGTAGATTGTGTGTGAGAGGAATTGGGTACCAAGCACAAGACTTCAGCAGGTTTTAGGTGTGGCATTCCTCCAACTTACTGCAGAAATCTACTGCCTAGGCAGTCCCACCTGAGCTAGCTGCCAGTGCTAGGGAGAAGTTCATCTCACTCCAGCTAGCTATGTCATATCGATCAGATGAACTGCACCCTGAACACTTTCTTTCTCTCCTTGGGTGAAAAGGTGCTCTTCTGTTGTGCACATGCCCCTTGCAGATGTCTAGAATTAGTTTGGATGATTACAGCTTGCGTGCCCAATTCCAACACTGCCAGACACTTCTTTGGTGAGTACTGATCAGTATATGATACTTCTCGTATAAAACAGAGATGCTGGCACTGTTACCACCAATTTCATGTTTAGAAAACAACGAGTCTCTTTAGACATTGCAAGGAATACACGAACATGCCTCTACATAATAACTTCCCAAACTAGACCATGTGAGTATGTGTCTTTCTGTGGCTTGAGCAACTTTTTTCTGTGGGTTTACTTTAGGTTTATCGCCACTCCTTCTACCGAGATTTTGCATCACTCCTGATGGCTGCTTATCTGCAGTATAGAACAAGCTCCAAGCTTTGGATTTTGGGTTCATATTTAACAGCAGGACAGTCAACAATTGAGCACAGTTATGTACTAACAGGTAACTAATTTAGATTTGACCCATATTCTTCAAAAGAGAAAAGAATCAGTCTGATACATCCAATGATTTCTCAGAGTAAGGTTTTTCTTTACCATTTAGTGCTTTGTTGTTCTATTCAAATGCTTTTTAAGCACCTCATGAACTTGAGAATATTAAGTGAAATTGTGAAAATTAAAGTTTGTAAATACTTGCAGTCTTCATGTTTCTTAAATGACATCAGTCTCTTTAAAAAGAAACAGGACTGCAAATGATCTCATGCGTAAAATTAAAACAATGATTAAACTTTCCAAGTGAGTTTCATTCATTCAGAAAATATTTGTATAGTCCCTATTCACAAGCTTGCTTTATTATTTTTTGTTATCTAAAAATCATGTTTGATTCCTGGTATGCTTATTTATATGACAGTCACAATTCTAGTCTCACCTACCTGCACAGGATTTTTCTTTATATTCACTTCAGACCTTCTTGTGAAAAAAGCTAATGACTTGTCTGTCTTTGTTCATTGAAAGAACTTTTGTTACTTAACTCTTCAGAGGAAGGAAGTGTTTTCTAGTAATTGAGGACCAGATCCAAATCTAGCTAAAATGGATAGTAGAGCTAGTTCAGGAATTTTTTGGTGGAATGTTTTCATCAGGAAATTCCAATTCATTAACGCTTTTCAAAGGAGCATGCTGGTTTTGATAAAACCTTCATTAGGAAAATCTTCTCATATGCAGTGCACAGTTTTTGGTCAAAACCAGAAACAGACATGTTTGAATCGAAGTTACCAAGGTGCCAGTGGCTAGAGCAAACACCCGTTGTTTGCAAGAACCAGATTCAAATTCTTTGTCTGCAGCAGGCAGGGCAGCCATTTCAGCTTGAATTTCTCTCATCCTTCAGGAAGGCATACAGGTCAGCAGCTATTTACTATTCCTTACTTTCCTTCCAGTGTGAAGAGGATTATGTCCAACATCTCTAGTTTCTTGTGAGAAAGAGCAACACTTTGGCCTTGCTCCAGAAGAGAGGGTCCTTCCTTGGTATCTGGCTCACATTCTAGTTTCAATAGTTGCAGGCAGATCCATGATCTACCAGACCCAGGTCTAGATTCTGTCTAGATCCAGAGCTGCTGCTGTGACTTTGTGTATTTATATTTGAAAATAATTTTAATGTCCTCATTTTCAGTGTATAAAATCATATCAAAAGGAAAGAGCTTCCTATAAAAGATTCCCTCTGGTGCATTGCCTTCTGGTCTATCCATCAATAACTCATCATTATTTTTACAGATAAATTTGAAGGAGAAGATTTTAGAAAAACACCAAACAGAAGTTCATTGAGAGTAATTCAGCAATGGAAGATTAACAGTTCTTAGGAAGGAAATGCAAGAGAAGCATCATGTGTGGGAGGAAAAGAGCACAGAAAAGGAAAGTAGAGATCAGACTGCATGGGCAAGAAGGTTAACAGGAGCACTTACGCAGTATAGGAAACAAGTCTGAATATGATGAGAAGTGCCAGAACAGGCAGGGATTTTTTAATGACATAAAAGTAGATTATTTTCCTATGGTTTTCCTGATAAAAGTTTCAATTTCTTAAGAAACTTTTAGGTCACAAAACAAGTCAACTTCTGGTAAAGATTTCGTTACCCTTCGTCTCTACTTCCCTCATCACTCCCCTATAAGAATCTCCACCCTGTAAACTTGTAGGCTTAAATGACATTTTTAAACATGCTCTCTACCACCTCAGAAGTCTGCCTACCAAAGGCACTCCCTTTTGCAGCTGACATCTGCTAGAAGCTTCAGGTGTACCCTAAGACTGGTTTTATGGAAGTGCAGATGAGGGGGATTTACTCACAAAAGCCAGACACAAACCTTAGCATAATTTAGTGCTTATTGGGAACACTGGGGCTTTGTTCAGAAGTTAAGCCTCACCTCTTTAAAATATGGCTCTTGCCTTTTCCCTTTCTCACAGATATCTCTTCTGAAGTTCCTTCAAAGCAGCACAGAGACAAGGATGCATATTTCTTTATTGTATTTCCTTCAAAGAGTCTCATTAAACTTGCAAAGTTACAATGTTGAGTCTACAACATAATGGCAAGGTGCCTTGTAATTCTGCCATACAATTAAGCTCTCAGTCAACAGATTCTCTCAACCCTCAAGGGCTGTGCTCAGGAAAACCTTAACCATCAAGAGAGTGAAGCAGGTCTGTGTGCAGCATTAAAGTGGAGTGAAGGAGCTTAACATAAAGCTAAGGTAAAGCAAAGTAGATGAGAGACTGGCAGATGAATGAAGGGCTGAACCACGTTTTTTTGTGAACCCTTAAGGCTTTCTTACTGTTTTGAATCTCTGCTGATGAATGTTTTTCTGGCTCCTGTCTTTTCTGCTGTCTGTTAGGTGCGAGAGAGTTTCAGATGATCAAGCCCCTTTGCAGTGTTTAGGTCAGGTTTAGATGCAATGGATTTAAGCCAATTTGCACCAGTCCAGCACAATGGCCTTACTGACCTTTCAGGCAATAAATCCAAAATTTAGATGAGGTGTTGTCTTAAACTTGCCAGTTCTCTCTATGTGGAAGTTAAAATATGGTTTTCCTATTCATTTACTTAGGTTGAATTCACTTAAGATGAAGGACTGGATGTTTTGATTATTACAACATCCTTTCCTTTGGCCTCCAGACATGCAACTTGCTGTGCTCAGACCCGTTCAGAGCACTGCACATCATTCCTGTGCTTTTACCATGTAACATTTCCTTTTTGCTCTGTTGCTGTGTCTCTCTTCTCTATTAAGTCTAACAGAAGCTGCTTGTCCTCAATTTTAAGGTCTTTTCCAGGTGTCCAGATTTCTTTCTCTTTTATTACTTAAATGTTAACTCTGTGCCCATCCAGTGTTGGTGTTTCTTTCACTACTTGCTCACTTTCAGACAAGGACCTTCCTTTTTTTTCTCATTTTCCACAAACTTTGCAGGGGTAATTGCTTACTAAATGTGCACAAAGCTCTTTATAAAAAGTTACTGGGTCATGTAAGGCCAGCCATCCTAATTTTTCCTGAAAAATCTCCCTTTTAAGAACTTCATTCTTTGACCTTATCCAATTTTATTTACTTAAAATTTAGGTGTTCTGTGCGTGCTGTTAATTTACACTTCCACCATAGTCAATGGAGAGGGGTACTCATCTCTAAACAGCAACTGTTCACATTTCAACATCGCTGTGATAAATACCTCTAAACATGCTAATAACACTCTATTAACTTTTAAGCAATTAACTTGAACAAGGTGCTTAGATGAAGTCTGGTGAAACAGTGTACTTACGTATTTTGACCAATACAACTCATACGGTTTGGCAGCATGAGTGAAAGATTAGGCTCATGTATGAGGCTGTGTGATTCTCCTACCTATGTCCAAAATTCATACACTGAAATCCCGGCTCCGCTAAAGTTAATATTAAACTAACCATTTACTTCAGTGAGACCAGAACTGAAATCAACACAGTTTTAGTTATGGTATATCACACTACATGTCTCCAAACGATTCCTAGAATAGAACACAATTTTAAAAAGATAACATCATAAAAATGGTTCAATATAGTAAGAGGGTCCCAAGAACCAGAGTTAAAGGCAGTTGGAGATGTTCCAAATTCTGTTACCTGAGCAGGTCTGAGCTTCCCCATTTTAATAATAAAGACATCAGTTGTTAACCCACATTTTAGTTTACACTATGACCAGAAATGGTAAAAAACCATCACCACCAACAAAAAAGTACATGTGGGCTTAATAATTTTACATGTCCAATTTTACATTGTCTGAGTGTAAGGTACAATATATAAATGTCTGCAAGGAGCCCAGAAAAGTTGAAATAGTAGCTAGACTGCTTAAACTAAAGAATCATGCCAAATCCAACAACAAAACATAAACCTTAGATTATCCCACCAAGGAAGAACCATTATGGTAAGAGTAATCATAGGTCCTTAAAATATCAAGTTGATCTGTAAAGAACACACAAAGATGAAATAATGCAATTTCCACTGACTCATAATTAAAAACACTGATGCATTCTCCCTATCCAGACTTTGGGTAACATGAGATGAGTTCTCTGGCTAAACCATGACATTTTAGTGCATTAATTCATTATCACACATACAGATTTTTGCTGCAGTGATGCACATCATCTAGTGTTGGATTAGTAACACTCACTACACAGTTCATATACCTGGCATAGGTAACAGGGGGCCTTTCCAAAAGATAATGTGTCAAAACAAATCTACCATTTAAATTATCTGAAAGAGAAACATACAGTCAGTAGCACTTGGCCTTTCATATGCTAAACCCTTGATATAAGCCCAAACATAATAAAACTGTCAGAATATTTCTTCTACCCACTTCTAATAGGACATATATTAATTAAAACAAGCAACGTGTAATAGGATGCAGAACTTGCTCAAGTGTGCTCATGTATTGAATTTCAGAGATGAGAATTCCTCCAGATTTCTGCTTTGTAGTCAAACATCAAGTTTCTAAATCTTAGATTATAATGCGGCATGTAGACTGCTGGCTTCTCTCTGCAGTTCAGAAAGGCCTGACTATACACCAAAGTCTGGTTCAGGTCTTCATTCCACTTTAATTTTTTTCCAAAATTCAGAGCATCAATCATCCATTTCTCTCTGGCTGGAGCTATGCCGCTGAGCCTTCTCTGCTCTCCAGAAGTACCTCCTCTATGAACCATTTGATTAATAGTCACAAACTCTCAATTCTAGTAGAAAAGATAACTTGCATCATATAGCTGAGTTCTTTTGAACTTTATAGGAGTTAGGGAGGACTTTATAAATAAAATGCTGGTTCCAGATAATATGTATAATACATTTTCCATCATCTAAAGAGAAGGGAGAGAAAGTCTTTGGAATAAAAAACCTGAAATCTTCCCGTCTCCTCTCTTACCTCCCTCCTGTGAAAGAAGCTATTGCCTAGCTCATCCACACTGTCATGAGTAATAGCATTACTTCTACAGAGGTAGGGTTTTTTCCATTTGATTACACAAGCCAGGAGGGCTGTAGATTCAAGTGTTAATTTCCTGAAGATACTTTATCCAGTACTTACTGGCTTAGAGAGCAAAACTGAAATTAAAAAAGTTGGTTGTCTCTTTTTCTTCTGTTTTTATATCTCCCTCAGTGAAAATGACAGACCTGAATTTAAATTCACAGTTCCTTTTTATAATATAGACTGATTCACAGTGCTTAATATTTGTCGTTATTGTTTCATTATATATTCAAGCTGTTTGCTATCTGACTTTCATTGAAAAAAACAGGTATCTAATGGCAGAAGAACTTTCTTTTTTCACCTATAAGCCAATATAGAATATCCTTAAGGCTGTAACTGTTAAATCAACTGGTATTTAGTTCCATAATTAAAGTGCATCCATTTGTTCTGTTGGTTAATTGCATATTTTTCGAGACTATGAACCGTAATATTTCGTCATACAATGATCTCAGTGGTCAAGCAGATAACTGTCTTAAATTTGGTGAAGTTTATCCATTACCAGAGGCATCCCAAGGAACTGGATTCTACTAAATCCTCAAGAAAAACCTCACAGGAGTTAATGACCTCAACATAGCAAAGAGGCATTTTGGATTTTTTTCTTTTTTTTTTTTTTTGTTTCTCCAAAATAAATGTATCTGCAGACTTCGGCAGCCTAAGCTCATACAGGCTATTCCCACAATAGGAAAGGAAAGACCTCAACTCAAATCCCCTCCCCCGTAAAAGTCTAAACTATTTCTTTTTTATTGTATTTATATTTGCAAATATATTTTAAGCTAAAGACAAAATTATTCTGGCTGTGATTAATGCTACCATGGAAGCTTTTCCTCCACATCTTAAAATCTCTTCTTACCCTTGTCACCCAAGGTAGAGGAAAACTTGCATCTTTGGATTTTTTTCCTGATTCTTCAAAAAGCATCAATAAGCTTCATGTGTTTAACTGAAGTTTAGGATGGCTGCTATTTTTGATGTTTCTTTTTTTTGAGCTTGAGCTTTTTTGTCCTTCCTGAGCTTGAGCTTGTATGAAAAAGGCAACACTGGACGTATATAAAGTGAGAAAAACATATTCTGCTCTCTAATCTGTTTGATTTCCCTACTGTGCCAAGGCATCCTCCCTGTTTCTCTTCCCCTCTGGTGTTACAGTAAGGCTAGATCCAAAAAGAGCTTAGATTTGTTCTCAGAATGGAATCCAGATTGCTGTGCTAGGTGCCAAGGTTTTCTTTGCAACAGCAAGAAGAAAGAAAAAGGTTATGATAAGCTTCAGAAAAGTAACCCAGGCAGTCCCCTGAGCAAACCTAGCTGATGGGGAGATCTGGGCAACAGGAAACATTAGAAATACAAGCAGCATGTTGTCTGAAATTTTACCTTTCTCTGGAGCTTAAGTGCATTACTCCCAACTTTTGTGGTTGCATATTTAGTAGTAAGCAAAATAAGCCACAAACCATTCTGTGATCCTAGGATTAACTGGCATATGACATTTCAGCTAAACCCTTTTCCCCACCACAACATGGTAGCCACAACAATATGGTCTATTTGCCTATGCTAGCTCCTGAATCATATCTGGGTATTGTTTACAGCAGTGTTACTTGGCCTGGGCCAACAGTCCAACTGCTCCTGCCAGTGATTTGGCTGTGTAAGTCATTGTATGACAGTGCTTGGGTGCGTACCTTGGCTTTGTCACATTCACTAGTGTAGATGTAAGTTGTAAGGGTATTTCCATCACCTCAGAATAAAGGAGGCATAAACCCCGTGTTTTCTCTCTCAAATAATTTCTCTAATTGTTGTGCTTCTTTTTAAGGTGAGGGAGAGCTCAGCTTGTCTCACATCCACTTGTTTGGAACTTCAGGTCTCTGAAGTGAGATTATTAAATTTTGTGCTGTCAAGTTCCCGTTTTGTACACACCTGATAAACCATGTCAGCTGATGTTCTCTACTTTTCTGTGGTGAGACCTTTGCAAATACCAGCTTGTATCAGCCTCATTTTTCCCAGCATGTACTAAGACTTCTCAACTTCAGAGCCTGAAGTAGCTAAACTTCTCTCTTCCCTTCTGTCCCAACTTTCTCTGGGACAGATCCAAATTATTACGTTACATCTTTAGCTCTGTGGTTGATTTAGGAAATTGCTATCACAGTTATTTGCTCCCTGTTGTCTTTCTGACTGATTATTGCTTTGACACTGAAATCCAAAGAGGGAGATTAGGCAAATGTTAATAATTACTGTTATTACCATCCCCAAAGTAGCAATATGGAATATTTAGCATTTTTGTGTAACATTTGATTTAAGTAGGGAAAAGGTGAGCAATTGCAGGATGGTAACTGTGAACAGAGTAATCCCACATGAGGCTGGAAAAGGCTACAGCTCACCTGCACCTGCTGCCTTGTTCTCTGTCAAGAATCCTAAACTCAGAGATTGGGATGTTATGTTACAAGCATGTAAATTAAAGTTACAAAGTTCTTTCAGCATGTGAAATCTTGAGAATATACAATCATTATTTAATTCCACATAACTTTCAGAAACATGCTTGTCAAAAAGTTCGCTTGAACAGAGGTTCACAATTAGCAACTAAACTGCAATGCAGAGCTCTTAGCAAACTGGCTCTCATATTAGCATTCACAATCATGACAACCCAGGTTCCTTGTACAACATACAGAGAAGATTTCACCAGTGACTGCTTAACATCAAATATCTGAGTAAGGAGATAAAATAACCAAACGGAGATATGGTACAAAAGTTATATAAAATCATTAGTATGGACAGGGCAATGACGGCTTGGTTGTTTGCTGTCTTCCAGTACAAGAATGAGGGCACATCAAATGAAGCTAGAGATTTAAAAGAAACAAAAGGAGGTGGTTCTCTGACAGTGGGTAGCAGTTCTGTGAAATTCCTTGCCAAAGGATGTTGTGTGCACAAGGAGTCTATGTGATTCAGTCAAAGATCAGGCAAGTACTTAGAAGAGACTTCTGTTGGGTGTTACCAAACAGACAAACCACACCAGGCTTTGGAAATTCCTCAGGCTGAAAAGAGTTGGGAGATAGAACAATATGATGAAGGAAGTAGCCTATATTTTTGGCTGTCTGCTTCCTCTTCCCTAGGCATCTGCTTGCAAACACTGTTTCTTGGGTTTCCTGTTTAAAAGTGCATCAGCCCACTGGTGACAAAACCTGAGAGGTCTTCTCACACATTCTTCTTAATTTGGAGGGGTTCAGGGAAATTCAGGGGAGGGAGGAGCCCTCTCTGCAGGTGCTGGACATGCTACACTGCAGCAGGGAGGCCTTGGATATACCCAGAGTCCTTGATCCCTGATGCATGTGGCTGCACAGAGGGTTAGTCTGGGTACTGGTGGCCAGGGATGTGTTACTGGGACTGGTGGGGATTTGGGCAATTTGAGGACTGCTGCTGTCGGAGGAGATCATATCTAGCTGTCAGTAGGTGTAGGGGTTCCCACAGCTATTTTGATTATGGCATAGGGGTGATTTTCTTTTTCCTTTTATGAAGCAGGGTACAGGGGGAAATTTGTGCAGGGAAAGATCTAGGGAAAATGGTCTGCCATCAGCATAACCCCTTCGCAGAGCAGCAGGGGGTGGGATCCATCCTAATCTGATTGGACACTCTATTATTCAATTTAATTCATTTTCATGCCAATCTTATAAATTATTCCCATCAGGATGAGACCTGCTGCAAAAACAATCCAGAAAGAAGTTCTAGGCTTAATCAGCAGGCAGGCAAAGTGTGTTCAACTTGTGTACACAGTTCACTACTGTTTACAGCAGAGAAAGTGATGTTAAAGCCTCCAGCAAAGTCTGTACTGAACGTTTCAAGAACACATCAGAGGAGGACCTCAGAGGAGGGATGGCTCCAGCACACTCAGTCCAGCCGGTAATTGTTTACTTTAAGAGAAGAACAATAACTGAGTCATCCCTCTTAAACTTGTTGCTGATTTAGGGAGTATAGGCAAAGATCAGCTTCCAATATATGGCCTGTGCCAAGCTTGGATCAGTGCTTCTAGTCAGTGAAAGCAGCGGGGAGACAGTTCTGCAAAGGTTGGACATAGTGTACGCCTAAACCATGGCTTAGCATCCTGCTCCTCGCCCCTCAGACTCCCAAAGTACACTGCTGGAAATGGGAAAAGTGGAGATGGACCCTCCATTTGAACCACTGCATCTGTTCTCATGCTTTTGATAGAGCTTGACATAGATACTGAAATTCAGGCTTCCTATCTCCAGTCCTTTCTCCAAGGCTAGAGACATATTTGCGCTTTCCCCCCTTCTCTCTGAGTCTAGACTGAATGGCTCAGATAAGGTAGGCAAAGAAATGCCTACTTAGTGCATCCAGAGTAGTATTTACATGCAAGGATCGAGTTGCTCAGTGATATCAGGGATAAAACACTTTCAGGCAGAAGTTTCAATGCCTGGAAATCTTAATCTATTAAACTTAGCTGCTGAAGGTCTTCTGGCATCTTCAGAAGAAGGTGGTAACTGCATAAGAGTTTTAAGAAAATGCTGATTTTGGCCCAGTGGTTTCCAACACAGCAGATGAGAGCATTCAGGGCTGTGCTTGACCCTCAGAATGACCTATTCTTCTGTACCACAGGAAATCCCTTGACAAGCTGTTCCAGCCAGGGGCTGGGAATGACAACGGCAGCCAAAAGGGAGGAGAGCTATAGAAAGGTGAGACAGGGAGCACACTGCAACAGCCCTGACGGGTCGCTGAACGTGAAGTGTGCTTTATGTCACTGTGTCAAAATTATCTCCCCGTGGGATGGCTGTCTCCTGGTGTACTGACATTATTGCTACAGAGGGGACAGCGTACTCTAAATCCTCAAGTGGGGGAGGTTAAAATAGAATAGATCATATTGTAAGACTGAGGTTAAAATAGAAGAGATCATATTGTAAGACTTCCTGTCCCAAGGGCAGCTAAGCATACGTCTGGAAAATAAAAACTTTTAAAATCATTTATTTTCAAAGGTTTCTCCTCATCTGTCCAGCATATTGTAGCTATACATTTGCCTTGAGCAACAGCTTCCTTGATTTTCCTGTGAATTGTGTTTATACGTACTTTTTTACCATCACAAGTTTCATAAGGATGAAGGCCCACTTTCATCAGACCATTACTCTAGTAGGACAAAACTGTTTCGGTTAATATGCAGTCTTCGGAGTTGACTCAACAGAGAATAAGCACATAAAAAACCAGCCTCAGTCTCCGATATCATACCAGCTCTGATATGTACATACTGCACCCACTAACTTGGAAATCCACCAGAATTTTCCAGTCTTTTATAAGAGCAGCATAATTCAGAAAACAATGTATGTATCTCAGTGTAGATACTTAGCCTTTTTGGCTCATGTCTTCCTATATTTTATAGTTCAGCTATACACTAATAATCCTGAAACATAATGCAATGAATCTCTGTTGTTTATGCTAATATCGTTATCTAGAACAAAATGAAACTAAAATTGCATTCATTGGGATGAGCAGGGTTCATTTATATTGTTAAAGATCTAGCATAGTCCATATCATTTTACAAGTAATTGTGTTATACACATTGACATTTTCTTTTTATTTTGGTCATCAGTTCTTCTTATATTACATATAGAGTTGTTTTATTAGTTCAGGATCATAGATAGTAGATGATAATTTAAGAATACTTCTCTGATGAGCAGTTTGAACAATATTTCTACAAAACCTACTGGGATTATAGCATTTAAATTTCTTGTGATGCTATAGAGTTCAATTGGAGTAAAACTCATAAAATAGACTATAATTGAAATCATTCTTGCTGGCAGACAAACTTTTGAAGCCAACATTTGTACTTGATTAACTGCAGAAATCTTGAGGGCAGTATTTATTTTATAGGATTGTGTATGATGTATATAATAGGTGAGTTGTTTGCTTGTACCTGTTTAAAAGTTATGAGGACATTTATTGTAGTGAAAAAGATTGTTATTTTTTGTAGGTTATAAAACACAACCAAATGGAAGCAAAATAATTGCAGACTATGGCAAAAAAATCTGAAGGAATAAGTACCGATTAAGCAATTAGGGATCTATTATGCCCCAGCCAAAGTGGGAGAGGAAAAGTACCATTTCTAGGGGTCATGTAAGTCCAAGTTCTCTATTGGTAGAAAAAAGTACATAACATTTTGAGAGGTCTGTGAAGCTCTAGACTGTATGCCAGCAAATCATTTTCGTTAGTGTATCTGCAAAAGCTAGCAGCAGCAGAGCAAGCTCAGGCATCTTGGAGCAGATTTACTGTCCCTGCAACCCTTGCTGAGAAGCAGGGCTACTGGTGCATATTGATGTGGCCACTCCAGAACCATAGCCTTCTGATCCCAGCAGCAGCTAAATCACAGCAGGTTTTGTATTTGTGCATACAGTGTGAAAGCTGAGGGAAAAGGCATTCTCCGCTTTATTAAACTTGGGGCTTATAGTCAAGATGGACTTGTTATGACTCTGAGAATAACAGTTACATGTGGCTTTAGAGTTTAGGTTAATCTAGTCTGTCTGTGAATTTTGTAACGGTATGGACTGTGGCTTACCATCACAGATGATTTTTGGCTGATTTAGGTCCTTACCATTACTAAGCAGAAAGTCTAACTGTGTTGTTTTTCATGGTGTATATTGTAATAGCAATCTACTATGAGACAGTATCCTCTGTAATCTAATTTGGCTTGTCCCCATTGAATTAATTTTCTCTAAGCTAACTTTAAACCAGTTTAGAAGTTTGTCCACTGATTTTACTCAAGAAGGACATAAAGCAGACATGAACTGAGTTACAAGGAAGTCCTTTAGACAGACATTTAAATAATGGGTTATCAGAAAAAAAGAAAAAAAAATTTGTTCCAATTATTGCTGTCTTTCTACTTCATACTTATGAGCATCCCTCTGATGTTTAAATATACTTTGATTTCATTCATTTGTGAGTAAAGACAGTGTCCTTCCAGACTTTTCATTAATGTTGATTCTTATAGTGTTCCCACATCAACAGCTCTTTATCAAGAGTTTTATAGTACCCATGTCCCCCTTTCTGTTTCAGTAATCCCATTTATTCTTTTAGATTATCTTTTCACTTAGGGTGACTTTGTGCCTGGTTCATGGCTTGTTTACAAGGATCTCCTTAGTTACACATATGTTGATGTAAGCTTTTGGATGAACTTTTCAGGCAATCCTCTCGGGGCTAGAATTTACCACACCTTTTTGCTGAGTCGTGTCCTCCTTTGCAATCGCTGCCAGCTCCTCACATGTTTTGAACTTGTCATGGGTCTTGTTACACCAGTTAAGAAGTAGTCAGTTCCAGAATGATTCCTGAACCATTACTTGTGATGTAACCTACTGCTCTTGTATAAAAATGGCAATCATATCTTTGTTGTTGAAAGAAGCAGTACAGCTAAAAGAAGACTCGCCATGAAATTATTAAAAATAATCTAATAGTGACTTTAGATCAGGTGGAGATTTTGTGTTGTACTGTTTTGTGATAAAATGGGAGAGGTTATTAGAAGTCACTCTTATAAGCTGGAGGCACACAGTTTTCACTGCAGATAAGGAAGGAAATGATTTTGCTTTGGCTGTACTCGCTGAACAAATGTTTCGTTGAATCATGAGTTGTCCCTACTCTGAGCATTTCTGTTGTGAGGATGTGGAAAACAAGATGGCAACATCTTATAGCTGAAAGACTGAAGCACTCAGAACTATGTACTGGAGCAAGATCTGATTCCTGAGAGCACCACCACCTGCAGAGAAATGCACTGAGCTGGTCTTCAATTCAGGCTTTGTTTTTGGTTGGTCACCCAAGCACTTAGTGTCATTGAAAAGCCCTGAGGTACCCTTCCTGATTTCCAGATGCCTCTCCAGGAGTACAAAAAACTGTGTCATGTCTTGGTTGACCTGTGGAGTCTCAGATTGTACAAGGTGCCTATGTACAAAACAACTGAACAGAGCCTCTGGTCTTTACAACCAATGTGGAATGAATCACATTAGCATCTAGGGTTAGGAGTAAATAAAAACATTACACCTTGAACATAATAAATTCAGACTGTCAATAGCACCCTGACTCAACACTATCCTGAAAATAATAAGATGACCTGTCATTATTAACAGCTCTCCCATACTTTCTCTTAGCTATACAGAGGTAAACCAGAGGATACTGAAGTTGAATGTTGAAAGCTGTACTGGCAAAGCTCTTAGACTCAGGATTTGACAGATCTTTTGTTTTTAAAACCTGTTTGTAAAATCCAAGGGTTCTTTAAAAGTTTTTTTTTCCCCTCAAGGAGTCTAAGCGGTTGGTGCCAACAGGCCAACTGTCAAGTCCCAGTATTGTATGTGTGTGCAGAGGGGAGTTGGATTAATGGAAAAATTAATAAGAAAGCATTTCAGTGTTGAGATTTCCAAAAGGTTTCTGTTAATAGTAAAAGGGTGGGGAGAAATCATTTGAAATGATCGATATCTGGATCTGGTTTCTAAAATCTCAGTCTTAACTGGACTAATTCTAAGACATGCCACACAGCTATGGCTTTGTGTTAAAGGAGATTATTAACTCTTATGGAGTCCAGAATGGGTAATGAATTGACTGTATGCCATTATCAATCTTTAAAAATACAAAAAATAACAATAAACCCATTTAAAAATCCAGAGGAATACACAGCATCCATTTATATGGATCTCATTAACCCCATATAAAAAAGGGCAGATAGGATTTTGAATGTTAATGAGTCACTGGAGAATAGGGAATTTAAATGAGATGGATTAAAAGGACAAACTATCTAGAACATCTGCTAATTTGCCAGTCTTAAAATAAACTTATGATAACAGCAGCATGTGCAGTCAAATCTGCCAAGTGTTAGCTATTTATTAAGTACAGTTGAAGGTTTTGGATAATTCCTTTACAAGGAATGGATATTTTCCAAAAAGACATTTGGTTGAAGGATCAGACAATCTCCCCTATTAGTCTAATACTTCAGTCCTTCACTCACTGGGATCTTAAAATCAAGGTAGTGGTAACTGGATGATTAGTTGTGTAGTTACAATCATCTCTCTAAAGTAAACCTATTTTTTCACCCAGTTGACTATATAACCTCTTCCCCTGTAAACCTGAACATTAAGTCTTTGCTGCGCTGTATTGTCTTCAGCCATGGAAGTCCTGCGATGTGCGACCAGCAGCTTCCAAAGGACTGGCTCTCATCCGCCCCTGGGCAGGAATAACCCCAGGCACCACCACAGGCTGGGGCCGACGCGCTGGAAAGCGGCTTTGCAGAAAAGGACCCGCGGGTCCTGGTGGACACCAAGTTGACCACGCGCCGGCACTGTGCCCTTGTGGCAAAGGCTGATGGTGTCCTGGGCTGCATTAGCCAAAGTATTGCCAGAAGATGGAGGGAGGTGATCCTTCACCTTTACTCACCACTGACGACACGTCTGGGGTGCTGGGTTCCATTCTGTTCTCCCCAGTATGAGACAGACATGGGCTTCCTGGAGCCAGTCCAGCAAAGGGCTGTGAAGAGGATTAAGGTACTGGAGGCTGAGAGAGCTGGGAATGTTCAGCCTGGAGAAGACAAGGCTCAGGGGGATCTTATCAGTGTGTATAAATACCTGATCTGGGAGAGGAGAAAAGAAGATGGAGTCAGACTCTTTTCAGTGGTGTCCAGTGACAGGACAGGAGGCCATGGGTGCAAACTGAAATACAGGAAATTCCATTTAAACATAAGAAAAACACTTTTCCTTTGAGAGTGGTCGAACACTGGAACAAAATGCTCAGAGAAACTGTGGAGTCTCCATCCTTGGAGATATTCTAAACCCTGACTAGACACAGGTCTGAGGACAAGATGATCTCCAGAAGTCCCTTCCAACCTCAACCAATTCTGTCAGTCTGTAATTCTTTTAGTTTCCCTAACAACAGATACATATGATCCTTTAAAGGCTGGAAGGGAAAAACCTTCTCTATGCTTCCAATATGACAGCAAAATGTTTTTCCAGTGATAAATGTGATTCATCAGTTTACATAGGAATGCCAGATTTTTTGCAAATGGTGCCTGCAGACATAGTTAGGCAGCTAAGCAGTCGGCTACCTTTTAAAAAATGTTGAGCTTGTCTCCCTGAAGTACTAAGAAAATCAGGCCAGTATTGGTTTTGCACCCAGGAATCCCAGGTATATCGGGTGGTTCCTTTACTGTTTAACTCTTGTGCATTTTTACATAAATTGCTTCTCTTGTCCTGCTTCACCGTTATCCTGAGACTCATGCAATCATCTGCATTATTGAAGTGAAACATTTTTTTCTGCTTTCTTCAGGCAAAAGGAAAAGGGGTAAAAATGAATCAGACTTTAAAGGCAGGAGAAGCAAAAAGGGCTCTGGAGAAAGAACAAGCACTCTGACGTGGAATTTGGACTCTGAAAAACACGCTTGTTAAATAGGGCCAGGTGATAAAATCCTTATTGGCTCTTCCTTCCAAGGTGTCTTTGTTATATTGCTATAAATTTAAAATGCATTCTCCTATTTGTTTGTTTTGGCAGGACTGAGCAGTGTTGTTCATTAATTGTGATCCAGAAAAATGGAAGTTCTGCAAATAAGTTTTCTGAGATGAGCCATTAGTGTTAGAATCCTGGTCAAATTCTCTTCTTGCCACCACTTTCTTTTAAAATATGACTACCAGAAAGTTTATGCCATACCTTAATGGTTAGAGTACTGCCTGCAGAATTTGCAGAGCTGGATTTCATTTCCTGTTCAGTCTGAAAGGGTCCAAATTCAGAAATTCTCCATCCTAGGGAAGTTCCTTAACTCTGAGTCTGAGCTGGGAACAGACAGACACTCCTGCATCTCTCCTTTTACTACTATGCTAGTAAACAAAGGAATGAAATGTTTATGAGATTAGCAAGCAAAACACTAAAACAAGTTTAGTTTTTCTGCTAAAAATGAAGAGTTTTATTTTATTTCCTGCCTTGGTCCCTGTTTAAGCATTTTACATTCAGCAGTTGTTAAATGGAATACAGAAATCAGAGCCCAAAGCTTCATGATGTCTTCCATTCAGCAGGGATGGATCCTTCTCTCAAAGCACTTCTGAGGAGGAGGTCATGATGCCTGCACAAGGGTTAGTTTGTTTCTTAGGAAGTAAGAAACCTGGGTTCCAGGTCTGTTTTAGCATTAGGGATTCAAAAGTCCTTTCCAGAAGACTGCCTTACCCACAGAGACAGATTAGGTATTTTGAAAGGGGTTAACCATTTTCCAGTTGGCCCAGTGTGCAATTCACAGGCCAAAGACAAGCACAAGCAAAATGGAAGTTACTTTGTATTACAGCAGTTTGGAGCGCTGTGAAGACCTAGTTTCAAAACTCCTCTTTGTGTTTCTTTCTTTTTTTTTTTTTTTCTATTCCAGTGACTGTTTAATGTAAACTGCATAAACAGCTAACAGAGCAGGAAATTGAACTCAGATGTAAGTTGGAATCCTCCGAGGTGAAAGAAAGTGTGAAACCATAAGGTCCTCCCTTTTGTTGGAGACTTGTCTGAACACTCAACTGTTATGAAAATGCTGGCAAGACACTGGCATGGAAGAATTTAAAAGAGGTGGGCCTGATTATTGGGTTTTTTTTCCCCCAGATAACATTTTCATGGAGCTGAGATTTCAAGTGAATAGAATCATCTCCATCCTAGCTCTGATGCAGAGCACAGACTGGATGGTGGGGGAGCATTCAGGTCTACACTTGTGATTGATGTTTTTATAGGCTCCTCCTGGGTATCTTTCCTTTCATTGTGTAGATACTTGATTGCTCCAGCGAGACACCTCATTCTCCCTTGTTCTGTATACACAAACTTGGTACCCAATTCGGGGCACTGTGATCTAGCTCCTGGGGACAGACACCTAGCAGTCAGGCAGTGTGGTGCCTGACTTGGAGGTGTCTCGTCCCATCACTGGCCCTAGCTCCACGCTCCACATCTGTTTTCTCACCTGGAGGATGACTCTAATCATACTTATCTGCGTATTTTTAATATATTTGTACAGTTCTTTGAAGATTTCTAAATGTTGACTTACAGCAAAAACATTTTTCATCCCAGTGTAAATCTCCTGGTCCTCATTAAAATGAATAACATTTATATGGGTATAATTAATTTTGCATTAAATAATACAGCTACAGCAAGAGCTACAGCTGTAATACATCTTACAAGGTAAAGATCAACAAAAAAGAATTTTATGTGCTGTACCATTAGCAAATCACTGATTCTTTCTCCAGGTTGAGGCAGGCATGTCAAGAGGGGAAAAATGTTTCTAGAATGACAGTAAATTAGCTCAGCAGTAAACATGCAGTAACAAATTCCTGGATTAGAAGAACATGGCTCTTCTGCTGCAGAAATTGTCCAAGGTAGTTGGGAAAACTACTTGCGTGCAGTCAGAAAATATCCTAAATGGCACTGGAATTTAATAAATGCGACACAGTTTTTAATCTTTTCTGCATTGCTCTGTGTATGTGAAGTAGAAAAGGATTTAAAAGGAAATTGATGTGCAGTTCATCTAAGACATATCAATGTATCGCACATAGTGATTAAACCAAGCACAACTTAAGGGAGATAAACTAAAAACCCTGTCAGATACTCAGCTGGTTTAAATCAGTACAGATCTGCTGCTGTCAACGGGCTTTTGCCAACTTGCACAAGCTAAGAATCGGGTCCTGTGTGTTAGCATTTAATGCAAGCCCAGCTTGGACTCATTGCAGCTAAGGTGTGGGATAGAGAAGATGGTTCCGAAAAGCCACTCTGTTCCCTTTATCCCAGACCATCTTGGTGTCAGAGTGGCTCCTTACCGAATTGAGGAGCAGCCCCTGGCCCGGGTACCGCCTCTGGCTGCTCAGGGCGGCAGCTTCCAAGTCAGTAGCACAGGGAGAACCTCACAGGAAAGAAACAGTGGGAGGAGGTGGAAAAGGTGACAAGAAGAACAGTCAGGTAGTTACAGAAGGAAAGCTGAAAGCTATTGTAAGCTTTGGCACAAAGTTTCCTGTAAACAGTGGACAAATATTATTGGCTTCAAACTATTACTCCCTATTTTTCCAAGTCATCAACTGACTTTTGAGTCTCAGTGTTTGATTTTCCATCTGAGTCACCACAGAATTTTAAAGCCATCCATTCAATCATTCATTCTCTTAGTCTATTGCCTCTGTAAGAGCACCAGAACAGCTCTGCAATTTACTGCAGTGCCTTTTTGGATCTCCAAACTCCATCACAATTTTTTTCATTCTTGAGTAAAAAAAACCCAAACAAACCCAAACCCAGATTTCTAAGCTCTTCCTTCCTCAAAGGTGGCTGATATCTGGATTCACAGAATGTTTTTAATTAGTGATCACCATCTCGTGGTATCAGAATAAACTATAATTCTTATTAATTTTTTCTACCTTTACAAGGAGCTTTTGTGGTCACAGAACAGATCTATTTATTGCATAACCTATTCCTTCAGAACAACTTCCTTTTTTCTACAGATCTTTCTCCATCTTTCCTTTCTATTAATTTTATTCTTTTCTTTCAGTTGCCAGTATTAGCGTGGGTTGTTTGGGTCACTATTCTTCTGTGTCACCTCCAGTTTTGTTTCCCCCAGCAAAAGAGGTAAAACAAATGGACCCACAAACTAGTGTGGAAAAGGAAAGTTTATTTCTGCTTTTTAAATCATGCATAACTTTTGCTGAGATGCATGACCAACAAACAAAGGACTTCATCCTAGACCCATTCAAACTCATTGCACCCTTTCCAGTGAGAAACTTTTAAAGAAAAAAAAAATCAACTGTCTGCTTCTCTCAGGATAATTCTGAAAGCAAATAACTAATTATTTATAATTTCTCCCTTCTCAGAAATCAGTCTAGGTATGTTATTTTTTCTCGAATTTTATTTCAAAAAGATGAATGAAATTCTGTACTTGGGAGGGACTGTTCAATTACCCCACATATACAAATTCATGGCAGATTTAGTTGTGGTAGTTGTGGTTGTTCTGTAAAAAATTATATCAACTTGCTATCTTTATCTTAAATTCTTTCATTTTGTTATCAGAAACATTCATCTGTATGACAGTTTTAAGTGACCAAAACCTGTCCATTGTCTATTATCCAGAAATAGTCGAGATGAAGAATGCTATCTTCAATAGATAGATGGAAATAATGCTGAGAGATAGAAAATGACTGCAGGATTTGTACCAAACAGTACTACAGTCTGAGCCTTTTCTGTTGTGTTTACTGGCAGCAGTGCAATATCCAGATCTAACATGCACAGTTTGCATTAAATTTGATGGGAGCAATTTCAGTGGAGACAACCGTGAGGGCACGTATTAACCCAATGTGTTTGACATATGCACAGCCTTGCACCAGCCATGGCAGAACACTCTCACACGATATCTCACCAGGTTGTCTTTAAGTACTCAGAGAAGGGCCAACTACTCAGTCCATGTGAACGAATACATCTCTGTTCACAGAGGAGTTGCATGATTTTGTGTTGGCTGAAAATCTGGTCCTCAGACTGCTACAATTAACACACTTTCCTTCAAAACAGCTCCCAGGTTTTTTAGTGATTCTGATACTCCTGGGAAAAAGACAGACAAAAGATGAAAATTAAACCAAACATCTTCAGACTTAAAAGTTAAATTTGGATTTTGACTCTGTCAGCATGACTCAAGGTTATTGGAAAAGTCAAGATGAGAATTCAGGCTGCTAAAGAGGAAGGTTCTTCTTGTGTAAAACTCTTGCACAGTTTCCTGTAGACCCACACTTTTACATCCTACAGAGCATACCGCTTTTTTCAAAAGGAATTTCAGTGCAGAGAGGGAAAATGTGTTCTACGTATACATACTACTTTGCTTATAGTATTCTGATATTTCATACACTAAATCTTGCTTTCTGTTGAGTGTGCCCCCTTGAAGTCAGTGGAGTTTGCACTGGACAATTATTAACAGAATATGGCCATGAATTTAGCTCCATAATTATTTCCTGAAAACATGCATTTGGAGAAGAATGAGACACTGAGGATACAGAAAATGAAAACGCTTGCACATCCACTTTTTTTCCAATGGCTACATATTACATATGGAAATATGCTTGAACTGTTTTAATGTTTTGCTCTGAGATGATACGCAGTGATAGTTTGCAAGGGGAGAGAAGGTAGAAGGAAAGACATGCCAAACATATGCAGAAATAAAAACATTTCCAGTCTGGAGTTTCCTTATTTTTTTAGCATCAGTCCTAGAAAAATATGTATTTTGGCTAGCAGGCTTTGCTTCAACGTACTTGGAGGGCAACCTTTAGTATGATCACAAGCAGCCAAATACAAGCTGCTATAACGCTACCGATTACACTGGTTTACATCTCTGTTGAATCTGCCCCGTGATAACTACATCACTGTGTAATTAATGAAGGCATAAATTAAGCAATAAAGTCACCAAACTGAATAGCAAGTTAAGCCAGAGGAAGAAATGTAAAAAAATGTCTAACACGGGTTGAAAGACTTACCTTAGCGACAGGTTTCCACTTTTTAACAACTGGAAACGAGATGTATTTCTCACTTCTCTGAAACAGCGGATTTTTTCACTTCATCTCATATACTGTTAACATATATAAGTCATGCTAAGTATTTAATTCTGTAATGTATATAACAGCACACAAGTGTAATTTCCTTGTGAATCACTAGTGTAAAAAAGGTTATTTTATTAATTGACTCAATGAATTTCTATATTTGTCTATGTTTTTATGTGAGGCAACTCTTGAACATATGTTACTTTGAAAATCATGCATTCTGTCATTTGTTCCTTAATAGATAGACATTTGCAAATAATCTATCTCATACTTAAACCATGTCAACTTCTACTTTCAGGAATGTGCACTCACTAGAGGGGTAAATTGAATTTTCTGTGAAAATGACTGTGTACTTAATCTGAGTACTTTTCTGAAAAATAGACTGCCAGAGAGAAATGCAAACATTTGGGGAAAATGGGTGTCTTGTTTTGCATGCCTGAGGACATAGCCTATTGTCAGGCATCCAGGTGTGTTTTATTGTGTAGTGCTGAATGAGAGCTACTGTGCAGGTCCATAAATGTCACAAATCATATCAGAGATCAAACCTGCTCTCTAACTGTTAAGCTGTGTTTTCACTAACACCCCATAGTCCACTCTTTCTATCTGGCTATTTTGAGTTTTAGTGGTGATATATTTTTCCAAAAGTCCAGATGGAATTTGTTATGATTTGGACTCTTCTAGCGTTATGAAAATATGACCTTTTCTTTAAGATTATGCTGCTTTCTTAACTCTTTGCACCATGAATTTTGTATTTCTTGTGACAGTGCAGTTAAATCTAAAGTCTCAAAAAAAAAAAAAAAAAAAAAAAAAAAGACAAGTTTAAGGATACATTGATCTACCTGAGGTTTGCAGAAGCCTGAGACCTAATTTTGGCTCTAAGTGCAGTGCCTTTGTATCTTTGATAAAGTGGTTTGGTCACTTGGGGTTTAGGTTGCGACACTTAAAAATTTACCATCTGACACTGTGTTTGTCGATTTGATAGCATGAAAATAGGAACACAAGCTTTCTTGAGGTGTCTACCTGGAAGCTGTTGGAGACACAGAAATACCACCTAAGTGTTCTATAAAGTTGGCCCGATCCTAAATACTGTTTGTCGACTCATTTAGGAGTTTCCTGCCAAGGGTTAACTAAAGAGCATATGACATGCAAATGCAAATTCAGTGAGTTAGCCCTGAAACTATCAGCTTTCTCTAGGCAAGAATTAGGATGAATTATTAAAGTGATAAATGACCCTCTGTGGTGTCCATGATCCCAAAGCCAACAGCAAAATATTCAAAGGGTTAGCGTTCCAAGCAGAAAAGAAACTTCAGCTGTTCTAGAGAAATAAAATTGTGTCATACTTGCAGTTGTTCAAAAAACATGGGGTATGGAGGTATTTCATGTAAGTGAAGGAGAATAAGTCAGATCCTCAGCTACTGTGAATCACTGCTATTGCACGGGGTTGATTGGATTAGCCAATTAAAAACACATGATATTATACTCAAGAGGCTGATAATCAGAAGTGATTAAGGACCAGGGAGCTTTACCTTTAAAACTGGTTTTCATCTCACATAAATTTGATGAAGAGGTCCATATATGAGCAAATCAGCTTAGGAGTAGCTCTCTTAGAATAAGATAAGTAACATTTTTACAGCACCTGTCTTCTCCCTTTGATTATCCAAAGCGTCTGTGCACTTAACTTAAATCACATTTATCTTTTAGACTATTTTAACAAAGTGAAATAAGTTCTCTCCCAAAAGCTTTAAATTTGTGAGAGACCCATGAAATAGACTGGTAGCCTAAATTCATTGTTTATGGAAAGCTGCTAAAGCTAGAAAAAAACCCACCCTGCAAGTCAAGAGAAGGGAGGAAAAGGAGGAAAACTAGGTAAGGTCTTCCCAAAACAGGCATTATCCAAAAATTTTGTGATTACAACTAAGGAAAATTTGAAATTTTAGGTCAATCTTTTGCAATTGTTGTTTGAGGTGGGAGGTGTATTTTTACTTTCATTTAAAATGTTTTCCATGTTTAAGTTACATTTAAAGCCTTTTTCCTCAATTTTCTTCCACTTCCAAGCAAAATATTTTGTTATCTTGGAGTGGTGTTATTTCATTGAAAGAAACTTGTAAAGAAGTATTCTGATATTTTTGAAATTTGCCCCTATATCCTCTAACTCCCATTTCCTTTTCCACTTTTTCCTTCTGCTATGCCTTTTCCCCTTTTTCTTATAGTTGCTAAGGTGCAGAAAATAAGAGGATGTTTTAACAAATCTATATATTTGAACTCAGCAGAAGCTCCACATTTGGAATGATTTTACTATCTGATTAAAAAAAAAAAAAATCCAGGTTAAACTATAACCATGGAGAGCAGTAAAGGAAGATGAGAGGAATTGTCAATGCACGCACACAGAGTATAGACTTGGTATTGTTGTCATCCTGCAACTTTTTACTCTGACTTTAAATAGGAAATGGAAAAATTGTGCAGATGAGCTCTGTTTTGCCTGAGAGGTCTGGCATGGTTAGAGGAAGGGACCCAGCTCTGGCACCCATGTCCCTCAGCGCAGGTTAGTGGCTGCTGCCATGACCAGAGCTAGAAAATTTAGGGCTTGTTTGGGGTCTCTATACTCCATTGTTGTCCGTTATGCAGGCCTGGTTTAAATAGAATTATGCATGTCTGCATTGCAAATACATTTCCAAATAAGATGACTTTTATTTTTCCTCTAAGTTTCTTGGAACAAATTGCCAGTTAAAGGAGTGTTTGCTAATTGCTTTATAAAGTATATTTCCTGTTACCATCCTGCTCCTTCTGGAAAAAATATATTTAGCCCATTTTTGTCAGTGCTGTATATATTGGGTCTTTTTAAAAACCTGATAACTAGATTACTTGACAAACTGGAATGTTTCCAAGACAGCCGTTTCAAGTTTCTTGGTAAATAGTCTGTACATTGTATATATTTGTGAAATGTACATTATTTACTTTATAAAGTCTTCTGATCTTCCATAAATCTTTGTTCACACAGTACATTTTAATGCACTGTGTCCTACTTCTTAGGAGCTGTCCTATTCATCTCTGTAATACCACACATGTAGCCACATGAAAAAAGGTTCATGAGGGATGTCTTTGAAGTGTAGCCACTGGACATCAGATGGACCTGCTTTTCAAAGTGAGAAATACAAATCACCACTGTTTATTTTCTCTGTGAAAGATGTGTAGTGCTTTGTTTAGAGCCTATCCTGATGTGAACACATGCTTGACAGTCATTACTGAGTGACACTTTTTCAATAACGGAAAAAAATATTGGTGAAATCCTCCTCTTGCATATGGTTTGAGATTTTGGGGTGTTGTTTGGTTGGTTTTGGTTTGTTTTGTGTTTTTTTTTAATTATGCCACTTGACTGAAACACAGTAGAGAAAAACAGTACTGTACTTATGTCTCCCTTGGTGTTCATTTAACACATGCTGGCAGTTGCAGACAAACCAAGCTAGCTCTGCCTGCCTCAAGCCTGGGCAGACCAGGCAGATTGCAGGCCAGCTTGTGCCTGAAAGCTGCCTAGCTGCATGTGTGTGATACTAACCTAACTTAGTAAGACCTGGACATAAAGATTTGCCTCTTACCTTGCCTGATTTCACAGTGCAGACGTGCTCACAATACAGTCCTGTTCTGCAGTACTTGTCTCTGCAGGCAAGGATCGCTTTACCGTGCAAATGTCTATCTTCACCAAACTGTAGGGAGCTGTAATAGAATTATTCTTCTTCCACCATGAGACTAGACATCATGATGTAGCTTGACAGTGTCTCAGAGGCACATCTGTGACAGGACCAGAAACTGAAGCCAAATTTCCCATAGAGCCCTTAACCCTTGTCACAATATGGGGTATCAAGAGAAAGTTTACTGAAGTCGAAAAAATTGTTTTTCTTCAAAATACGTACAACAGACTGAAAAATGAGGTATGAGACCCTAAGAATTCCCACTGGTCAGCACGTATTTGCCCACTCTGCAATGTCATTTCAACTTCAAAACATAGCGTCCTTTAAATAGGGCACCCCTGTTCTGGAAGAACTGCATTTTAAGCTTCTGATGCAAAACACCTCAAGATTGGCATAAATTCAAAATCACACTTAGATCCAGATCCAAATTTTGCACTGTTCCTCAATGAGCTAAGCCAAGGACCCCTCTCCTAACATCTGTGGATATTGGGGTATTTGAAATCCAACTCCAAATTCCAACTTAAGCCATGCTCTAATGTAAACAAAGTTAATGGCTTGTCAGCATGGAGCTATAAAACAATGTGGGTACTGTCATAATATTGATGTAAGGAAACTTTAAATATATAGCCATTTTTCTGAATATAACAGTGGATTTTGCTCTTAGGAGAAGTCATTAAATCAGTATGTCCAGGTTATGTAGCAGCCAGAGAAAATATACAATTGTGGCAGCCAAGAAATTACATGGAAAAGAAATTGCACCTTGACCCATTGACTTTACGCAGTGCCAAACAGTGACTGCCATTTTATGTTGTATCACCTGGGTTGTATAACCGTGTACCATAGCTAATGTGTAACTATGATTGTATGGAAACAAGGAGAAACACGTGTTTGACCTGCAACACTCAAGGGACTACTGCAGTAGAAGCCAAGCAGAGAGTTAGCTCTGTATGACCACAAGGCTTGAAGAGAACAAAAAAGATGTACTGTAATGGGATATACCAGCTATTCTGGTTTCTACCAATGAGGAGTTGTTCTCAGCAGTATATCATTAACTGTTGAATCATGGTCAGTTTTAAAGACTCAGGTAGAATTTCTTAGGTGATGTACTACAAACTCACAGTGTAGTTCTTGTTGTTCATCTCTTCAAATTAATACAGGGATTCTCAAGAATTATCTTTTAATACAACATAAAATAATCTGGTTTGTGCCACCTCAATGATTTCCAACTGTTGGAAAGTAAGCTTAATTTACTTTGCAATGATCTGTACAAGCTGTGCATATTTAAGTATTTCATCTCTGTAATCAATTCTTTTAGCTCCTGAGTTAATTTATATCAGTTGTCTTTTATTTTCTCCAAATTTACCAGCAACTTGTAATACTGAAGTGCCAAAAAAAATGTATGTTATATTTAATAATTGTTATGCATCTTTATTCCGTATTTTTAATCTACAGAAATCACTACAAGGTATCTTTTTAGTGAGAAACTGTGGCCAAATAAGTTTTTTTCATGCACAGCAACAGCTACTCAGTGTAAAACTTGTGCTTGTACACATAATATTTTTGCTGAGTTTTTGTGAGGTGTGCTTTGAGTCTGTGTTCAGTCTGTACCAGTGTTTTGATTTATACCAGCAAATAATCTCACTATTCTTGTCTGTGTTACATTAAACTCAAAGATATACGTGATGGGGCAAGTTCAGATAAAGATTTGGACTGATTTTGGAGCTTCAGAGAGATAAAGCATTAATACTTTCCAAAATTTTAGCAATGATTTGGATTTGGGTAAGGGCCCATGTCTGATTATGTTTAAATATTTTGACATGCATGGTATTCTATTGTATAAGATAGATACATCATAAGAACTTCATTTGTGCTGTTAGTCTACACAATGGAAACAAACGACATGTTTCACCCATATTGAAGAAATTCTGGATGAATAGATCACAGCACAAATCATGTTAATTTATAACACATACACAGAAATTTCTGGATATCTATGTGCTCAGCGTGATAGCTTAGGATCCTGACATTTTTAAAGTTATTACAATTAAGAATTTACAGATGTGCCTCAAGGACAGATACTAATTACATGAGAAGTAAGTTTTCTTAAACCCAAACTTCCAACTTCGTCACTGAACTTTCAGCTTTCTAGGCTGGTGTGAGCAAACATTGTGGTAATGTATCACCATGGTAGAAGATGATACTTTTAAGTAAGGTTGAAAGGAGTGGTGGTAAAGGTTGGACAGCTTCTCTCCAGCTCACATTTAATGCTGGACAGTCTATACTGACTCTCTTCCGCATTCTGAACTGGGGATCCTCTGAAGCCTCTGGGCTTGTTCAGTGTCACAACCTGTGATTCTCTCTAGGTGCTCGCTTGTGACATCTGCCCTAACATGCGTCTTCATTTGTGTCCTGACACTGATGCAGCAAAGTAGGTGTCTAACCTCCCTCTTCAATTGCAGTTAGCTTTAAAGAAACTACAGAAGTTTAAGTCCCTTGCTAAATTGGCCGAGAGTGCCCCAAACCAAGGAAGTAGAAACTCTGCAAGGGGAGGGATGAGAAGGATTTAGCTGATGCCACTGATTTACCAACATGCCACAGGACACTGCAAGCAAAATCTGACAAAATGAAAGTTGATCACTTTCAACATTTGTCATTGCTTTCTTCAAGAAGTTTGATGTATTTTTAACCTATTTATACATTGTTCTTTACAAACAGATAGAGGAACACCTAGTCAAGAACTTGTGCCATAAGCAAAATGTCTAAAAACAGCTGACATTTAGCTCCCTTGCAATTCACTTGAATGTCGACTGAAGTGCTCAGTCTTTAAATCTTGCATGCCCTCTGATTTATTTTCCCAAAGATGACTACAGATAAAGTGCGTTAAAGGTGAGATGATATTTCAAATAATTTTTCAGTTATTACGTGAACCTCAAGTTGATTTTTTTAAAAATCCATGACTGTGTTATAAAAATTGTTTATTTAATCCTGACCAATATTTCTCACTTTTTCTTCTGCATTGCCCTTTACCTATAATTTCACTGTCATTTAACTGCAGTAACTGTTTGCTGTAAGTATGGATTATCTCCGCATCACAGTTGGTGTTACTCATCAAAGAACAAAGCAAATACCAGACGAGCCTAGATCCATATTCCTCAGCTCTTCCTGCTGATTGTGTCCAATACTGGGAGTCTAAAGAAGTTGCAAGAATTCCTGGACAGGAAGAGGTACGCAAATCTACCTTTCTTCTTTCTCGCTCTTTCCCTGCATTCCCCCTTTCTAATACTTAGAAGGTCTCTTAAATCCATATCACAAAGGGACAGATGTAACGGTTAGCCCTGAAAAAGGCATTGCTCTGCTTACATGTTGCAGAACCAAACATAAAACCCAGAGTCACGAGGTTAAATTCTAACACTGGCTGCTAAATTTGATTCTGCTTATATAAATCATTAGTTTCTTTAAACATGGTTAATTGTCAGGTATTCTTAAGTGTCATTAAATTGTAACACATAAAGTTAGAGCACAAAATCGTGTTTTATGTACAAGTCTTTAAAATTAATGAATTACGAATAAACTCCCTAATTGCTCTGAAGTACAGATGGAAGCAATCTTCATGAAATTATAAATAATCACCATGCTGCTGATTGTAACAAGTGGAATTTAAGCTTGCCAAGCAGTCTTAGAAGTTTAATTAAATGTACTAAAAAAGCAATTTGATGCTTTAAAAGGCAAACTGTTGTATGGCACTGATGCAAATCAAAACTCCAGTTAGGTTTGCAAACCAGTCTTTGCTGCTGATCTCAGAAATGCTAACATTCCTAGTTTAGGAATTTTATGCTTTGCAAGTTCAGTGCCTTGAATAAATGTAAGACTTGACTTTTGGAAGTATTATTTAGGTGAAGACATACAGATAAGCAAGAGTGATTCTCAGACATTGCAGATTCACATGCTTAACAAAACTAGTAATTTTATATAGTATTGAGAGAACAGACCCTCTGTATAGTAGGAAAGAGTAAGATGTGCCAGATGTCATCAGGCAAGTTTAGAGTTTATGGAGTGTGAAGGAATATAAAGAAGCTTATGTTTAAGGTTGTCCCTTGGCCCTTCTGGATCTGTGAATCTATGCTCAGGGTAACTAGAGCAAGAAGAAGAAAATTTTGGCAGAATCTTGTCTCCATCCCTCTCCAGTGAACTATCAGCCCTGCACAGACATATGTAACCTGGTACTTTTGCTCCTAATAGACAATTCCTTCCTTAGTGTGTTCTTCAAGTACCACAGCTGAACAATGCAAGGCAAATGCAGTGCTTGGCTTCGTAAGTAAAGCTCAGTTCCCCAAAGGGATTTATCGTATAATCATTCTTAGATATTTGAGTTAGGACTTAAATGAGGCTGAAGTACAAAAGTTGAAAACTGCAATGCAAATAAACCATGCAGATGCCTCCAAATCCCACACTTCCATGGTGAATCTCTACTTGACTTCTGGGGTTTGTTTCTGCTTCAGGTTCAGTTGGAAACAGCACTAACCTGAAGAATTCAGAGATTATTTCAGGTTTTTTAACATATGTTTCTGGAGCCTTTTCACCAGACTGAGTAGCCTGAATGTTTTTTTTCTTCCAGACTGAAAGGGCAAAGATTTTTTTTGATGGGTGTATGTGTATGTCCAGCAACTTTAGGGCACTTCAAACCAGGACAGCTTGAATCAACTAGGCAACTGAACTGATGCCTCGGTGTTTACTTTCTACCTAAACCTAATCAAGACTGAGGCAAAAAGCTACTTCCTCATCTGACCCTTTGACTGCATATGGCCCATTAAAATGCATCTAATGCATAGAAAGATGATGACTCTTACAAAATCCATCTGAGACAAGCCCTAATGTGCGGACATAGGATGAGTAAGTAATGGCAGAGGTGGCTTTTAATATAATAATGTAGCACTTAGACCACTCACACAGGAAGTGAGGAAACTGGTTTCCCTTCCTTCCTCAGATAGAGGGGATCAGACCCATATTTCCTCTTTCCCAGGAGAGTGGTTGACAACCAGAATTTATGTCAGCAGGGTTAATGGGGGAGGGCAGAGGTACCTCCTACCTCCCCAGTGGGGAAATGGATTCAAGATTTACTGTCCCAAAGAGTGAGTTAGAAGAAAAGAAATAAAATGTAACTGTGTAATTTAATGGTTAGGGCTTCTTAAGAAAAAGGGAGTCAGAAGTTTTGTCTCCCCATTAAAAGACCTATTTTGTGTTTTCCAGTAAATGTGAATTGGAGATTAGACTAGAAGCCAAAATTCCTTGCTGTCAAATGAGTGTCCTTGTTCACAATGTCAGAGACCTTTTTTTCCCCCTTGGTTTATACTCCCTCTTTTGGATCTGTACAATTGTAATATCTTTGAAAGGCAAAACACAGCTTCAATAGGAAAGGCAGTGCCCTGTTCTGTATCTGTTTGTTCACAGTAAGACCCATTTTTGGAGTAGAGGGAACTTCTCTGAATATGGGATGACACAGCCTAGCCACATACTGAAAATGTCACCTGGCACCATCCCCAGAGTGAACACTTTTTGTGTCTAATAGGCAAAAACCAGTGTCACACTTATTTGAAAATTTATATTATGTGTGTGTACAGATGCGTAAATGACACTGAGGCATCGCTGTGGTGGACTTAATTGGTGTCCACATGCCCAATTACTTCTTGTAGGGCTAAATGCGAGGAAACATGGACTTACTGTGATAAGACTTTGTGAGGTCTACCTCCTGAACTAATCACTAAGCAGAAGTTGTAAAAATGTTTCACCCTAATTGCAGCTGTGATGTTGCTAATTCAGAGAAATAAAATATCACAAATGAGTGATATTTTTTCCTCTGGAAAAACTTTGGTGCCTGGATGGCTGAGGAGTGAAAAACGCAGATTTTTTTTTTCATGGAAATTACAAGATTGAAATGTATATCCACAACTATGTCTTTAAAATGACAGCATGTCTTTTAGGAGGAACATGTGGAAACAGTTAAATTTGTAATTAGAAAAAGTAACAATGTACTTTGAAAAGTGCATGGCAAAGACTGTTAGTGTCTTGTGGTACCTCCCCAGTTAACTTCAAAACAGTGATCTGCAAGTGCAGATCACTATCTGAAGCACACCTTAGGTTTCTGTGTTATATGTTAGATCTGTAGCGGGATGTAGCATATCAGAAAAGTTTTTGGATGCAGCACAAAAACTAAGTGGAAAAGCAAGAAAGTCAGAATTGCTCTAAAAGATCGTATTTTCAGATCTGCCTTTCAGGATATTTGGCAATTTCTTTTCTCTGTAGAAGTGGCTACATAATGAAAGTACAGAGGTCCTTTTGATCTACAAAATCTCTGTGGGATTTAATAATTTATATCAGAATTTAACAGCACAGTAGAAACCCTTTTAATATACTGGACTAATTTTGCTTCTCTTTGTCAGATCAACTCTGCTTGAAACAGAGACTTGCTATTAATGGAACTGAACTATAATTCAATGTCTCAGACATTTTGGTGGCTTTCATTCTACTGTATTTCACTCTGGTCCCAGTTCAGCAAAGATCTTAAACACATTCTTAAATCTAATAGTTTCAATGGGACTGAAGCCCATGTGTAGATGTTTTATAAAAATTGGGCCAGATTATGAACTTTTCTTTATGATAGTTTTGATGAAGGAAAATATGTTGAGACAGATCCTTTTTCTTTCATTTTCTGTAGTACCTTACTCCACTGGATTGAATGTGAAATAAAGCACAAATATGAGGGCTAGAAGGAAAAATCTTGTCATCATTATCTGCATAAGGCTACAGTAATAGGACTCATACATATCTGACCTAACCTGTAGAATATATACCCTCATTTGAGATGGATGTCTATATTTTCTTCAGTGTTGGTGGGTAGAAATGTTTATGTTTACAGTTCAATTCACTCCTCCCTAATGTAGATACCTGAAACAGTCCAAACTTCTGTACTCCAGGAGTGTCTGTTGCTCCTGTCTGATTATGAAGAGGACTTGCATGTAAGCATTTACATTGTAGATATCTAAGGTTGATGGATGAGGTGACTCACATCCATCCCCATCACATGGGACATTGACTATAGAGGAAGAAGACCTATCAGACCAAGTTCCTCTAGACCTACCATCCTGTCTCTGAGACTGGGCAGTAGCAGACATGGAAGCAAAGAGGAAAGAAACAAAGGCATGTACAAAAATGTCTTGGTCTGGCAAATTTTCCAGTAATCAGTGGTTTCAGAACTTCCTGATCCAGAATTTCTTTCTGGCAAGTCATGTTTAATAACACCACTTGATTTACCCTCCCTTAATTTGTTCCTTTTTACATCCATATATATTTTTGACCTCCATGAAATCCTGTGGCCATGAGTTCTATAATGTAATTATATGTTGTGTGGAAAAAATACTCCTCTTTGGTGTATAACTTACTCCTTAATGCTTTCATTATATGTCTGCTAGTTCTTGTGCTATGAGATGGAGTGAATATTCACTCTCTTTTCACTTTCTGCAAACAGTTTGTGACTTAAAGCCCTGTCATTTCCCCCTATCAGTCATCTCTTTCCCAAGCTTAAGAATCCTAATGTATTTGCTCTTTCCTCATATGGAAACAATTCAGATCTAGGCATTACTGATGTGAACAGGATTTGCAAAATCAGAATTCAAGTGGGTTTAGTATAAAGAAAATTAACAATGGCAAGGGAACTAGATTTCATTAGAACAAATCCTCACCCTAACAGTGGGACATGCAAAAAACGCCACACAAATATTGAATGTTTATTAATTATTGTGGAGTCTATTATATCAAATTTATTTGGTTATTGTGGATGCATTTTACATAAATGAATTGAAACTGGTTATTGTTTTGGCTATTAGAAAAATAAATTCCTTCAGAAGAAGAAAAAAAATGAACACACTAGGTTACTTCTTTTATCCCCATTTTTATATATGAGACCCTTCAATTTGGAATGAAGGGCATGCTGATTCTTCATCTCTGTATTAACAGTTACAATACATGGTCATTTGGTCTTCTCCATTATTGTGAGGAGATTGTATTGCGACATGAATTGGTGGACTCAGTCCAATTCCTAATTGAAAGAGTCATTGTTATTAACTCACAATAACTAGAGAAAGTAAAGAATTGAACATACATGAAGGTACTTCATCTCCTTTAAGAAATTTTTGTGACTCTAAAACCAGTGGTGTAGCTAAGTTTGTGTACTGGGTTTGTTCCTGTTATTTATTACCAGTATTAGTGCAGCCTCTAGAAGCTCCCATCAAAAACAGAGTCCAACTGCGGAATAACATGTTGGTTTCCAACATATTTTATGCACACATCATTCAGTAAGAAGTGTGTTCTTCCAGAACAAAACAATGTGTTTTTATATGATTCACTAAGCTTTGCTGCAAGAAATACAAAATAATTGAGCAAGTCTAGTAACACTCCAATATTTTGTTATGATTTTTAGCTGTATTCAGCAGATTAAAGTGACCCTGGTTCACAAACTCCCAAACTGTAACTTGCAAAAGTGAAATTACACATTGAAAGCTTTCTGTAGAGGACATAACTCTGACAGCTGACATTTTAAATTGTTAGAGTTCATGCAAAGATACAATGATCTAAAAATGAATGCCCTTTTCTCCAGGATGTGTGACAGGTTCAAGTTATTGCAATTTTATTCTCAACAGTTATGTTGGAAAAAAACATATTCGCAAATTATCATCCACATTCTCCATTTGATTTTGTGTAGTGTTTAGAGCCCTGTGCTTGTCAGATGTATAAAGAGGGGGAAAATGTTATTCCCTTCCCTAAAGAATTCATGATTCAAATACAGACAAGATTTGGAAACAGGGAGGTGAGGGGGTTCAGGTGAATGGACTGGCGGGCAGGCTGTGGTCTTGGTGCACTGGCAAGCAAATCCCTGTCAGGGAATACTTTAACCTTATTTTGGTGTTCAGTACTTTAGTAGAGCAGTATTCTGCTGAGCTCCTATACCTCATGTTGGAGCAATCTTCACCCATGCCTCTGCAGTCAGCATGAGAGCAATTAACAGCTCCATGGCCATATAAAGGACAGAAGAGTAATCTATGACAGATTTGATGACAGCAGAGGAAATACTCCTGAGAATTGTAATTGTAAGGGCTAACTGCAGACCCAGATAGCTCTCAGCTGATGGGCAGGAACAGCAATAGCTACTCAAGCTTCAGAGATAACGTGCTCTGATTTAAGAGCCTATTTCTGTGGGCAAGGTTGTGAACTCTTTACTGCTGTTGAAGACATCCATCAGCCCTTTGACATTAGCAGGGCTGATTCCTGGTTAGAAGGGCAGCAATCTGGCTCAGCAACATTGATAAATTTCTGTTTGTGTATTGTCATTTTTTCGAGCATGCACAGAAAAAAAAGATGAAATACCTAGAATATCTCTGCTAATTGCAGACAAATTCTGTATGCAAGGACATATAAGAACCAAATATAGTTCTGAGGAGTTACCTCTCCAGGATCATTTCCTCATTGTCAGCTTATTTCAGCTTGGATGCATTTATATATCCTGCCTCTAATGTCATTGTTGTCTCGTGTGGTGCATGTGTATCAGTCTATATTACAAATGAGCATGATGGACAAGGAGAAACTGTCTATTTCCTTTTACACAGAAGAGAAAATAGGCTAAAGTGTATTATAGAAAAGGTCACCTTTAGGCATGTTGCATATTAATCAGTGAAGTTCTTTCAGACCGATCTTTTCTATGCTGTCTACAGTAGCACAGTTCACAAATTCACAGGCAGTGAAAGGTTCCTTTTTTGTTTTAATTTTATGTAGTGTTAATTAATCACCCTCTAAATGCCTACTTAAATTACTGAGATTATAAACCAGGTAAAAACTGTGTTCACTTTGGATAAAATGATGGACCAAATTTCTTTGTGTTTTTGTTTGTTTGAATAGAAAAGTGTGAACCGCATAAATTTTCCCAGGTGACTGGAGTGCTAGTCCCCATGGGGCATTGATTCTGTTGCCCCCTCCATCGGTGTTTAGATGTTCTGGGCATTTCTCCATCACCTTCAGCTGTGTCAGTGGACCCTAAGGTTTTATTCAGTTCAGTTCACATGGGAGGAGATGCTGAGGGCTCGGTTCAGGGTCTCACATTTGCATGTGCTCAGGGTGGCACTTGGCTTCCTAGAGGTAGGCCTGTAGTGATATTTGAGACAGCTTTGGGTATCCAAGACATCTGCACAGGGTGGAAGATATGACATAGGGTTTATAAAAGAGCTGTGCCCTTCCAGAGCAACAGCTGAAGACCATGTGGTTTATTACATGGTGCCTAAAATGACACTAGGTGCTAATATTTCAGCTTGGCTTGCATGTAAACACCTAAAGGTAGGTATCTTAGTCTGGAGATGACTCACCCTCTATGAATACTTAGTTAAGCTGATTTACATGATGGAGCTGTAACAGTGGCAGGAACATCTTGTAAACTGGGATGAGGAGAACTAGATCGATCCCTCCATATCACAGTTTATGATGGCAAAGCAAGTTCCAGCCTCAAGCTTGTGGAAGTGAGGGATTGGACACCAGGTGTTGCCTGTGCACAAGGTCTTCTCTTCTCTTCTATCTTTCTTCTCCTTAACTGACTGCAAAACAGCTGCATATAATATAGATTAACGCAACTGTTCTGCAAGTGAACCAGTGTAACTGCTCTGCACGTGGAGTGGTGATATTTCCTGTGACTGCTTGGGTTTCCATCCTGATTCACACACAAGGATTGGCATGCTTTTTATGGTACCAGGATGAGTGTATCACAGCAAAGTGAGTATATTCCCCTGGCAAAACGTTTGACACAGTTCAACCTGGGAGTGTTAAAGAAATCCCTTACATGACAGAATAAAATTTGATCTCCGTCTTTCATAAGCTCTTCTGGAGCATCACCTACAACAGGGAGAAGATGACCAAAGTATTGGAAGTCTGGCCTCAGCTGAGAAGGACAACAATGGTCATTAAAAGATTTGTTCAGTAGAAACTACAATGTATTTAGTTCTCATCAGAGATTAGATGGTAAGAGCTAAGAGTCAATAAAAACTTGGGCTTAATTTAAATATATGACTAATACAGTAGCTACACTAGCCTCTTTCTCTGCAATGCCACCAAGGGCAGCAATCATAATTCAGCAGCTAGACAGTCCCTGCCATCCGTGATAAAGTCTTCCATAAATATGTAATGCTAAACTGAAAATTAACATTCAAGTTGGCTGCTGAAACATACCCTTCCAATTCAAAACTTTCACATCCATTCGACTCATAAGAAAATAGATGACTTTGGTACCTATTGGTCAGACTGAGAAGACCAACAAATAGAGCTTCCACAAGTAGTTCCTGTCATTGTGCAATTCATGGATTAAACTATTAATGCTCTGCAATGAGGTAACAAGGTCTGGTCTCATTTCAGCAAATTAGTTTCTGTTTCAAATTTCAAAGTGAATACTTTTGAAAGAAGTATGCAGTCTTTTACCTCTGACTGCTATATCTAATAACCATATTTTTTGGCTCATGTGTTAGTGAGATAAGGACCTCTGGATCAGAAAAGCCTAATTTTCTGTGGTTTGAGCTAAGAGTTCATCACTGAGAACTAAAACAGCTCATCTTTTTTATGAAGTGACCCAGAAGAGGCTCTAAGACATATCAATCAATGCATTACTTAAATGTGGCATTTGTACATACTGTGTGTGTGGAATATAAAAAGATAATTCAATTGTATTCACATTTTCGTATGCTATACAATAAAGGCTGTATTACTCTATAACATTACACAAGCATGGTGTCATGAGATGAAGCAGAAAAGCTCCCAGGCCTGTTTCTTCAATAATGCTTGTGTTTTGGTTCAGTCCCCAAGGTTTCTGGCTTATCAGATGCAGACAAAGTGAAAAGAAACAGTACAAATGAAAACTGTTATAGGTCCATACATAGCATGATGCAGTGTGAAATGAGACCAAAATGTGTTCTTTAATAATGAATACTAAAGTCAACATTTATAATAGTAACAGGAGATACTGAGTTTTCTTTTCATTTGAGGGTCAGGAGTTAATGTCATATCTCAGCTAGGGAGTTTAGACATACAGTGCCCCATTTATTACTACCGGAGTGTGTCCGTCGGACGCCAGCAGACAGTGTTAGTACCTGGCACGGTTTCATGAGGAATGAAATACTTGAAAAGACACGGTCACTTCTGTATTGAAGTTTGATAATATTATTTCTGAGGTAAACTGCAACATCTCTGACACTAAATGTTTTCTGGCTGACTGAAACCTTTGCTATGAATGACAACACTCTTTTTGCCTTGCATCCATTGCTTATTTTAATTATGAAAAGCAACAGAGTTGGAGAATGCTGTCCTTTGTAGCATTTACTAAGGCAAGGCCCTTGTCTCTGTCCTGAACCCACTATATTCCAAATCAATAAGCTAATAAGCCAAATCTATTTGTTCATCTCTATGCTTGTGTGCATGTGTTCCTAAAAAGATCGACATCTGACCACAAGTTTTTGCCAGCCACAGATGTGTAGTGTCAACATCACTTGGATAAATAAGCAGGGCAGTGTGCAGAGTCACATGCATACTACCATGTATACTGCACCATTCATGTAGGTAAAAATAGGACCTTAAATTAAAAAAAACCTCCCATGACTGTCCCTCCCTTTTTGTTTTCAGCACCATCTGCATGGCATTAGTGTTTTCATCTAGCAATCATGTGAAATGAAGGGTTTTTTCTAGATTACTTCTAAGTATCTCACTTAGTGTTAACGGAGTCATCGCTTACGTGCTCAGTGGTGAATATTGACTAGCATCTTGTGCACTTTAATATTCCCTGTTTCTTCCTGCAGATGTAGAAGTCGTGGATTAACCAGAATTACTATGTTACCCAAATGGCTGTGTTACCCAAAATGCCTTTGAAATGGTAAGAAATCTTGAACAGAGGCACTTCCAGATGCTTTTCTAATATAATGATATAAGGAAACACTGAGAGCAGGTCAAATCTCCACTTATGTCTTCTAAACCACCACTACCATATATTCAGGATATTCGGATGGTCCACTGTGGTTGCTAAGGAAGAGGCAGGTGCCTAAAAAGTCTCACGTAAGATCAGACACTCACTATCCAGAGCCTTGAGACACCACCATAAAGAAGTGAAAGAGTTTAAAAGCCTACTATGTGTACCTAATTTAAGACTTGTCAGAACTCTCCACTGACTGAACAAGGTACAGAAGTTTGACAGTAAAATCACTAGGACATGGCAGTAGACATCTAAATCTGTGGTGGCCTTCAGAGATGATGTGAATAGAAACCCTTTCACCTGTTTATCCTCTCAAGAGAGGCATCTTTTCACTCCTCTGAGGTAAGGAAACAGAGAACTACACAGACGGCAGCTTGGAGAGGGTATCTGCTCCTGTTGCGTGACTTCTGGTGGGGAGGAGACCACCCTCTTTTTTTCAGAACATCACAGAACACAGCTTGATTTCTGTGAGCTGGGGCCAAAGTTTTCTTTCTTTTTTCTTCTCTCCCTGCTCCCCTCCTTCCTTCCCCCCACATGGTGTCTGCTTTCAAGATTGCTTCAATAGCCAGCATTGTAACATACAGAAATGGATTTCCACAAAATTAATTTCAGCACTTGGTTAGAAACTGATTATGCATCTTTGTAGTCCTAGAGATGAAGTTATTAAATAAGAACTCGGAGTGGAATGCAGCCAAGGTTCTTAGCAAGAGCGTTGCAGTGATTGCGTAACACAGAGTATGGTAGGAGTAAGAGAAATGACAGAACATAATTATTTTATGCTGTTCATTAGTTTCTCCAAGTAATTAAAGAACACAGTGGCACAAGTTAAATTAAACTAGGCCTCTGAAAAAGGTGGCAAAACTACATGTTTGATAGAGCAGGATTCTGAGGTGAAAGGTATTTGAGCATCTCTTAATTATCACAAATCTATTTGAAATAAATCCATTCAATTGCAGTGAATTCTATGAAAGAATCATTTAAAGTTCTTCAGATGTAGTAATGCAATATAGTTAATCAGAATTTAACAATTGCAGCAGTGGATATAACTTATGAAGTTATATACGTCATTATATTATAAAATAGACTGATAATTTTCCATCATATATGTAATAGAAAATAATTTTTCTCAAACATTATTTTCTGGGGGAAAACAATAGCAGTAGAAAAATGGGAGTGATAAGTTCCTTAATAAACTAAAAGTTCTGCATCATGCACAGTTTCTCATGATGCTCACTTAACACCATGACCCAGAGCATTCCTGTTAACATCATTTATTCCATCACAGGTGTTAGAAGATTGAGTTTGGTCTAAAAAACTATGGATTATTTTTCCAATCAGTATTTAATCTCCAGAAACTGCATTTATCAGTTAGAAAAAAAACATATGTATGTCTAGGTTTGTAACCCCAAGCACTTTCAGCTGAATGCAAAATAGAGAAAAGGTTTGGACTTTCAGGATGGATTAATTTATTCCCTTTTCTGTAATTCAGCAGTCCAGTGTGTAGGACCACCACTTGGAATCTGGAAGACAAAGGCTCAGTTTCCTAAACTACCTGATTTACACTAGGGACTTAAAACACACCCCAGGAGAGGACTTTTAAACATTGGAAACTAGATATATTAAAGGATTCATAATCTGTAATTTGTACAGCCCTGAGGATAAGCTAATTAGTTCAGACAGAAAAATGATCTGGTAAACAGCTGAGAGACAATTCTCTTTTTGAAGTTGGTTATATCTACAGATACAGATGAACGTGTTGTAGATTACTTGAGAGCAAGTATTCCTCATTCTCTTCTGCTAGTGCTATCTCCATATGTCCCATCTTCTAGCTGTGTGACATAAGTAGTTGGCTGTAATCACTCTCTTTTGGATATTTAAGTGTTTTATAGAAAGTCTAACTGCTTCAAGGGAAAGAATCATGAGACCGCCACGTACTCTGAATCATCTTGTGAATTTTGAAAAGCATAAACTACAGCGTCTGAGCAGAACTGAGCCATAAAAGTTTTGATGCCTTAAGGCAGGAAAAGGTAGCACTTCCCAGTGTGCAAAAATGTTTTGAAACTTATATTAGTTTTGGTATCCCACCTCCAATGCCTGTCCCATCCTAGATCCTTCAGTAGATGAGATGGAGAAATACGACTACTTACAAGTTTCCTGAATCTGTCTGCTCTTGAATTTATTCTGAAGGTTAGAAGATGCAGAACATAAAAAGAATGTATGGGAGAAAGTGATCTCTATAGGTAACTGAAGCACATTCCCACCAGAGGACTTGAACATCACGAATTATTTCTGGTGAAAGGATTTCATTTCTATTGCAGATTACATCTACACAATCCAATGGAGTGTTACTCAGAGAAATTCTTTTTCTCAAAACAAAATGGAGATATTGTATCAGACCTATACCCAAGCCATCAAACTCTGCTTCCAAGCTGGAGCAGCTTTATGCTGACTTCCTAGGCTGGTTTCAAGGCAAGTCTGCTGGCTCAGGAGTCTCTGAATCACAGTCCATACCAGGGTTGCTGAAGTGCCTTCAGACAACACAGATGCAAATGGTTTTCCTTCTTGACATCACAGCATCTAGAGTGGTGTCAATTCATGTGAATAACTGTAGGCCTCTAAGGTTTGGATTTCTATGTCTGTGTGAATTTTCCTACATTCTTTTTATATTCAGTGAAGAGAAATAGAAACTTTTATGGCCCAATTTATCTCACCCTACTGAAATAGTTCAGATGGCTTGCTAAAATATGCCTTTTTCTGTCCAGTTACTGTAAAGAGAGCATCTGTTCAGCAGCAGATGCTTATACTGTACTTAGGTGAGAAGAATCTCACCTTAGCTGTCTATCACTTGCTTCACAATCCTTGCATACCAAGAACACATCATTATACCAGTCGTGAGTGTCTGAACGCTCCACGCAGAATTCACTGATGCACTGGGCATTGAATAGCATAGGGGAAATTTGTAGATGTGAAAGAGTTAAAGTGACAGTCAGGCTTGAGATTGTGGGCTGATAATGCAAGAAAGCAACTAAAGAGCAGAACTGCAGAGAGAGGAAAAAGTGCGTATGTGCTGACATGCCTGTCCTGGCATAGCTTAGCTTAATCCACTCCACTTGCTTTTTTCACCCTATTCTTCAGTCCTCCCTTCCAGAAACAGATTTAGGTATCCCTTTATCTCTGTGAGACTGTACTTCAGTTACCTTCACTAGTAACTTATTCCATATGTCTCTTTCTCTGAGAGTGAAGCAATCCTGCCCAAGTCCCTGTTTGTTCATTGTTACCTAATATTTCAATTTAGTCCCTTAGTTTTCCCATTTAAGTAATAATAACAAAAGTCCACCCTTTGAGCTTACTTTATATATTCACTTATCTCCCTTTCTTAATACTGAAAATTTCAACCACACCACTTCCCAGTTTTTTCTTTTCCATGGGGAATAAGACCAGTTCCCACAGATTTTCTTCAATTTATAGATAAAAAAAAAGTACTTTTAAGAATAAAAATTAAAAAATACTTTTTTTTTTTCTTTATCACAGAAGAAGAACTTGATCCTGCAAAACACAGTCTTTAATCAGGTGACTAATCCAACTAACCCAATATAGCAGGCAAAGTGTAAGAGCTTCTGGATGATAACTTGGAGAACAGAGAAACAGGACATAGTCTCATGTCAGGTAGTCATAACACACATGGGCATCTCCAAGTCATGTCACCAGGAATAGATGGATTAGTATAATATAGGCAGGACCAGCAGGGAAGGAGAAAGGGAAGGTCTGATAAGCTTTGACATTTCTTCTTGGAATGAAAATGTGTTTTAAACATTTTTGGCATTAGCTCTGGTGTTAATGATAAAAAATCAAGTTTTCTTATCTAGAGAATTATAGTGAAATAATAAAGCACTGAGGTACCAGAATAAGTCTCTCTTCTTTTTTTCTTTTACAAAGTTTATATTTAATACAATTATTTTCATATACCTTCAAAAAGGATTAAAATTGAAGAGTTAAAACATGGAAAATGGGGGAGGAATAAGAAACTTTTTACTGCCTGAATCTCTTCTGTCTTACACTGATCTTTGGTTTACACTGGCATCTCTCCAGTGGGTTACTGATGATTTATACCTGCATTCGTGAACTTCAAGCCTGAGAACACGCTGCTGCTGTCATTAATACACTAGACTTGAATTCAGAAAATCTGACTAATTCCTGCTGTTGCCAAAAATGTCCTAAGAAAGAACAGCCTATGAAGAATGATGTTTCTGAAAGCAGATAGGTGATTTGGGGGCTTCACGATCATTTTCTAAGAAAGTGGCTTAGATACTTCCTCCAATCAATTTTCCTGGAAACAGAGTTCTTGGCTATATTCACAAAACTATCTATAGGTCTGTGTCTTCAGATGCAAAAATCAAAATTGAAATCTTCATGGACCACCTTTTCAACTACTCCTAAATTTGTTAGTACTGTAGGCCTGTTTCCTTCTTTTTAGCATGATATTTTACAACCACCTACAGTTCTCCATAAGAATCTGCCTCAACTTCATCTGTCCTCTCATCTCTTCCATGTTCAAATTTGCACCCCAAGACTTTCTGCCCAGTAAGGTTGAGTCCACTTAGTGTTCTCCAACATACTTGGAATATGAGGTTCTGCACAAAACATCGATGAAGATGATACTGCATTCCTAGGCTCTGCTATTAACGCATATCTCAGGGGTTAGTACACTTACGTGGGAAGTAGAAAGTCTGAATCTGACTTCCTTTTTAGATACAAGGACTTTGAACTTGATTTGCCCTGCTCTTTTTTTTTTTTTTTTCTGGTTGAAACTGCTCCATTTTACATGGAACAATTAAGTATCAACAGGCTCCAAGACAGTGACCTGGTTTACTTCTAGCCCTTGCTCTACAAACTAGTTAATATAAAACAGGGAATTATTAATTAGAAAAAGAAATAAAACCCAGAACTATTTTTGTCCAGGTGAGTTCTGTAACCATTAAAAAAAAGAAAAAAAGATGTTTTCTCTTGTTCTGACCTAATTAATATTGAAGTATTCCATGCAAAATACAGCTTGTTCCACAGGAAGGAAAGGCATCAGTCTTGCAGTATCTGGGTCATATCAAGTATTCTCCTAGAAAGTAGGTACAATGGATTTAGATTCCTGTAGGTAGTGTGAAAGAACAGATTCATTTCAGGCAAAAAAATAACTCCAAGACTCATATGTAAAATAGGGGCGGGGGGGAATAGGGGAGGGTGGGTGTCCTACAATCCTACAAACTCACTTTTTTGTGGCTGTACTTTGAAAGATAAAAATCTGAATAAGACCAAGATCCTCAACTGAGGAGATGATGCTTGTCAATCCCGAGCAGAAGGAGACCTTGGAGACCAGGGTAAGGTTGTAATGTCACTGGAGGAGGGAAGTATAAAACATAACCTGGTTTTAATATTTCCTAGAGGTCATATTGGGTAGTCACAAGCTAGGGTATCTCAGATGTTAGAGGCTATTGAGGGTGCTTAGATACTAGAGGTGATATATATTACATATATAACCTCCCAATGGAATTTACAGCCTCTGCAAGTCACATCAGCTTCCCACACAATGAAGAGAAAAAAATAAGCACCTGAAAATGGAATTCAGAAAAACCAGAACTCTGAGTGAAGAAGTGCCTGTAGTCAAAAAGGAAACCCTTAGGAGAAGATGAGGATTACTTCAGCGGTAAATCCTTCCATGGAAAAAGAAAACAAACCACTTTCCCTTCATAGTAAATAACTCGGCACACAGAGCTCTCTGACATTAGATTAGATAGCTCAGAGTCAAATCTGACTTAAAGGATTTGAACCTACAGAACATACCTTCACAGTCTAAATCTTCAAACAATAAAACAAACTGAGTTGTAGTTCTTGCTGAAACTTGCCTAAAATAACATCTAAGAGAGAGAAGGAGAAAATAAGTCTACTGGAAGCAACTGATACTTTCTTGAGAGGCAGATTTAAACCTCTACTTTAGTACATACTTAAATACTTCGTAAGAGGTGAACAAGTTTCAACGAAAACAGGTTCATGCCTCAGGTGATGTTCTAGACCAAGGGACAGGACATCTCTGAGAGGAGGAGGTCGACTCCAAGTCCTGCTTGTAGCAGTATGTGATGTGGATGGACAACTCCACACCCTGCCTGAGCCACCTCGTCATTTAGCCGTCCAATGTAGGGGTGTCCTGCCTGGACCGTGGCTCGGCATCTCCACACCTTCAAGGCGCGCACCCTTAGGAGTTTACCGTGAACACCTATTGTAGAGAAGAATGAATTGCCTGCAGGGGTTACTTATTTCTTCCATTTCAGTATGGAGAAACCTGGGATGTGCAGTCGAGGATCCTAGAAAATTTCTTCCTTAAGCTCTCTGCATCCTATAAAATAAGGATGATGCTTTGTCCTACCTTTGCCTCCTCCGGCTTAAGTTCTTTCTACCCTGTACTACCCAGCAGTAGCCTTGTGGTATTTCCCAAGCTTGAGGCTTATGACAGCTATTTGCTATTGTAATAACAATATTAACAATACGATCATGTCCTCGAATCAGTAATTCTCTCCATTTCCCACTAGTTTAGGCTGCCTGTGAGGCCTAAGTCATATAATTAACAAATTTTCTATCAGAGCTTTTACCTAATTTGGCAACAGCTGTTAAAATGTGATTATGTGCTGTGAGCTGGCTCTGTTATAAAATGGCTCTATAATGTTTTTATGGAAAAAATCTTAGTTTACTTTTCTTGATTTCATTGTACTATGATTTATATTTAACACCTCTGTTTTCCATTGTCAGCAAGACCCAGTACTTCCAAATGTTCATTTTACTGATCAGAATTCTATGAACAGTACAAAAAGCTCACAAGCTGGTATTCATTACTAGAAGTATAGAATTTTAAGATTAAATTTATAGTTTAATAACTCCCTGATATTTTCATCAGGAATGTGTTCACTGTTGGATATCCAGTTAGTTTTTTAAATTTAACCCAGGCATCAGAAATTACTGCTTGCTTTTCTGAACTTAATCTGATTTATAAACTACAGAGGATACACACACACACACGTCCGCACTCTCTATCATCTTCCACAAAGTGCAAATGATATGTGACATGACATTGCACAGCCTGTTGCTTTAAATTAATATTGTCAAACCCTAAGAGTTCAAAGTGATGGTTTACAGGAATTCCAGTAACACATATAGCGTATTGTTTCTTTGACTTCTGTTTCTGAGCTCACAGTTTCAAGCCTTTCTCAGTGAAGGAGAAAATAAGAAGGATGTTCCCTACCATCGAACGAAGTAATCAACAGCAATGTCTTCTCACTGACAGTAATAACTTGGACTACATAATACAATACTTCATGCTCCAAGATACACATGTTCATACATGCATACATAAATATAAACATATACATACATGTCTACCTTTGAACCTGTTAACCAGCTCCACACTGAAGGAAATAGTCCTATAAATAAAACATTTTCATCTAGTATAAATATAAGTAGCTGTGCTGAATCCAACAGATCTATATCAGATGACACTAAATAAAAATTTGGTCCAAATCTTCTGAGTTTGACTTACACACTGTAGTAGTCTCTCTTGTTATGTCAGCTGCTAGGTTTCGATTCATGTAAATAATGACTAATTTTACGATACCGTGATGAAAATATTTGGGGTTGAATACTGTTTAATTTTTGTAAACCTGAGGGGACAAAGAGCAATACCTACTCATGTTTCTCTTCAAGTGCATGTTCTTAGTAATGAAGTAGGATGGATTGAATCAGTGTACAAGTAATGGAAGTGAACAGTATCAATAGAATAATCAGTGTATGAACAGCTGGGTTAAGCACATTTGTTAAACAGCTGAGGAAATTGGTGTAAAGCTCTATAAAAGAAAAAAATAAATTTTCTTTCAAAATATAAGAAAAATTATGTTGTGAAGGAAAAAAATGATTGACTTAAAAAACCACTGCTTTTTTATTTAGATTTTAGAATATAATTTAACATCTAAATACATTTTGGAAAAAAAAAAAAGGTTAAAATGTCAACAAAAAAAATGCCAAAATCCAGCCCAAAAAACAACCTTTGCCTTCTTTTCATTCTCAAGTACATTCATTTCTGAGGCTGAGACCAATTCTCTTTTTTTTGTCAGATATAAATATTTTATTGCAAGACTTCATTTTGTTCAGCTGCTGATGCCTGTAAAATTGTGTTGTTTCTCCTGCAGACTACAGGCATAAGGATTTCAGGAGAGATCTCATGTGACATATGGTAAATACAGTATTTACCAAAACCATGTAGTTTCCCTGATGTAAACCTAGATGCAGAACTGAGTTGGAATCGGTGAACGGTTTGGATTTGACAAAAATTCTGAGAGGGTTTGATTCCAGGCTGAGTGAAGAATCAGTTACTCACAGAGCCATATTGCCTGTGACCTGGGCATAGGTCAACTTCATTTAAAGATCTATTTGCTTGAATTCATATAATTAAGATCCATACCATTTGCCTACGCACGGACATTAAGGTTTGTAAGCTAGGAAGACAAGGCTCAATAATTACTGTCTTTAATTACCTACCTGGAGAAGGCTTTAAACACCATGAGGATCAGTATTTAGGGTTCATGGATGCTTTTAGCAGACCAACAGCGAGCCTTGTCAGCAAGCTATATTTATCAATGTGGCTCATTGGAGTTGATAGCAGTGTTTTATTTCAGTTACATGCAGGTATAAATAACTATCCAAGAGGAATCTGGGCCAGCAAGTTTCAAGCTGTATTTCTCTTCCTCTCCTCAAGATGAAATCCTCAAACATATGTTTCCCAATCAGGATCATATTCTTTTACAACTTTAGACTCGACATGTTTCACTAATTCCAGTCAATCTGTTTTAGACTTTTTCTTCATTTGTCTGGAAAGCATCCAATATACCACATGTTTTCTCTTTCATCTGCATCAGTTATTCTTATGCTAAGTGGAGATATGAAAAGCACAGAGAAGTTCCCAATATCACTTACTCCTTTGCACAGTCTTTTACCCTCCCACACTGCCTGCTGTGTTCAAAATCCCCTGTCTTCAGTTACACAGTTAGTTAAATAGGTTTCCTTTAATCTTAAACTATTTCAAATGTAAATCTTGAAGGGCATGATATTGAACCCATTGAAGTCATTCCAATGTGTAAAGATGGCCCAGCTATAGAAAAATTGTCACCAAGGGAACTCTGACGCAGTGGGGGAGATGAAGACATTGAGCTATAGACTAGATAAAGAAGACAGTATTTCCCGAGTGACTGTGCTCAAATATAGATGGCAATGTTGTACTTCTTCTGCCACTGGTGGATGTCAGAAACGCAATCTCTATGAGACCAGAAACTTGACTTTATCGTTATGTCATTCTTTGTCAGACTGATCGACAATGAGATTATTTTTAAAGGTCTCAGGGGGCTGTAAGCAATGCACTAAAGATCTTTTGCCCCTACTTTTCTCACAAAGCTTTCTGTGAAGATTCCCCATTGCCATTTGCCTTAGACCTGGTATAATGGCACTCTCTGCCTTTCGTCTTGCACACAGAGATTAAATATGGGGAGTAAATGAATGGGGCTGTATAATCGGGAGATGCAACCCGGTGAATATTTCCTTGGAGGTTGTTGTAAACCAAAAAACATCAAAACCCCCAAACCTTAGAGCTGGCACAGATTATTGTTTTTAGTTCCCCCAGTCCTAGCCTGTCTTGTTGTAACACCACAGAAAAGTAGAAAGTATGCTAAGGACCAGTATGGTTATATAGGTCAACTGAGATTTTAGGTATCACAAAATCAGAAAGAAAATGAAACTAAGGATTCACTGTTAAGGAAGGGCATAAAGGAGTGAAAAAACACGCAAGAATAGAATCAGGAAGACAGACATTCACAGTGAGTTTGAGAGGCGTGGAAAAGCAAGCTAGAAAGATTGGGCGGATACACCAGAATTCAGGTAAAAGAAAAGGTTTGTCCACTACCTTGCACAGAAAGTGAACAAAGACTGGATACTAAAGACAAGGCTGAAATATTCACTGTCTCCATCATGTCAAAATTCACAGAAAAAGCACAGGAAGCAAAAGGATTAAGCTGAATGGTTACATGGGGCAGTTACAAAATTCATTGCCATACATGATTTACTGTGTACTTGTATCTCTGGATTTCCATAATTTCGTTTTCTAGATTTCAAATAGGATTATCATAATTATGTTAGCTAAGTTATTCAGCAAAACCGGTAGTTTCAACATCAAACACTAATCTGTCTTTTCAAAATCGAATAGTAATGCCTTCCTATAGAAAAAGACAAGATCCAGTTGACATGAAAGGCATTGTCAGAGTACTACTGGTTTCTCTAAATGACTTGAACTTCTGGACTTATTAAGAACCATCAAACGTTTTGCAGAACCTTGACATATGTATCTAGATCTGAATTTTATACACAAAAAAGTTTCAAATCACCAGTTAGACTGGAAATTGTGGCATAACATTTGAGGTACTGTTTTTGCCTTCTGCTATGTGTATCTTAAAATTCACATTTTTAATTTTTTTCTTCACCATTATAAAGGCAAGTGTGACAAATACATAGGTAAACATTAATATTTTTGTATAGTAAACTGATTCTGGGACTAGTGACCTAGGAGAAAGTAATGCACATTATGAAACACAGTATTTTCTGAAGAACAGACACTGCTGCTGCCATCTTGAAAAATGTAGAAATTTTCAATGGTCCTTTCAGTAATTAATGCCACTTACCAGAGTTCTATGGTAATATTAAGGTTCCAGACATTTAGCTTGTTTTTAATTTTTAGTCCCGTGAAACAGTTTCACATATTTTCCAACCTAAAATAATAAAAGCCTAAAGCAAACACTTGGCTGTATTATATAACTGATAATACATAGATGTGTTTAACAAGAATTTTAAGCAACTGGAGTTATTCATATCCTTTTACTCCTGCTCTTTAGCTAGCTTAACTCCAGAGTGAAAAGCAAGATTTTGAACCACTGATTCACAGTTGATGGATTTGCTCTCCACATTTTGTTATGTTATGCTAGATTTGGAAATAGAAACCTTGCAAGCAAAATAATTTCATATCACTGTTAGGACTCTCATATACCTCTTTCCCACAGCTTTGATGGCATTGTTTTCAGTTAATGGCATGCAATAAATATTTTGTGAAATATAGAGCATTTCTGTGGTTTTATTAAGGGATATTTTAAAAATATACAGCTCCACAGCATTTCCTGAAGGATTTAACCTTGATTCCCTTTAATGAACAAGTAATGCTTATCACAAACCTGAAATGTATTACTGTAAATTTTCCAGTGGTTATAAAACACCTTTTTTCCAGACACTTGCTTTAAAGCACTATTGCAAAGAAACATGTCCTGGACCCTGTATTTGCTTATAGAAAGCTGGAAGCCAGCATATTACTCTGGTCACCATTTTTTACCCTCAAATCTGGTAGTTAAAAAAAAAAAAAATATTCTGAATAGAAACAAAGTTGACCATTCATTTCCATATAACCAACTAAGTTTAAAAGAATAACAATTCAAAAATATATTTTAGAGAAAAAAAGAAAAGAAAAGGAAAAAAACCACATAAGTTCTTGTTCTTGGTATAGCAAATGCTTTCCTCTAATCCTAGAATGTAGAGATGAGTCTAAATCGTAGAGTCATGTTAGGCCAGAAGGAACTTCCAAAGTTCATCTGATCCAACCCCTTGCTCAGAGAAGGTCTAGTTAAAGCAGGTGCTCGGGACCTTGTGCTGTTAAGTGTTGAATATCTCAAAGTAGAGAGTCTGCACAGACTCTGCCCCTTTTCTACTGTTTCAGCATCTTCCTCATTAACAATAAAATAAAATAAAATAAAATAAAATCCTAGCATCTAAGAGGAATTTCTGTTTTGCAACTTGTATTCTTTGTCCCTCATCCTTCCATCATGGACCTCTAGGATTCTGTACATCATCCCATTAGGTACTTTTAGACTTCTTGTCTTAAGATTGAATAAACCACTTCCCTCCTTAGAGGTCACGTGTTTCACTACGTGTTTCACTTTTGTGTTAAAGCCTGTTATAAATAATGAGAAGTATAAACCCTGCTTATATGAGTTTTAGTGCAAGGAGGAAGCAAACAGGAACTTTCAGCATCTGTAATTTACACCTAATTAAATTATCCTCTTTTCTTGGGTCATGAACTCATCCTAAGACTGCCTGTAGTTCAGAAGTCCTTAGGATGATACAAGATTCATGATCCTTGGTCTTCTGTGTAGCCAGACCCGGAAGCCTACAACTCCAGTTCTGATACTTTTTGGAAAATAAAATAAAACTGTGATAGAAGAGCATTAATAAATTAATTAGGGGGGGGAAATCATAAAAATAACCCACAACAACAAACTTCTAAAATAAAAATGCAGTTATAAGTAAAAGCTCATTCTCTACACTTTTTTAACTAAAACTCAACAACTGTGAAACTTCAAAACCTGCTGAGAAAAGCATGTTGCACATACTAAAAGTGTGAACTTCCAGTTAGGAAATGTAATTCTCTCCCAGGCATTCCTATTGATGAACCAATACTGCTATGAAAGGTTAGAACTCAGCAGAAGTCAGGATTGTGCTGCTGTCCTTTGCTACAGGTGTTTCCATGGGGAGTTGGTATGAACCCAGTCCGTTTTTGCTATGCCATACATAAGGCTTTTTTATTTCAGACCATGTCTAGATGAGACTTATAAATCTCTTCTTTCATATTTCCCTTTATTTTCTGCAGAAGTGAAGCTGTACGGTCAGTATCAACACAACTGTAATCTCAGTGATTGGTTGTTGGCTATTTCATGTTCTTTTGCTAACCGACAAAGCAACCTGCAATAAATAGATTATTCAGACCACAAAGTTTCTATAGTTAGTTACTGAAAATAGAATTGTTTTAATAAGTTCTTATCTGAGTCTTTTTGTAGTGTCATAATAACAGAAACAAATACATGGTGGACAACCAGATGATCATTTTATTTACAATTTTCCTTTAAAAATTGGAAATTTCACAGAGAAGTTGCATCATGAACTGATCTTTTTTAACAAGAAGTATAATCTTCCTGGAATATGCTTTCAGGTTCTTGGGTTCATGAGCCTATGAGGAAAATGCACAAGAAAGTTTAAAAAGAGATTTTGGAAAGACCTGGTGCAAAGAGGTAAAATGTCAGAAAAATCAATGCAGATAAATTAATTTACAGCAGCAGCAGATCTGGTCAGAATTATTTCCTACAAGAATTCCAGTAAATTTTTAAAGATCAAATTACTCTGTTCTCCTGGAATTGTATGGAAAATGTTGTGACATCTAGAGAAATTTCTTGGAGAGATTTTCAGTATTTTCTGGTTTTGGATAGGCTATGAAGCTCATAAAAACAGTCCCTCCAAGCCAAACATAGTAAATATAGAAATACAAACACATAGCTGATCTTCATTTTCTTCATCCTCAATGAAAAAGTTACAGCTCAATTGACTCTGAGTTCTGATTCATTTCTTTATACTGAAAATGTTATCTGTCCATGTGTTGAACATATATTCTTGAAATATATATTATATACTATATGTTTGAAGAAGAGATCAAAGAAGTTCAGGTTTAGTAAATAATTAACTACTCAAACAAGAGACATGTGATCATAAGAGTTAAGATTTCTCATTAATTTGGCCCCTGGTTTAAAAACCTTGCACTGAAATTGTAGGCTCACTGAAGCCAATGGGACTGTTGCCACTGTTTTCCATAGCTCCAGGATTTCAAAATTCCTTTGAATATATCTTGTAAAATATTCCATTATAAACTATTTCTATCAGCTTGAAATTCTACCTTCTTTATTATGATATGGTCATTACTATCTTTTGCATGGGCTTCAGACTGTCTTTGGAATAAATGTTCAGAATTACCTTCTGTTGCTCCTTGTTAGGTAACATGACAATAACCGATTTTTCCCACTGGCTGCTCTCCATGCATTAAATAAGTTGTGTTGCAATAGAACAATTGGAAATAAAGCCCAGTATTTTCCAAGAACCTAGGGGAAGCAGTATTCAGCCTTCCTTTGGAATTCAACAGCAATTGTACACCTAATTCCTTTAGGCTTTTTTGACTATTTTATGCTTCTAGTTGGTAAGAAAGTTTCTTGGCCTCCTTTATAACAAGATATTCTATAAATCCAAGTGTACCTTCCACTGCAAAGGAGTTCTTCCCTTCTTGTTTTCCAAGTTCCTTAATTTCATCCACATGCCTCTCACCAGTGTCTGTAGCCAGACTGAGGAGTGCAATGTGTATCCAAAAGTATTTCTAGGAACAATTGCAGAGCCTATCAGGCTTTAATACTTGATGGGCCATCAGCTGTTCTCTGCAATTGTTTGCTTATTTTTTAATTTTAACAAGATACAGAGAGGCTCAAAGCTGAGGTTACAGTGTGTAAAGTTTAACTCTTTCTCTCCTTTTTTTATTTCACATTGTTTTTACGAGTCATTCCATAGCATCTGTAAGACAGGATCTTAGCCCTGGATTTCTGCAGTCAACCATTCCCTGAAGCACTCTAAATTCAGTAATGCTTACGTACACGAAAAGGTTAGAACAATATTGTAACATCAGGGCCCTGTAGTCTGCTAGGTCTTTCCTATTCTGTTCCTGATTGGTACAGCAAGTTGCTCTTCACTGCAGATGGTAGTGACAAAACCCTCCAGTGGAGCAGCTTTCTGTCAAAAAGCTCTGTTCCATCAAAATAGAAATGTTCTGTGAAAATGCTTCAATTCTGAATTTATTTTGTCCAAAGGGAAAAATGGAGAAAGGGATGCAGTGAAGAAGGGGCAGGCCTGCAGTCTGCTCCTCCTTGCCTTAATATTATCTTTTTTTTTTTTTTTTGAACCAGTGACAATATACTCTTGGGTATAAAACCAGTATCAGGAGCAGGAACCCATATGTGGTGTGCTCCACTTAGCCAAGAGGTCTAACCATTAAGTGGTCGAAGAGGCTCATGATCCCTCTGGCCCCAGGATCCTTTTGGCTGTGGCATTTGCTTCAGTGGTCTGGCTTCAGCAAAGGGTAGAGAGGACACGGGCTCTGCTGCGGCATTTGGGCACTTGCCTGGGAAACAGTAACTGTAGCTCTGCACAACTTTAAGTGAATTTATACAGTCTAAATCTTGCTCCTTAAGCAATTTCAATAATCCTTCCTCATAAGAAGCACATGAGCTCAACTCTTAGATATTTAATTTAGCCATGCATAAAACTGAATAAAATCCTTCCCCCAGACTAAAATGTCATTTAGTGGCAAGATATTTTGCAAATTGACCAAAAAAAAAAAAAAAAAAAAGGGAAATCCTTGCTCTCCTGTAGCATTAGCTTGTGCTGGAGTTGCAATTACATATAGACTTTCACAGGTCCAAGTAAGAAATAAAAAATTACCTTTGTTTTTGCTTGATGTTATTTTGATACATAACTGAAAAAAATGAATAACCAATGTCTCAGCTAAATATGGTTTGTTCCAGGTCAATTAAAAGTAAAGTAATTTTATCCTTCATCTACAATGTCAAATATATATATGTATATATATGTTTCACACTGTAATCTATTAATCCGTGGCTCTCATGCATTTTAGCATAAAGAGAATTGTTCACACATAATTTTTTTTAGTGTATTTTTTTCTAATAATTGGAACATTGTTGCATTGTTAGGACAAAAAGTCTGATTAAAACAAACATATGGGATACCCAGAGCAGATTAATTAACCAGAGATCACTGAATAGAAATACTATGCACCTCCAGTTCTAAATTACTAACAGCATGTGTTTAGCAGAAATTTAAAAAACATGTCTATACTCTTGCTTACACTGATCCATGAACTATAGTCAACTGCCTGGTTATCTTGGGATAATATTGATGTCCTATACATTTTTTGGCATGTTAAAATCTCATTTGTAGTGACTTGAAATTGAATCAAGCATGTCGAAGGGAACTTGAGTGCCTGTATCGTATTTCCCAAAGTTTAAGAGAGCAAACAACATTCTCTTTTTAAGCTTAATTAATATAGTTCTCCACTAAATGCCTCCTGGTCATTGAAAACCTCTTCCCCAAAACATACACTTTTATAATAAGCTGAGTAAGAGCAGATACTGAGAGCAAAGATTTTAAAAGGATCTAAAAAAAATGTGAATGTGTGAACTCTAAAAAAAAAAAAGGTGCATAGGAGGTAGACTCTGCCTTAAATTTCTGTTAGTTTTTGGTTTTGTTTGGTTTTGGTTTTTTTAAAGGGGAAAAAAAAGGAGGTGGGGACACATTCTGTCCCAAACCAAAATAAATGCGTAAAAAGCTGATGACATCCAAGATGATCAGATGTTGCTGATTATCCTCCCCTCTCAAGATTCAGGAAAAAAGGAGGACTCAACCATTTTGTCTTTGCAGGCATCATTTCAATCCGCCAAAATGTTAGAGATATTACAATTCAAGCAGTAAAACTCTGCAAATTTTCTGTCAAGCCCAAAAACATTGATGCATGTTGCAAGGAGCAGTCAGTCCCTCCAAAGGCTTCCCTTAACGAGGAGGGAGGGCTCTGTCAAATCAAAAAGGTTGATCATGCCTTTATAAGGGGAAAACAGTGTTAGGAAGATATGTTCTAAATATCAAGAAGTCCCACAGGAAATCCCTCCTGGGCATATCCCATGATTTTTCACCAGGTCAACAAGATATAATGGACTGTGATAGGATACTCTACTATTGAGGACAGAGGCATAAAGATGGACCAAAGCTATCTGATTTTAGGGTCCTGATTTCAGTTTATCTTTAAATTAGAGACACATGACCTCTGTGTGAGTACCATAGACTTCTAATAATCAAAATTTTGGGGAACCATCATGTGAAAAAGCACAGGGAAATGAATCTTTTTTAAATTTTTTTTCTGTGACTACAGAACATAATATCCTAGTGTCAAGGTCTTATGTCAATGCCTTCTTTCAAAAGCTGCCATTGGTTTCTATATCATCTGTATTTAAAGCAGGAATTTTGCAAACACCTGGAAAAATAAATCATGGAATTGTAAAAATAAAGGTTTGAAATGAAATAAAAAAGAGACTGACCTAAACTACAGTGAACTATTTTTCCTTCCCCCACAAAAATGTAAGTGGGATTGGGATTTGAGTCTCCCAAAGCTCGTACAATCCCTCTTTACTGTTAAATTCTTTCATGCCTCAAAACTGCTCTAATATTGGTTGAACCTGTTTGAACTCCACACCCAACAGAGCCTTTGGGAGTCACTTGACTCAGCTCATATGAGTGACTATACCAAATAATTAGTCTGTTATTTTCCATCTACATCTTAAAAAAATCTACATTATGTCAAACAAAGATAAAATCAATTTCTCCTCTTTCTATGGCTTTTGCTCTGCGTACTCAGTTTTGCCTTGGACTACATCTCTGTGTGCAGACAAGAAGTGAATTTCCAGCCCTTGGAGGGTGGTGGTGACAGTGCACACTCATCAGACTTCAAACAACATGGAAAGGTAAATGTAGGTGTCTTTGGGATAACTGGCAACTGGATTATATTTTTTTCTCCCTAAATTTTGGTCATGACTCTCTTTCTTAATACAAGCAGTCTCAATACACTGCTAGAATTGCCCGCTTGAGTAGCACTGCCCACTTAGGGAATACTTAAATGACTGAAGTTAAGCGTTAAAATAATAGTTTGCAGGATTAAAATGCCTTTTCTGAGTGTTCCACTATCACAATCCTGGAATACATAGAGCCTTCCATAAAAATCAATCCAAGTTTTGTTTTGTTTTGTTTTGAAATTACTCTGTAGCTTTCCAGCTCATTAGAATTGAATATACTGTGAAGACTTTTTTCCTTAATTCCTCTCTCCTAAATATATTTTCAAATGTAATTTTAAATTCCATAGCAGTTCAGAACAAAAGAAAAATGCATCACAGTCTTCCCTCTAGCTTTGATAAAAATTCAAACAATTAAAAAAAAAAGTCATATCCAATCTCCATATTTTGCTGTCACAGTCCTACATGCTTAAATCCCTGCAGTTGAATTCATTTGTTCATACTGACCATGGCTGTTTCAGGGAATTATTCACATGTACAAAATCTGGGGAGGCATAAATGACCCCGAAGACTAGAGCTGTTGTGTTGTGTGGGTGATGTGGAACATGGTGGTCTTGTACAACTCCTGTCAATGTTACAAGTAGAAATGACACAATATTTCCAATTTCCAGGTATAGTTCTTGAAGAAGGAGCACAGGTTGCGTCCGACAAGGTGACACAAAGTGGATGGAGAGAAAACAGATGTGCTTATAAGTAAACTGTGAAATATATGCGTTTTGTATCTGTATTTACATATACGTACATCAACAACTATGTTTATGTACAAATAACCAAATACATATGTATGTATAAACACACATACATTGATTTGTTATGCATTCAATATTTAAAAATGTATGATTTTGTACATACAAACATACAAAGCTGTTTCTTGTAGCAGTCAGCCACTGACAATCAGTAATGAAGGCATAAAACTTGACCTTTTATTGTTTTGTACTTATTTCTTTACTTTCTCCTAACACTTTTTTCCTTTGTTTTCTTTTTTTTTTTTTCTAAAGACCTTTTATTCAAACATAGGCCGTCTGCTAGTATCTAAACAGGGTAGAGACATTTACAAGTAAGTTGACCAATGTGCCAAATCAAATAACATTTATTTTACCAGGGGAGGGGAAAATGTCAGAAGTAGAGATCTGTTTTTACATTTAGAATATATTCAAAACGTTTGAAGGGAAGCAGAGTAATCTCCCACAGTTTTCTCTGAACAGAGCATACTGTGTCACCAGTAACACCACATCCAAAAGCAATAGTTTTACCTCTCTTTTCTTCCAATTTGCCCCCTCAGTTTTTCTCTTCCTTGAAATGGTCCATGGAGAAGCCAGAACAGTTATAAATCAGTGAGTTTGCAGCACACACTCAGATCAGCTGCGTACTGTCTTCCTCTGAGAGCACACAGTACATTGAGCACCTCTGAAAACCTATTTGCTTCCTTTGGTGCATCAGTAAAAGTTGAATTCCTTTGAAAATCAATCTGCCATGATAGGGATGCTTTGGAGGTTTTGACCCTAAGTGTATGGAATTGCAATAAAAACTTTACAAAGCAGCGATCACTAGCAAAGCTTGTTCATTCAGGAAAACTGCCCAGCAGCGTTAGGCCCTTGGTGTACATTTTCCATCTGAGCTTTTTTGGACAAGAATGTGCCCTGATATTCTCCAAAATATAAATTACAAGAACATTTGATGCTTTGTCCTTAAATTTGTTCTTTCTAAAACTACCACACACAAAAAAAGAAAAACATCCCAAAGTAACAACATTCCATTTTTTACAAAATTATTACTATTATTTTAAAAGGAGCAGTTATTTGAGAAAATCCTTTATACTGGTTTCATTTTTCAAGAAACATTCCAAAATATTTTGGGCATACTACCTTTTTTAGATTGTGTCTGCTAGGAACAAGTAGTTCTAGATGTAATCTAAAGTGAGTAACACATGCTCATCTGTGTTCAAGTATGTCCATAGCTGCATAAGTGAGGGGTGGCCCTATATGATAAAAGCACTATATTTCTTTATGTGTGTTGGAGAAGGGTCCTTTACTTCTATCTCATAAGGTATCTGCAACAAGGTATAATGATGGGATTTTTGACAGAGACTTCTGTAGGTAAACGTGTTTTAACTCTTGGTATATTTACAGTAAGTGAATTTTACAGGTATTGGAGTCTTTCCCTCTTATATTACTTTGCTGCTAGCTAGTTTGGCTTCCACTTGCTTCTTGACTCTTTGTTTCCAGACAATTCAGTTATGACAGAGACAATCGCTCAAACTGATGAGCAGGAAGGTGTGGTGAACAAGCAGTGTGTTGGAGTTTAATAAAAAGTGTTACTGAGGGCAGATTAACTTAGAGATCAGAATTGCCCTCTTACGAGTTTTTATCCTCCAGTAACACACATCACATGCTATTGCCGCAATGATTCATTATGAATAATTATTCATTATACTCATGACTTATTAAACCATATTATCTTGAGTATCTCTATTTCCTACTCCAGCTCCCTCCCAAACATTTCCCTGCCTTAATAGCTTGACTTTATGGCTCCATAGCCAACATCTCCAGGACTCATTACTATCTCTGTTAGTCTATGTAACTTTTAAAAGCATACATCTTTAAATTGCAGAAAAGTGATAAAAATCTAAAGAACATGATTAATGGAGGTGTTGGGGACTGAACCACACTGATTTCTTCTGCTTCCATGCACCTTTCTAATTTCGGTGCAAGGTTTCAGGAAACCCTTTGATAGGCACCCAGGTACCTGAAAGAAGCTTTTCTTAAAGTTTGGATTCTGCGTGGGTCTTGGTTGATTGGTTTCTTTCTGCTTTTCACTTTTTCAAGTACTTATTTGTCCTGCTCTGGTAATTTCTTATTCTATGATTTAATGTGCTGGTTTATTGGTTGAAATACCTGCTTTGCTTTAATAGAAGTTTTTGGGTTTTTTTAATAATCAGGAATATAGAAAATTCAGCAGCTTATAATCATAATTTCACTTTTTTAATATTGCTTTCAGCATTCATGGAGCTTTCATTGAAGTTTATGTTAGTCTATAAATAAACTCATACAACCAGAACTCCTTACATTTGGTGATTTTACTTTTATCCAGGTAGCCTGAAGCTTTGCAGCCTTGTTTCCACAAGCTTACTGATGCAGGGCTGGGGCTTAGCTTGGCTGCAAAAATGCCAAGGTCCCTACAGGTGCTACTGCAAGCACTGCTGGCAATTAAGTGGGTGGCAATTTTCCTCCTTGTGTATGGCATAGCACCTTCCTTAGGATCGTACAAAAACCAGGAGGCATCCTACTGGCGGGTCCAGCTCTCAGACAAACTAGAAAATCTGAGTCCTGACAATCTAGCCTATTACACTTTTTGGAAGAAGGACTACCACACGTTATCTCATAATATTTCCCTATGAACTGAGCATCCTGACTCGATCACTTGATTCCTAGTTTCAACTTCTGCCTACTACAGACAGAATAATTATGCTAGTCTATATAAAATGCACACATGAATAAATGTTAAATATTGAAATTTTTTCTCAAATGTATGAGGAAATAAAGAATCAGAATTTTTCATATAATCAAATATTACTTTGGAAAAAAATCCAGCAAGTTCTTTAGGTACATGTGCAATGCCTAAGTACATCAAGCACTGAAATCAGTGGTCCTCTCCAATGATTAAATGTTAGCAATGTGCTGAGTCTGTATCAAGTTCAAAAGGTATGAGTCAAATCATGATTTGCTGACACTTGTATACACTATTGATCAGCTCACGTCTTGTGTGCTCAGCAAAAATGGTTTTCAGCTTGCCAGCTACTCAAAAGCTCACTTGACACAGGTTTGTGTGTTTCTGACGAGAAAGACACATTCTTTCGTGAGCTTTTTCATAATCTTTGCATCAGGAGCTCACAAAGTCCTACATTTTGCCCTTGTTGACTTACTTCACAGCTATGGCCTGTGGGTGCATTTCTGCCATCTAGTTTCATATTTTATTATATTTTCCACTTCTTTAAATTTCCCCTTTTCTTGATAAATACATTTTATAAATTAAATCAGCACGGTCTGACCCAGCACATATTAAAATGCCATTTGAATCACTTCCAAATTCAGGTGCTTATAAAAACAAATTTGAGGAGCAACCGTAATTCCAATCCCTCCTATGTTCTGTGGGCAATTTAAAATTATGGAAATACTTCCAACTTTATAGGCAATTTGAAATGGAAAGCAACCAGAGTTCTGGGCATGTGCTCTGTATATGGGGATTTTGCAAATAGAAATGCTTTTAAAAGTAATTTCCATGTGCACCCATTTACCTGGTTCTGTATATGTTCCAAATGAAAATTGCACATTTATATTTTAAAATTCAAAATATCGCCTTTATTGGACTTCTAGCCAATAAAGAGAACATCTGTACCATAACTGCAATCTGCCTGTTCAATTTGTACTAAATTTATGGATTATATAATGGATCTATATATTTACTATTCTTTCCATATAATAGAACACATTTTGCAGGGAGAGGAAGAGAGGAGGCTAAGCACTCATTGGTTCTGTAAGCAATAAAATATTATAATAAAACTTATAGTCCTCTACTTATGCCAATATATTGCTATAAGACAAGCATACAAAATCCTGACATATAGACAGATAAGTCTCTATATGTCATGAGTAGCTTTTCTTTGTTCTTTGCACACATGCATGTAATCTTGTTTGGTCAGATCGTTTTCCTGCCACAGTGAATCTGTTCTTTACAGCTGATTGCCATGGTACAAGAATTAGATTCAACTATGAATATCAATGGTAGAACTTCACTTTAACACTGCTGTTGTTTATTCCTACATTAAATGAGCAATTATTGTCCTAGGTTACACCCTAAGCACCCCTACAAAATATGAAAGCTTGTATAATCAAAAATTAGGAAACATTTCCTTTATAGTAAGAATAAATCTTTAGCGAACTAAGCCTATCCTTAGTCAATGTGGTTTATATAGATCTGTAGATTGTCGTAATGATAGCTGTCAGTGAGGATAAATGTTCCAGTTAATCAATAGGTGCAGCAAAGGCATATTAGATCATCTCAGCATGGACTTACCAGTGTAGAGTTACCCTTACATTTTCGGAAGTGTATAATCAATAACAGACAATTAAACAAAAAATGAATAAGAATTTAGTCCCTACCTTTCAATGAGGAAGCTGTGGTTGTACCTGCATATGAAAAGACATTGCAGAAAAGGTTAAAAGCTTGTGTTTGCAGGCTTTTGTCTGGTGCAAATAACTAGAGCTCCACTGATGGTTCCCATGTGCCAGGGGTCATCAGTAGAGGATATCAGCACTCACCAGCAGTTGGAGAAAAAAGCTGAGGCTCTGCTAAGTGAAGAACTAAAGCATTCATGGCAGTGGAGGGCTATGAAGTACCTTCCACACGACCAGGCAGAAATTTGGAAATGCAAAGGCTTATGATAATGCTGAGAATGTAGCACAGGGAAGAGTGGTTCAGATTTTTCAGGAACTAAGTAACCTGTTAGAAGATAAAGCATGGGATGCAGTTTTTGTCTAAACCAAAACACAGCTAAGGGGCTAAGGGGAAAAATTTAAACTGAACGTTACAGGGAGACCAAAGGTGCAGAGAGGCACAGAGTGCAGGATTATACATTTTTTAATGACGAAGATTAGAAGCTTTATTCTCAGGCAAAAGAGAGTCAGTAAAACTGTAAATGTTGAAGTCCTTGAAGGAAAACATGTTCAAAAGGCAGTTAAAAAAATCATAAAGAAAAATCAATCAAGGGCTAATAAATTTGAAGACATTTTCTCCCGCACAAGAAGTTTGTAAGCAATAAAAACTGGAGGTTAAAGGAATGCTTTAAAGGAATGCTTTTTAGAAGCAGCAGTTCATTTTCATCCTGTCTTTAAATTCTTCCCTAGGCATCCATCAGTGACTGCTGAGAGAATATGTGACTGGAAACACTATTGGCCTAACCAAGAACCGCTTTGATTAAGTTTTTAGGATCTTCATCTACAGCTGTAACAAATGCAGAACACCAGAGAGCTCAGCATCAAACAAGTATACTCCAAACCAGAATGTAAATAATTGTTAATATATATAACTCTGTGTTCCCATAGGTCAGAAACCTCCCTCTAAATTAAAGTGGTTTTGACCTAGTCATGCCTACTGTGAAATGTCTTATTTGATGCCAGACCTTCCAAACAGAGATTTTAGGGAGGTAGACAAAGGCTTCTGCCACTTACCTTCCCCAGAGAGCAGATCAGTGCCATTGGTTTTTTGGCATTTTCAGTCAGTTAAACATTAATGATGCAATTTTGTGCATGACTTGTGTCATATAATATTAACTCACACACAAAGCACAGAGTGTATGGACTGTATGAGATGGAGCCTTGATCCTTATCTGTCAGAGAGGGTTAAAAGCCTAACTTTAGTACATGCAACCTGAATTCCTGTTACCATCTCACCATTCCCAGCATTTCTTTGTATGTCTGTGGCTCGGCTTCTTTCCTTCCAGCTCAGTACTCTGATCTGTGAAATGTTCAGAGGTTTGTATTCTTCTGTCACTACTGTTTCCTTTCTTGAATCAGAAACTAATGGACACAAGCTTAAACAGAAAGAAAGGATTTTATTTTTTTTAAATGGCATGCCATTTTCTCTTTATTTGTCAGCTTCTTCATTAGATATTCCATCACAACCTCAAAGTAGCTACTTATGTCCTCTGGGATAATGTCATTCAGCTAGTTGTGGAACCACCCAGCAATTTCATCATTCCAAAGTAATCTGGAATTTTTAAAAATAGGCTTTATTATTTGCTTATGATTTTACCCAGCTCTTTCCCAATCCTAATTTACAGTCAGTGTTTGCATTTCAAAAATGAATTCTCAAATGTGAATTAAGAACAAACTATTTGAAAAGCACACCAGTTATGGCTGTGGTATTCCCCGTTCCTCAAAGGCAAGTTCTGTTTCAGAATGCAGTAAACCACTGGACTGAGCTGCAGTGGTTTTGTTCCTTCTACTGGCTGCCCGTACACCATACAAAGCACCATACAAAGCTTACTGACTTCAATGGGGACAGTCCAGTGACTTCCAGGAATCTTTCACTAGGTTTATAAAAGGCAACTGGTCAGCACCATATTCAATCCTGCTGCCTGATTCTTGTATTAAGTCTTATCTTTGCCCATGAATATTGCTGTTTCTCAAAGCAATTAAGACAAAAGTAATTCAGACAGTCCTGTCAGTAAGATTGTTACCAATGTCTCGCTATGCCCTGAATACCTCTCCAGATCTCCAAGAATTCAGTGCATTTGCAGTTCACCCTACAAAGGAGTTAATCAAGAGTCCTGTATGTGGTGAAATAGAAAAAGTGAAAACGTAAGAAGTGACAAAAAGAACTGACTCAAGAAGCAGATATTAGCTTTAAAGTCAGATATAGTGTAACTCTTTGGGACACCTTTAGGTGCAATGAATCCGCTGAAGCTGCTAGCATCTCGGTGCTGACTCTAGAGGAAGACCAGATGATGAGTTAAGGCAAAATGACTAACATTTGAACACCTAAAATTAGGGTGAGTTAGATGCCACCTACATGCTTATGAAGGAAGTGTGAGACACGCTTATGAATTGTGAAAACCACAGTCGGACTAAAGATGGTAAGGTCTTGATGAAAGAAGGAGAAAGCAAGAAGGAACACTTCAGCGATTTACTCAACCACCCCGTCCCAGACAGCCCTGCTGTGCACGATGGGGATGATTCATTCAGTCAGCCCCAATGCCAAGGAAAACAGCTCTATGCAATCTGAAATGAAAATGGGCCGTCGTGACGTTGAGGAACAGCACATTTCCTGGGGTGGATAATGTCCATGCAAAACTACAGAGGCAGAAAGGAGACTTTAAGACATTTGGTAGATTATTCATCATTGTTTCTTTCAGAAGTGAGTTGGATGACTGCCTTTCAAATGCTGAAGCAAGAACAATCGTGTAGTGTGGATATTTGAAAAAAATATCCCAATGACTTGGGCATATAGTCCCACTGGATTTTGCTGAGATCTGAGTGCAGACTATTTATTTAATCACACCAGCAGAGGAAAACACAAGTCTACAAAGTAATGCAGCAAAAGAGCGTTTTTGGCACGATGGCCAGGAGCGGGCTGTCACTGAGGGAAGAAAGCTGGTCACGCAGCTTAGGAGAGAACACGCTGGGTAGTGACTGCATGGGATGAAAAGAGATAAACAGGAGATGCAAAGATTGCTGAGGAAGTTTAGAACAGCACTGGTCTGCCAGTGGATATTTATATCAGTATGCCAGTATTATACCACTATACCAATATTATAGGTTTATTAATATATCAAGACTCATATGAATACCAAGGGATAGATATATATATCTGCAGTAGCACAGAGAATCTCACCTCAGTTCAACAGTTAAGGTAATTGGCTTGATTGTCTTTGGTATCTTACTGCTTTTTGTAGACATAGAGGTGGAAAAGAAAATTTGTCAGCAGAATAGCAGGTGTATTGAACACATGCTGCTCAAACGGTCTTAAAGCTAGGTCCATGCTTCTGTACAAAATAAACACGTGCTTATGCAAGAGCCTGAACTGTATTGCAGAAATTGCTGCAGTAAGATTAACTCAATTAATGCCTGTGCAGACTTTGCTACAATTTACGCTGAGCTAAAACACATGTGACCTTGGGTCCAAACACCTGCAAACCTGTTTGCATTTTATTTAATGTATTTATTATGGGTTTATTCTATTTATTTTGATTGGGTGGCATTTGTTTTTGCACAGACCCCCAAGTATTTTAGAGGCAGGAGTAATATATACATAAATGTTTCATTATTATTACTATTGCTGTTACCAGTGTCTGTCGGTTCAGGAAGTGGTCTGGAGAACTTTCCCAGATGTTAAGCAGAGTTTATATCAATGAGAAATGAGCAGGAGAAATGGGATAGAACAAAAGTGACACGAAAGGAGCAGCTGCAGAAGTGAAGGGAAAAATATCAGAACTATCCAAGGAATAGATTTGACACCTTCTGAATCTGCAACAGACCTCTCTACCACAGGGGAGAGCAGCGTGATGGAGTGTGTGATTTAGCTCCTGCTTACTATCTTAAATTTTTAATGTCACCAGCCAATCTAAGCCTCATTAGCATTATTAGGGAGAAGGAGGAAATAAGGGGCACATATGTCAGCTTTAGAGGCAGTTCCTAAAGCTTCCACACATGATTTCTATTCTGCTGAAATATTATTTCTGCTGAACACATTCGAGCCAGCTGCTTCATTTGGAGTCCACGTCTAAGAGAAGGTCTTTTTCTAGCACTGGGAAGATCAGAAATTGAGTTAACTTGAAAGGATGATTGTCACTTAATAACACAGACAAGCCTTCACATAAAACTCAGTTTATGGGACTACAGCATGGTGAAATGAGAAAAGTGTGACTAGATACGTGGGAAAAGGAGAGGAGTATTTGGAGACATGGCTACAAAGCTAAGTCTTCTAACAAGCTTTTGGGGCCTGTGCTGTAGTTGATTATAGAGACATCTGCAACGTGCTTCCAGGGTTATTGTCAACGCACTTTGGAGACTAAAACTGGAGATTCTGTGTTCACCGTGACCGAGTCAGAAATTCAGGCACTTTTGTTGAACCTGAGTGAACAATTCAGCATTTTTCTGAAGTTAGTCTTTTTCTCCCATTCATTATTTTTTGCTTAGTCAGCTAATTTCCCTATATCTATTGCCTTCTACAATTTTTTGATGGCTGTGCAAACAAATCACAGTCATGGGCCAGGAAGGGATTCACAAATGTACTGAATTTGCATATGCTGTTAGTTTCAATGGAATATCTCATATGCTCAGCTTCATATTTTGATCCTTTGCTGGGTGAGGGCCACTGATTGTTAACATACTAAGCTTTGACTCTTTTTCCAGTGGGGTGATATTTGTACCATGTTATTCTGTGACCTAATCACACAGTAATGTTTTTGTTTTCTGACTTCAAAACCTGTTTCTGCCTTTATGAAAACTATTCATTTTTTAAATGAATTTTCTTTTGAGATTAAACAAATCTCTATTAACATCCTGTGATTTGGTTTGCATGAAAATCCACTTACAAACTCCCCAAGACACTGTCAAGAAAGTAGCTAAAAAAGTACAAGTAGCTACTTCCTTCTTACACCCTAATTTCTCCTCTGCTTACGCGAAATCCTCTAAAAAATGAAATAAACTCCTACAAAAACTGAAATTTGAGTGCTCTTTTAAAGTAGAGAAATGGATAATGCAAGAAACAGAAAAAAATAAGCTGAATTTAGTTGGATTTATCCATATCTTTTTAATCTGCATTTTTTCATACTTGGAAAACCACTTCCCTTTTGAATGCTTCCATAACATTAAGGCCAGAAACTTTCATCAACATTTTACAAGCATGACTGAAGCTAAACAGCATACTTTTACTGGATGGGATCAATCCTGTTATAACTTTAAGGAGATAAGTTTATTGCAGCTGAACATGTTGATGCAAAATTGCAATGAAAGGAGAAATAATTTGCATATTCTGCTCAGAGATGCATCAAAAAGGTGAGCCGGTTGGTGCTTGGGTTCAGAGCTGGATGTTCCCAAAGAATTTGGGGAACTGTTTGGTATTTTGAGTATTTGTCATGGAAGTTTTACCATTGATTTGAAGATGATTTTGTACAGTTATTCCTCTGCAAACCTTGAGTCATTTGGGTTGTGATTTTTACATGAAAGGAAGCATACAGAGTCAGATTAAATATTCATCTAGCCCAGTCTCCTGTTGCTGACATGTCAGACAGTGGACATATCGGGGGGGGACACAGTATGAACAGGGCTAAGATATAGTGACATTTTGTAGTTATGGTCCTCCAGCTTCCAGGGGTATCTCCCAGCTTCCAGGACTTTCTATGCCAGAAATTGTAACCTTGTGGTTTTGCAAACATTACAGAAACAAGTCCAAAATTTATAATGATTGAATCCAGCTTTTTTTTTTTTTTTGTAAATACATTTCATGATCCCCCAAATTATCGGAAGTATGCACACAATTTTTTTAGATTTGATCATGGAAAGCATAGATATTTCTCTCTTGTGAGTTATCGTATGTCACAGGAATGCACTTCCTTGCAAGTGTCTGTATTTTCAAGTTTCTAGCAGAAGCTGAAGTACTTCAAATACATACAAAAAAAAAAAAAAGAATGTGTTGTTTGGAACAGTGCCCACCTTACTGCAAGAAGGAATTATCAGAAATCTCACTGGAAAACTTATTCTTATGAGATTATTTCCTCCATTTGTAATAAGATTCAGGTACTTCTTTGTACTTTTCTTAGATATTTCATACTTAAAGGACAAGATTACTCTTAGTTTAATAAGATTAAATTAGATTAATATATAAAGAAAAAATAAAGGGATCAAAATTTATACTAAGGTACTATTCTACTGTTATTCATGAAGATTAATAAATTACATGCATACATCTCATGTTTTATATATAAACAGTGTGGACATCAGTCTGCTGTGATGAAAAGACATAGGTAGTATAGATGCATGTATCAGACATAGTTTAGTTTTTAACTCATGTTGTCATGCAAATGAATGTAGAACCTGTCTTTGCAAGCAGATGGGAGTCAAAATTCCCACCAAGTCCCTGACCCCAATCATCTGGAAAACAAATTCCCAGAATCCTCAGATCTCTCTCCAGATGCAGAGCAGAACTGTCAGCCAGTTAAACATGCATTGCTAGAAGTTTTTTCTTTTCCTACCTAGGTATAATTTTACATTTGATGATAACACACTGCAGAGATGAGAGGGTACAAGTCCCTGAGCCCTGATCATCTACCACTGTGGTACTTGGGGGCTTTTCCAACAGGCAGTAGCAACTCAGGCTCATGCGGTTCCTGATGATGTTATTAAAAAGAGCTGTAGGTGAAGATCAGAAATAATTCATTTAGTTATGCTATAACCAGTCCTACTGGAAGGCTTGGGTGTGCAAGGGCAGCAAGGCCATTATCTTAATCTATGTGGTTTAAGAAAGTAATTTCACAGCTAACCTTGGAAAACAGTATAGACCTTGTCGTCACTTCGTTTTCTTTTAGTGTAGGAGTGGGTGGCTATGTTTGTTGTGGAAAGCTTGTAAAATTAAACAGTGCAATTATTTTAATCTCTTAATATGTTTGGAATTACGGCTCATGGCTGTTCAAAACACTGTAGTCACTAGGGTTTGGATAACATATATGCCATAGAGTCAGCAAATGTCTACCATATGAGCAACAAATGTAGAATGATAAAATAAATTCAAAAGAAGGCTTTCCAACCCTGGATACCCAGGAGATAAGGGAAGCAAAAGTGACAGCTGTCTTCAGCAAGAGAAAGTGTACTCAAAAATTGTTTTTCAAAGGATTCCTCTAAGTACGGAAGATTTATTTTATCATGGGCATGCCAGAAATGCCATGATGTTAGAAAAAATATTAGGAGAGTTATCTGAGACTCAAAACTCCACCATACCATGAGTCAGTTATTAAAAAACAAATAAATGGCTACTTCAGTCCTCAAGCACACAAAGGAAAGTAGAGACAGTTTTTGCAGCATTTTCTCCTTTTCTCTAGGATGCATTAATTTTCTATATTAATGTACAAGTTAGATTAGAGCCAGATCATGACATCCATATTCACATTACAGAATAATTTACTCATTCCCATGCAGATTACTGGGAGTACTTCTGGATTAAAAAATTCCATTCTGCTTTGTGATTCAATAGAACATTAATTAAAAAAAATATTTTTCCTGGATAGATTTCTGAGCTTCACCAAAAAAAAAAAAAAACCCCAACCAAAAAAACTCAAAAAATTTTAACACCTACCAAAACGAAAAAAGTTAACACAAAAGAAAAGAGGCAGTCACCACTTTTGTGAAAAGCAATAAATAATTTCCCAGAAAGTGCCACAAGACTTTTCAAAAGCTGGCAGGATCTTTCTTCTATTGGCCGTGGGTTTTGTATTTAGAAAGCAACAAAGAACAAACTGAACGTCACATCAAGCACTAAACAAGCAGCATCCAAGGGAAGCTAAAGATAGATCACCTTCTATAAATTTACAACACAGCAAGAGAGTACAAATTCCAGAAAAGAGCTGTTGAAATACAGCATTAAACTCCTTTATAAATCATTTTTAGTAGGGGTCTTACAGGTAATTAAGCAGAGGGAAAAGCCATAACAATTTGAATTAGATTTGGGACTATATTTTACAATCTATTGTGTAATTTCTTAGTCTACAAGAAAAATTTCTGCTTGAAATTTATATTCCAAGTGAGAATAATATAGTCTGTAAGTGAAAGATAGCAGGAATAACTTGATAAATGGAAGCAAAGCTATGATTGTTCTCCCTGAAGTTTAGGATAAAGTTTAAAAGATTAAATAAGAACAAAAATGTCTTTATTTTAATCTAACACACCAAGAAACATAAATCAGTAATGGCTGAGAAAAATTATATTGTAGATGATACTTGTTTAAAATATTGCTTATTTAATTCAGCAGCATACAGCCTCAGTCTCTTTAAGTAGTATAGACTTAGTAAACCATTCCCAAGGAGAGAGAAGAGAAGCTGAGACTCAAAGAAAGCAAGGAGAAAGCAAAGGAAAACTTATGACTGCAAGAAAGCTTTCTCAAAATAAGTGTTCATTTTGTTTAAATATGAATAACCAAACTACTAGAGATTATCACATATCTGTAGTTTTTTACTCCTGTCTACCCTCATAGGAATTGAACATGTGTTGGAAAGTTATCTAGTCAACTCTGTGGGATCTTGTTTGGGAAGAGAAATTATAAATACTAGATATAATTGATGAGGACATGTCTGTTGTCTGTTCTGAAGGATTTAAGTAAAATATGACGAGATCAAATTACAAAGGAAGAATTCATTAGTATCCAACGCTAGAGAGTGTAAACCGCTGTGTTTTACCAATGAATTAAAAAAGGAAAAAGATGGGTTTGAAAAGAAAGTAATAAAGCTATTCAGAGATTATGACGGCTGTTCCTGAAGATGTGTTACATACATCTTGAATTTCATCTAACAAGGTTATTCTAATTTTAACTCAGTTCAGCTTAATGTTTTTTTTAATTGAATTTGGAATAATATTTTGCATTAATGGCATTTATGGGAAACTGGAAAATAACAATGGCATTCCCATCTGGAATGTCCTGTGCTGCTGATCAAACTGCATTCTGTCTGGGCTGTGATTTGTCTGTGTCTAACTAAGCAAAGACTTTTGCATATGAAGGACTTCAGGAAGCAGGAATTGAGATGCACCCAACAAATAAATTTTCAGCCGAAGCAGGTGGAAATGCTGGAGGACTTCAGAAATTCATCCACTAAAAAAAAGTTAGAAGCAGAGTTCAACAGTGTAATGAGGTCTGGGTTTGTAATGGTATCTTTCAAAAGACAGCGGTCATGTGGGGCCAAGAGGGAAAGGAGGACCCCAAACACACTGGGGGCTTGATGCAAGTTCTAAAGGCAGCTCCTAAAGACAGCTGAAGTCAACAGCAAGCCTTCCCGTGGTTTCAGTGGCCCCCAGATGTATATTTGAACTTTTGCGGGCCTACCAGGACTAAACCAAAGTTCTTGAGATTCAGTTAACATTCGCTCTGGCAAAAGTTGCTGTTAAATCCATTCAGCAACTAAAATGAGACCTTGTTAAAATTTCCTTGGCAAGTAACAAGTACACTGAAGCTGCTTTTTGAAACCATCTGCAACTGTAGTTCATAAGTATCACTTCCTAATGATATTTACTTGGAGATGAAAAGAGGGAAAGAATGACTGGGGCTGAATATTTGAGAAGACAATTTAAGTCTTAAAAAAGGAAGGAGGTAATTTTAAAATGTCATTGGCTTCTAAAATATATACATATGTATGTATATACACATACATATAAATATATTTAGTATGTATATATATATACACATATGTATCTACATCTACATCTTCATATCTAAGATTATAAAAGCATTTTCCCAAATTGTAACAAGTTTCTTTTCTCTGAAAACAAACCATTAAGCACTCTGCAAGTGTGCCAATTGCTGCTTTAAATAAAACGAGAACGACTGACATTGTTTCCAGCCCGCCAAAATAAACCTACCCTGACTGCTGAGATGTAGACCAATGGGACATATGTGTGTGACAACCCCATTCCAGAGTAATCCAGCCACAATATTAAGGAGTAATTTGAGTAATAAAAAAGTTTCATTAACTGTAAATGAAAACACATTTTATGCCTGGAAGGCAATTTTGAGCTTTCTTCTTCTTCCTACCCCCTTCCTGTACCCTTCATTACAGTATAATCAATTAGGAATGAGCCTGAACCAAAGCTAGGATGCCAAGCGGCACTGAACGCTAAAGAAAATTTGAAATTGTGTATATCGACAGTCAGTGGATGATTACACATTTCTGCCAGAATTTTGATAAACCTGATTAAAGTGTGTTTTCACCAAAAGGTAAGTTTCACGTGTGTGAAATGGCTTTTTCACTTGACGCAATTGATTAGTAGTAGCTTTCTGTGTGATCCTCTACCCTTTCTCACTTGCAAAGTAATTTGATATATCTTTAATCTCCTGCATAATGGTTTCTGCTACAATATTTATTTCACATTTGTAGCTAGCCAGAATGCTATGGTCAGAAATCACAATTTGGCTGGAAAGTAACAATCATAGAATCATGGAATCATAGAATAGTTTGGGTTGGAAGGGATCTTTAAAGATCATCTAGCGCAACCCCCTGCTATGAGCAGGGACATCTTCAACTAGATCAGGTTGCTCAGAGCCCCGTCCAGCCTGACCTTGAATGTTTCCAGGGATGGGGCATCGACCACCTCTCTGGGCAACCTGTGCCAGTGCCTTACCACCCTCATTATAAAAAATTTCTTATATCTAGTCTCAATCTACCCTCTTCTGGTTTAAAACCATTAGCCCTTGTTCTATCACTACATGCCCTTGTAAAAAGTCTGTCCCCATCTTTTTTACAAGCCCCCTTTAGGTACTGGAAGGCTGCTGTAAGGTCTCCCCGGATCCTTCTCTTCTCCAGGCTGAACAACCCCAACTCTCTCAGCCTTTCCTCACAGGAGAGCTGTTCCAGCCCTCTGATCACTGTTGTGGCCTCCTCTGGACCCGCTCCAACAGGTCCATGTCTTTCCTGTGCTGAGGACCCCAGAGCTGGATGCAGTACTGCAGGGGGGGTCTCACCAGAGCAGAGGAGAGGAGCAGAATCACCTCCCTCGACCTCCTGGTCACGCTGCTTTTGATGCAGCCCAGGATATGGTTAACTTTCTGGGTTGCGAGCTCACATTGCCGGCTCATGTCCAGCTTTTCACCCAGCAGTACCCCCAAGTCCTTCCTGGCAGGGCTGCTCTCAATCCCTTCATCCCCCAACCTGTATGGATACTGGGAGTTGCCCCAATCCAGGTGCAGGACCCTGCACTTGGCCTTGTTGAACCTCATTAATTTCACGCAGACCCATTTCTTGAGCTTGCCCAGGTCCCTCTGGATGGCATCCTGTCTCTCAGGCATGTCACCTGCACCACTCTAGCTTGGTGTCATCTGCAAACTTGCTGAGGGTGTGCTCCATCCCACTGTCTATGTCACTGATGAAGATATTAAACAGTACTGGTCCCAATATGGACCCCTGAGGGATACGACTTGTTGCTGATCTCCATGTGGACATTAAGACGTTGACCCTCTGGATGTGAGCATCCAGCCAATTCCTCATCCACTGAACAGTCCACCCATCAAACCCATATCTCTCCAATTTAGAGAGAAGAATGTTGTGGGGGACTGTGTCAAAGCCCTTCCAGAAGCCCAGACAGATGACATCAATAGCTCTTCCCTTGTCCACTGATGTCATCACTCCATCACAGAAGGCCACTAGGTTGGTCAGACAGGACTTGCCCCTGGTGAAGCCATGCTGGCTGTCTCCAGTCACCTCCCTGTCATCCATGTGCCTTAGTGTAGTTTCTAGGAGGATCTGTTCCATGATCTTCCCAGGTACAGAGGTGAGGTTGACAGGTCGGTAGTTCCCAGGGTCCTCCTTTCTACCCTTCTTAAAAATGGTTGCAATGTTTCCCTTTTTCCAGTCACCAGGGACTTCACCTGACTGCCATAACTTTTCAAATATCACGGAGAGTGGCTTGGCAACTCCATCAGCCAATCCCTCAGGACTCTGGAGTGCATCTTGTCAGGTCCCATAGACTTATGTATGTTCAGATTCCTCACAATGCATTAAGCTGTGATAAATTAATCACTTGGAAACTTGCAAACATGTCCTAAGGAACTTATGGTTGCCCCTTAGCATAATATTTCTTCCACTCTATCATTTTAATGGCCTTAGCCTCTCAGCACTACTGTGACAAAAGCAAAATCTCTTCTTGTTTTGTTTTTTTGTTTGTTTGTTTGTTTTTTTAATAAGGAAAGCTGAGGCACAGAGAGGAATGGTTACATAGGACATCTATGTCTGAAAAGGAAATTAAGGCTGAATCCTCTCAATCTTAGGTGTACTCATTAATTACTGAACAATCCTTCCTCTTGAGTTTTCAGCCACCGGTTTTTAGGCATTTGGGAGGGAAAGGAGGGAGAGGAATCTTATTACCATCAGGAATAAAGATGACCACATTCAGACAAAATAAGAATTGGCTGAGATCCTTGCTCAAACCTCAAAGCTCTTCTGAGGTTTGAGAAACTTTAGTACACTCCTTTTATTTTCTTCATCTTCCACAAGGGCACTTCCTGATACTGGCAGGGACAGAACAGTGAATACACTATGTGAAAAGCCGCGGTTTGAATAAATTTTGCCAAGCGTACAGACCTTTGGTGGTTTTGCTGTTTTGGTTTTTTTTTAATATTATTTTCATTAGGTTTCTATAAACAGAAAGGCAATATCAACAAAGTACACTCAGATATAGATATCTGAGCATCAGGCATAAAGAATTCTGTGGTATGTGGACTAGACACAGAGCTCTCTGGGCTCCTGATTTGCAATCTAGCCCTTTGGGTGGACCTTAGTATTAAATGATGGCTTCAGGAAAGCTCTGGGGAGCCCATGTTTTTAAGTGACATCACATACTTAAAACCTCGCATGATAGTTGTCAAACATGGAAAAAATGTAGGATGGAAAGAAAGGAGGTACAAATTCACTACCAACAAAATCTTTCCATTCTACTTATGTTCTTTCAAAAATAAATTCTGACAGTCATAGAAATATCAAAACCACTTCTGGGATGTCTGGATCAATCAAACTTTGTTTATACATTTGTCACATTATTGGCAAAATATTTTTAAGAGTACATACAAGCAAGCACATCTGTATTGTCAATATCAGTTGTCTGGAAATTCAGAAATGAGAGGAGTATCTCCTTGTAATGTTCAAGTGAAATCATGCTTTATGAGCATAACATGTGACACCCAAGAAGCCCTCTAAACTGTCATGACAATTAAGTTCAGGTTTATGTAGTGAATTGTACTCTCTTTATTACTTTGAGGCTTTAAAAAAGTCATGCATGTGTTCAAGGGCTTTCAGAGTCACAGTGAGTTTTAGGGTGTATTTAACAGCTGCTTTTTTTTATCTAAGTCCACCTTTTAGTATCTATACATGATAATCACAAGTGAGAGTTTGTGATTGGAAGACCCTGGCAGTTTTTTGGTCTGGATGGAATGAGTTACTGCTATCACCCCACCATCCAGAAATCTCAGCAATTCAATAAGCGCTAATTGAAATGGCAATTGATAATGTCAGCTCAAAGGTTGCAAAACAAATGAGCCTTAAACCTGAACTGGTCCCTTATCTCCAGAATTTAGATTTATATCCTGGAAATGCTTATTGACACAGAAATGCATTTGTTGGCAATTTCATTGGAAAAATTACTGGAAGTATATCATATAAAACTAGAAGTCATGAAGGTACTATAACGTATAATCTGACCTGGTGGGAAGGAAAGCAAAATGTCCAGATGCTATCTGTTATTTCAAGACAGGATTCATTTTCCCTAACTATAGATGTTTAGAATGTAAGCTTCTGGTTCTAAGCTAAGGTTTCAATTCAGGTGTCTAGTAATTGGCACCCAGTGCCATTTTTGATGACCCATGAAATCCTCTCTGGTGTCCAGCTGCTGCTCCAGAAGGTCACAGATTTTCTGTGAATCCTATGTCATTTTTGCCAGATGGTACACATGCCTGTTTGGGATGCCAGGGAGCATCTCAAATGGCAGTAGATACCAAAGTTGAAGCAAATGAATCACGCTCATGGTGACTAGACTCCTTTTGGGGGAGCAGAGATCTTTATTCAAGGAACCAGTCTCCCATCTTCTGCTGTAATGGTGAGGGGTTGCCCAAACGTAGATAAGCAGTGCCATTTGAGACACCTTACGATACCTGGCCTGGCCTCCAGCTGCCCTAGGATGGCAGGAGTCTCCCATAATTGATATCCCTTGGCAAATATCACGGACATCCCAAGGCACCTCAAATGGCACAGGATACCCATGTGCGGACAGCTGAAATAAGCCGATGTATCTCTGAATTTGGAACTATATCTCACCTTTAATGTTAGCCGAAGAGAATTCTGTCATTTATGTCATTACTTAGAAGTATCTTCTGGATGTATTCCGTGATTCAATATCAGGAATCCATGCAAAAGAGAAGACATCAGTTTTCCATACTGTGGGTCCAGCACTCCCACTCAGCTTTGAAACTGAGGATGTAGAAATGAGAATGATACTAGTACTTGTGGATCTCAGCAATTTAAGTTTCTAAACTTAACCTCAACCTCTCTATTGGGTTTTGGTGGTAGGGGAGGGGGGTCTACAAGGGTGGCTTCTGTAAGAAGCTGCTAGAAGCTTCCCCCATGTCCGACAGAGCCAATGCCAGCCGGCTCCAAGACGGACCCGCCACTGGCCAAGGCCGAGCCCATCAGTGATGGTGGTAGTGCCTCTGGGAGAACAGTTTTCAGAAGGGGGGGAAAACTGCACAATCGCAACTTTGGCCAGAGAGAAGAGTGAGAACATGTGAGAGCACCAGCCCTGCAGACCCCCAGGTCAGTGAGAAGGAGGGGGAGGAGATGCTCCAGGCGCTGGAGCAGAGATTCCCCTGCAGCCCGTGGGGAAGACCATGGTGAGGCAGGCTGTCCCCCTGCAGCCCAGGGAGGTCCACGGTGGAGCAGATCTCCACCTGCAGCCCGGGAACAGAGGACCCCATGCTGGAGCAGTGGGATGCCCGAAGGAGGCTGTGACCCCATGGGAAGCCCACACTGGAGCAGGCTCCTGGCAGGACCTGTGGCCCCGTGGAGAGAGGAGCCCACGCTGGAGCAGGTTTGCTGGCAGGACTTGTGACCCCGTGGAAGGGACCCACGCTGGAGCAGTCTGTGCCTGAAGGACTGCAGCCCGGGGAAGGGACCCATGCTGGAGCAGTTTGTGAAGAACTGCAGCCCATGGGAAGGACCCACGTTGGAGAAGTTCATGGAGGACTGTCTCCCGTGGGAGGGACCCCATGGTGGAGCAGGGGAAGAGTGAGGAGTCCTCGCGCGAGGAGGAAGGAGCAGCAGAGACAACGTATGATGAACTGATCCCAACCCCCATTCCCCATCCCCCTGCGCTGCTTGGGGGGAGGTGGTAGAGGAAACCGGGAGTGGAGTTGAGCCTGGGAAGAAGGGAAGGGTGGGGGGAAGCTGTTTTACAATTTGTTCTTATTTCTCATTATCCTACTTTGCTGTTAATTGGCAATAAATTAAACTTATTTCCCCAAGTCGAGTCTGTTTTGCCTGTGATGGTCATTGGTGAATGATCTCTCCCTGTCCTTATCTTGACCCATGAGCTTTTCATTATATTTTCTCTCCCCTGTCCAGCTGAGGAGGGCAGTGATAGAACGGCTTTGGTGGGCACCTGGCATCCAGCCAGGGTCAACCCACCACAACCTCTAATCTTGCTTTAGAGAGTTATTTAAGCATCTGACTTGGTTGGATTATTGACATAAATCTGTCTTTGCAATATCCATCCTGAGCTACCATGGTAAACTTAAACACTCAGACAAAATAAATAAATAAGGAGACAGAGAACTTCTTAGGGTCAAATCTTCACCTAAAGGAAATTCAGCAGAGCCATGTACCTGGCTAAGAATCAGCCCTGGAAAACTGGAAAACTGCCTAGCAGAAAATTCATTTGCACAGTTACTGAGGGCTTGTATGTACACATGACACCTGGTGTGTTTCAGAAGGAAGCCGTAGGACAAATGAGGTTCCTAAACTTGTAATTTATTGAGGCTGTGGTCCAGAAAGACACTTAAGCATCTGAGTATCTTTCATCATTGCTGTGAAAAGGAGTAGTCCTGCAGTCCTGCAAGAGCTTAAATATCTTATTCAAGTTTGTCAAAAAACTACTTCATCTGGCTGATCTATTAACTCCTCTCCCCGATTGGAAAACGCTTTATACTTTCATGTCCTGTGTCATTGCACTGTTCTGTTTATTTTGCTTATTAATGAGAATGCTTTCAGAGTGGCTTAGATATAATCAAAATATTATGATCTTCCCACCTTCAAGGTCTGGCAGACCATAAAGCATAGGGCAGTATAGCTGACCAGCCAAAGAATAGATTATCTGTGATAGATAGATAGATAGTGTCATGTTGCTGTTGCAAAACAATTCCCTCCGTGTGCGAGTGGCAGGAGGCAACGTGCTAGAGAAATAAACTTGCAGAGAAAATAGGATATATTTGTAAACACAAAATGCTCTTCTAGGACTTGCACAACCTAATCACTTCCTATGAATGCCATTTGAAAACCTACTAAAATACACAAAATAAACTTTTAAATGAGGATTTAATGATAAGATGACAACATATTTCCTAAGTGAGTCCAGCTTCAGAGAATATAAAAGGTCATCAAAGGTGCCAATCTATGAATGAACAAAAATGCGTGTTAAAATTTTTTGAGATGGCAGCTCTGAACAGAACAGTTCTGTATTTCCCACTTAACAATGAGTAGGATTTTTCTGGTGGATATTAACTACAAGTATACAGAGTGTTACATTTGTATTATAGGTCATTATAATGATCAAATCATCAGAACACACTAAAGGAGTCTAAATATGAGCAGTGCCATATAAAAATAAATGAGAGCATAGAGTATACTCATATAGTTCCCTCTCTGGAGGCAAATAGGAGATTAAGTAACTTAACGAATGACAATGGAAAGACAAAGCACTGTAGTAAACTCAGTCCTGCTGTAAATACACATAACCCCATTGACGACTGAATCTGTTCTTGTCCAGAGCCGTATTTAGCATGTGGGGGTCTCCATCCTCACATTGCATTCATTACTTCTGTTTTGCACTAAAGCAGCTCCATTGCTTTCACTAAATGAAGCATGTCATTTTCTTAAATAAGTGCCTGACAGTAAAAATACAAGCATCTATAGAGCATAGCATGAGGAACACAGCTTCCTATTCTGATTCATGCCTTTGATTTCACAAGCCCTATTTCTGTCAATAATCACATTTAGAGCACATCCATTTTAAGTCCCCAAAGCACTGAATTTGTGTGACTGAACAAGCTCATGTTATCAAAACAAAGTCTTGACTTGGCTCCACAATTAAGCTGATGTAACACAGTTGACTGCAGCTCTTGAAAAAGTACAGCAAGTAGATTGTATTGAGGCTGGGAAACCAAGATCCATGAGTCCACATTTCAGGCTCAGACAACAAAGCTGGAAATGCAAAGCTTTTGCTATCAGTCCAAGTTCTTTGGGACCTGGCTATACCTGAGATTTCTTTCCTGGAGCTGTGACACAGAATCCAGCCTCTCTCCAAGTTTCAAGAAATGCCAGGACTCAGGTACCCTGGCATCCTGGAGTTCCTACAATGGTTCAGTGTTATAAGAAGTGACCAGAGACTTCACTGGCACGTTCCTGAGTTCTCATTCCCCAGCTATCAGTACTAGGTTTCTCTTTTGCATACTGAAGCTCCTGCCTGGGCCATTTGCCTGGATATCCTTTCTACAAAAAGCCTGGGCACAAACAAGAAGTTGCTAAAATACCTATGTTTCTGGGAGGCTGGCACATTTGCAAACGTCTAAATTGCAAATCTAAAATTTTCTGATGGGTCAAAACAGGGTTAAGGGGCTTGGGGGTTTAATAGTCTATATTTTAAAAAAATCTAGTTATAAACCCAATTTGTCATGACTACATTGTTTTCATTATAGATCTTGATTCCATCAGCATCATAGTTTATCACTAATTGGCAGATCACGCTATAACTGTAATTTCCTTCTAGTGATTAGGAATTTTGAAAGTATGCCTATTTATTTCTTTGTGTCCAAAGAAGTTTCATCAACCTCAGAAGCATTTGTATCAGATACACGGGGAAGAAAACCATTCAGTCTGTGTCAGAGGATACAGTGTTGAACAAATTCCTCAAATTAATTGAATGTTTGCAGCAGCCTTCACATCCCACAGTGGGTTCCTCCAAAAGATGGCCTTTTCTTCACTCCCAAGGAACAAGTTTCCTAGTCCCATACAGATGTGAATTAAATTGCTGTGGAAGTAATTGAGATTCCTCCATGCATTTTAGAAAGAGTTTGATTAGAAGTATGATCCATCCCTGCTCTGATCTCGCAGCATGTAGAAACAGCAATATGAGCAGTAATAGGTACAAATCACAATGTCTCACTGAAAACAGTCCAGATTGAATAAAACTCAACCTTACTCATCTGTGCACCTTTACAGAGTCTCTTCTGGGATGGAATTGCTGTGTTTGCATCATGGACACATAAGAAAGGCATTCAGATAAACGGTCATACTTTAATGGTTGTATGAAGTGTATGCAAAATAAAAATAAAACCTCTGTTACTGATAATCCTGCATTTAACTGGATTAACTGAAGCATGGAACCAGGGTTAGGAGGGGGGTATACAGCAGAAAATAAAATATGTCAATATATATGCATTTAAATGTAGGAAGGGGTGGAAACATAAAGACAATGTGACATTGCTCTCTCTCCAGTTCAGAGTAAATAAAACAACCTTACTTTCTTTCCAACCAATCAATCAAACCGCACCACAAGTACAATGACACCCTATTGTTTCTTATGGCTTTCAGAATGAATGTGAAGTTATGTATGTTTTGCTTGGCACAGCTGAACTGTCTCCTCAAATCCCAGCAACCAGGTCCCAAGCCTTATCCTTCTCTTTCAGAATCCCCTGAAAATCATTATTTTTCAGTTGAAGGGTGTCTCTGAAATCTTTCCTGCACTTCTCATTCCAGGCATCTGCAGGGACGTTTTGTGTTTTTGGAGCATGAGGAGGTGCTCTCTGTTTTCAGCTCCCTTGCTGTCTACACCCAGCAGACACTAACATTTTTTAAAGAAAAGTTGGAATATTTCCCTCAACATCCTTCTCTGAGTTTGAAATGCATATAAAGACATGTGAGTATATCACCTAAGATATACAAGTGTTAAAATTAACAGATTATATATTGCCCAGAAATAAGGTGGCCTTTATTTTTGATCTCCCCCCACCGCAGCCTTCTGTTAGGAAGCAGCAGGAGCGGCTGCTCTGCAAGAGGAGACCCAGGAGCTGGAGTGACGGGTTGGGACCATGATCTCACCAACAAGGGGTACAGTCCCACAGAGCCATAACAAGAAGAACAGAGTAGGTCTGAGGACAGTAACCAGGGTCAGCCAAGTAGTCCAGTGATCAACTGGGAAGTCTTGTGATGAGACAGACCAGAGGTCAAGCTAGGAAGTCAAATCAGCAAAGCAAGGTCAGGATCAGCAAGGGAAGCATGGGAATGTCTATAGTGAAGCCCAGGCATGGACCAAGACCAAAGACATGGCTGAAGTGCAACTCCTGGGGTAAGGAAGCAACAAGTGAGGCTTCTCACTGTTTTCTCATGCACTTTACTGTGTTTGCAAAAGTTTGATCCAAGCTTACATGGCTTCACCACATCGGAGCTGACCTTGAACACAGGCAGTTAAACCCTTAGGAGGGACGAAAGGAGTTGCTGACCCTGTTGATGCACTTGAAGCCTTGACGCCTTCTCGATCACCAAGCTGTTTACTTATCTTTCAAAATCTCCTTGTCAGAATGCCCCTAGAATGGACACTGGCTGGCAAAAGCCCACATCTTCCTCAAAGGGAATAGGTGAGCATCAGTCCTGCACAGGTCAGTGGCTGCGATTCAGCTCTACAAGCTGTGTTGCAGCCTTTTCTGGATCTCTTCATCTATCTACAGTGATGGTACAGAGAAACTGAGATTTGGCTCTGCGAGTCATGCTCAGACATCTTAATGTGGCACTTAGGATAGGCTCCAACATCTATTGTACTATCAAAGCTCAAAAGTCAAGGCATGCAGAATCCCCTTATTTCCAGGGGTGTCAGATCCTATATAGTTAGAGCAGAAGAGCAGGATCTGTTACTGAACTGCTTATCATAAGCAATTCGCTTAGTAATAATTTGTTGGACTTCTCTGCCATTGCAAATTCTTACCTCCATTTTAATAGGTGATTTGGATGCATCTTTGTGGAACCAAATGGTGGAATTAATTGCTGTAAATATTCATGTATAAATATTATTATTCAAAAACTAATACAATTATCATTTCAGCCAGCTGAATATGAGCCAGCAGTGTGCCCAGGTGGCCAAGAAGGCCAACAGCATCCTGACTTGTATCAGCAATAGTGTGGCCAGCAGGACCAGGGCAGTGATCGTCCCCCTGTACTTGGCACTGGTGAGGCTGCCCCTCGAATGCTGTGTTCAGTTTTGGGCCCCTCACTACAAGAAACACATTGAGGTGCTGGAGCGTGTCCAGAGAAGGGCAATGAAGATGGTGAAGGGTCTAGAGCACAAGTCTTATGAGGAGCAGCTGAGGGAACTGGGGTTGTTTAGCCTGGAGAAAAGGAGGCTGAGGGGAGACCTTATCACTCTCTACAACTGCCTGAAAGGAGGTTGTAGTGAGGTGGGGGTTGGTCTCTTCTCCCAAGTAAAAAGTGATAGGACAAGAGGAAATGCCCTCAAGTTACACCAGGGGAAGTTTAGATTGGATATTAGGAAAAATTTCTTCACTAAAAGGGTTATCAAGCCCTGGAACAGGCTGCCCAGGGAAGTGGTTGAGTCACCACCCCTGGAGGTATTTAAAAGACATGTAGATGTGGCACTTAGGGACATGGTTTAGTGGTGGACTTGGCAGTGTTAGGTTAACTGTTGGACTTGATGATGTTAAAGGTCTTTTCCAATGTAAATGATGCTATGATTCTATGATCACATGAATAGGAAACAGAAGTCTGGATCCATAAAAAGTCTTCCAATTTTAACATTTGTTTGGTCTAATCAACATTTAGGCAAATGAAATGAGATTTACCCAGTGATTGCTCACTTAGCAGTCTGTCCTTCTTTAAACATTTGGTTTTGTCCAGTTCAGTAGTAAATATGTGTTTAAACCATCAGTATTCTTTTTATGCAATGTGGTCATGCTCCTGATTTCTCTGCTCAGTTTCAGCCATGTGTAGAAACAAACAATACAGAAAGGGACTTGTCAATGTAATTGGTCTGCCACTGATGTATGTTACAATAAAATAATACTAAAGATTAAGGAAAAGGACTGTTTACACTAAAGATGGCTAAATGTTGAACTCCTGCAGTACAGTTTGTGAGACAGTGAGTTCTGGCAGAGAAACCCTTGGGATTTTGTGGGTTTTCTTTAAAATTTAGTACAGCAGCAGTGGATGCAGTTGCTTCACTTGAATGAGTCTCCTAGTGCCTAGATATTTGGTGTCACAATATGTTTATTTCAACTACATTAATTGCATACAAACATTTCTGTTTGGTCACATTGGGAAAATAAGATTGCTGGAAGTCTTCTATATGCCCATTTCTTCTTCCAATTTCTTACTTGCTTGAGGCAAGTGATTTTCTGAGAACCTCGTCTGTGATTAAAGAGGCAATAATTCTTCCCAGAAAAAGCAATAACACCATCCAACAGTATCACATTCCCACTTCTTAATTAAGGTTCTGTACTTTTGTTATTCATTGACAGTACCCAACATACACTTACTTCTGCATAATGATACCACAGGTTCATTAGGGTCTGTGCATATATGTGTGCTTGCCATTCGAAACTCACATCCATCCAAGCCTGACAAGTCATTTCAATGAAAGGAAACTAGTCTTAAAAAAAAAGAAACATAGTAACTTATGGGTAAAGGCAATTGAACATTTTAGGGAAACTGGACTTTATAGAGACCGTGGTCTTTCCACACTAATTACAGAACACAGATGTTCATAATATAAATTTGGGAAATGTACGGTAACAACTGAGATACAAATTATTGTACAGACAATGTTGAAATTCTGCTCCTAATATTACTCAATGTGAATTGCAGTTAGTTGGAATAGTGTAACCTTGGGAAGTCACAGTGGGATTTATCCTGACTTTTTAACAGAAAAGTTTCCACAATCAACAACAGAAAGCAAAAGCATGAAGTTTAATGACCATGGCCTAGAGTTCATGACAGAATTTACAGTGATGCCTAATTTAAAATGTCCTGTGCAACAGCCGCATCTGTCAGGGCATATCTTTAGCAAAAAGCTCTAGAGGCTCTTAGGACCGGATAGAGTTTGCCTCCATTTAAACACTTAACTGAGACATTTAAGAAAGGAGTGTGGTCATTGTAGACTCTTCATAAGAGTTAATGAGGACAGATAGAGGCCTGCAGAGGGAGAACTGGTTGTTACGTAGATTGAAAAAAACCTGGCATGCACATGGAGTTGAAATGCCCTCTGAAATGTGTGACATTCTGCTGCCTATTGACTGGCACCTGAAGTGGAGAGGAAGGAATCCAGCCTCCAGAGTACTACAGAGTACTAATCAGACATCTTCGCCAGCTTAAATATTTCAGCAACTCTGTCAACTCAGAATTGTGTTTATGCTCTCTGGCAAGCAGGCAGTTTGGATCCCGCCCCCTCCTCAGTCTGGAAAATTACAACTCGTTTCTCCAAAAAGTGACCTAATCACCTATAACTGAGATTGCAAGCAGTCATTATCTACTCCCTCTGCTGAGAATGTATTGCTGTGCAGAGACTAATACAGAAAAAAAGAGAAAAATCGGAGAAGACTGATTTTAGTCTAGCTACAACAGCACCAACCTGGATTGGGTTGGGGCCAACGCCTTGAAGTTAAAACCAGGAGTTTCAAGAATCTCATTGCCACCTAACCGCTGATCTTTTACACCCATTTCTTTCCCTTATGAGTCTGGCATGTAAATACACAGTTTGGACTGGATATTCACATGGTACAGGAAACATTGGGAAAAATCATCACTTAAGTCCTGCTGCACCAAAGACAGTGCTGAATAAAAGCTATTAAAAGTATCTTTGGAGATATCTCTTAGGTGTATTATAGTTCAGGTGTGATGGGTTAATCTAAATCCAGCTAGTGACTTGGGAAAATTCAACGTTCAAATTAATCTTCTTTGTGTTCTTATGTGATTCCCTTGCTCTAAGAAAAAATCTTAGTAAGCTGAATTTTGAATTTTTATAGGGTTTTTTTATTACTAAAATTTCAGTAACATTTACAAAAAGAGGGGAGAAACGTGATAGATAAGTTTCAGCAGTACTCTGTGAGGTCCCATTGCAAAATTACAGGGAAATGGGAGATTTAAAAGAATAAAAAAAAATTTAAAAAAAGTAAGGGAAAGAATATTTTTTTGAGGACTACCTAGGGAACATTTTATTCAGACCTGGGCCTTGAGATATGACTAGTTATAATCTTCTTGTAAAAAACAGGAACAGAACAGATTCCACTTTAGGAACTTTCCAGGATATGCCAGCTGCTATTAGCTATCCCCACAAAACAGCTAAGGAATGCTAGAGCAAAACCTTAAGTATGTTACTAACAATGAATTTCATTTTCTGAGATTTATGAATTGTTGCTCTCTTACTGAAATCAGAGTTTTAAAATAAACATATCTTTTTTAATTTCAAAACTTTTTTTGATAAAGCTGATTCTGAATAATGTTGCAGCTCCTAAAACTTCTCTGTCCTTTAGGGTGGTGATTTTTAAGAGCAGGAAACCGAAACACTTTCAAAGTAACTAGAGCACTTGCACAGATTCCCCAGGGTTTCTAAGAAATATATTGTCTGAGTTGAATGAACTACTGAGTGCTGGTAATTTGTGGATCTGAAGAGAAGACTGTAAGGTAGTAGCTAATGTTAGCCAAGAAAGGTCTGCGGCATCCTTATGTTTGAACCATGAGTGTCCCAAAAGAGTTCATAACTTCTGCGTAGAACTCTAACAAAGTTAACTCTACCAAATGCTCAGTCAGCTTTTGTAAAATGAATCATGACATAATGGTAAACTAAGTATTCCACTTCCACAGCTTTATGTGCAGAGCACAGAGTTCAGCTATAAATCTATCATCTATTTCCAGATACTTAACATTTATTTTTCCCTCCCTAATCAAGAATTATAACAAGAACAAAGAAAGCCCAGTTTACTCTGCTGTTATTCCATGGCATCCTAGTAATGTGAAACACAAGCAAGCAAGCAAGCAAGGTTTTACCATCTGATATACAATGATGTCCAACATACCTTTAAACAACTGCATGTACATATATTTCTTTTCGGTTGTATAAACCCATCTAGTAAAACTGCTTCTGTAATGAGATTAAAGTGTAAAACTCAACAGAAAACATACTTTAATCAGAGTAAAATGGAATACATGTCTGATTATGCTGTCTTTCTAAAAAATCATTGCCATGGTATGCTCTGGGGAATCTCTGCAAGCCTTTTCAGTCTATGTGAATATAAGCTATGGAAGTTAGAATAATAAACAGTTAATTAACTGGTCCTTCCACATGGTAGCTAGTGGATACTGAAATAATATGGAATTCTCCCATGTCATATTATCATATTTACTTTTTTTTGGAGGATTGTGGGGTTTGTTGTTTTTTTTTTGTTTCGGGTTTTTAGGGTTGTTTGTTTGTTTCTTTGTTTGTTTTTTAAAGGAGACATTGTGAATATTTTGAAAACAAATTAAGTAAGACGGAAGCACAGATGTTTTATGGACACTTTATTGTCCATAGTATTTGATTCATGCTTGGCTCACAGAATTACCCATTAACTGTTTGCCCTGAAGATTTTTTAGACAAGTAAGAAATCACTAAACGGAATTTAGAAGAGTGTTCATAATAGTATACATTTTTTTGCAAGCCACTATTCATATGAAATTTTCACTAGGACAGATTTGAAGACAAAAGACTTTAAAAAAAAAAAAAAGGGAAAGAAAGTTTTTAATCGATTCTAAACACTATTAGAATCAGGGTTACTCCATTTTTAATGTACATTGAGACTCATATTGAGCTCATCAAGATTCAGCACCAAAATTTATGCATGCAGTCTCGGTCAGCAGGGTAGGCTCATTCCATAGCTCAGAAAAACAAATGGAGACCTCCACTGGGACATTCATCTTGTGTATTCTCAAAACTTGTCTTCAGATATGTCAAATCATTTCCTAGAAGTGCCTGTATCTTTGGACAGATGAAAAAGGGCATTTTAGTCATTAATTTAGTCCAGACATCTATTTTAAGTCATGAAAGTACTGTCAAAATGATTCCCACTCTGAATGAGAAAAGAAAGACTGCTAAACATCTTTGTGTGTTTCTGTTCAGAAGTTTTAATATTGTACATATCAATTAGATATACCTGTAGACTTTCTGAACTGCAAAACAGAGACATTAAAGTGCTCATTTCTATGTATAACACAGGATGTGTGCTCATATCTTTGGGACACTATTCTGAAAATTAAACCCCACACATAGCATCTCAGTAATCTCAGTGAAGTCAAAATTAAATGTGACTTCATGCTTAGACTAACAGAACCACAGAATTGTCAAATTGGAAGGGACCTCTGGAGATCACCATGCTTAACCCCTGCTCAAAGCAAGGTAAACTAGAGCATGTTGTTCAAGGTTGCGTCCAGTCCAATTTTGAGTATGTCCAGGAATGAAGACTCTATAGCTCCTCTGGGCAACCTTAAATATCTCTTGTTTAGTTTGATATGTTCCTTAATATTATTGTTTTAATTTAATTTTGTAGAAATAACTACTTCTTTGATAATTATATTCATATATATGGCTGTAGCTGCTGCAGATGTATTGAAGTTATTTTTAAACTATCTACTTTGGGTTTTGATAACAATGCAATAGCAACAGCAAAGGTGCTGTTGGAATGAAATAATTTCACTTTTGCTTGATTTTTGCAGTACTGACCTCTTCTCCTGTGCTACAGAAGCAAGGTTCATTAATAATAGTAGGCACTGACAAAGTATTAGAAATATTTCCATACTAACAGAATTCAGCCACTAGTGGAAATGCAGCAAAAATTGTAAGGAGTATTGTGTTTTGAGAGCTAAATCCTGCATCTGTTACTTTCTTGTAGGCATGTTTTTTGAGAAAAGTACACTACATTGGTGAACTCACTGAGCAGCCCAAATGAAAGATGTCAGAGGAAATCTGTTGATCCTTAGTCTGCATACTCATGCTCTCAAATAAACTGTAATCTCTTCCTCAGCATGTCTCTCCTCCCATGTGTAACACAATTGTCCAGCTATTCCAAATCTGATGCACTTTCCTGTGAGCTCCTCACCCAGCACTTAGCTGATTGCTGTCAATTGACTGTGCTGCCGAGTTCCCCTGAGTTTTCTCAAGCAGGACTGGCTAGACAATTCTTTTCTTTATATGATTATGTGTAGAGAGGACAAGCTTTTCCAAAAAAGAAAGAGTAAAAATTACTTATGAAAAAAGAAAAGCAATGAGGAGGTGCCTTAAAAATAAGGGAGAGAAAAAACAAGATTCATTTAATGGAGTGATAACAGGCATTCACATGTGACCTAGTAAGCTGAGCTCCCTTTCTAGTCAGTGGAGAGAATAAGGCTTTCTAAAGTTCAGTTCAGTCTAAAGCCAATACCTGGAACAGGTTAGATAAATTGTGTTACAAAAGTGCTTATTTCTCCCCATCGACTGTAAATGGAGCCCAGGGTGACTAGTGCAGCTATTGACACCTATTAATGTAAATGCTTAGAGTTAGGTGAGACAAATCCCACCCTAACAGTCTGCAAGAGGATGACTTTTCCAGTCCTCTTTCTCTCTCTCTCTCTGGGGAAAAATTGAGTTTCTGTGAAATCTGGTTGTTGGGTTTTTTTTAACTTTTTCAGGCTTTTGGTTGCATTGTCATAGGAAAGGAAGCTACAATCGCAAGAAAAACCTTTGGGTATATGAAGAGCTTATGAATGTTTAGGCCTCAAAACACCCTTAACAGCATTGGCAACAATGGTTTGCTTTTGTTTCCTAGGATTAAAAGGAGAGTTATTTTGTTACGCAAACCTAGAACCAGATTGTTGGTTTAATCCTCTCAATTATCTGTACTGTGGATCATATCCCCTGTCATTAATTCCCATTACTTCAACAGAAGGAACCTATATGTGGAGATAAAGACCAGGCTGTGTTATCACTGTGCAGAGACAACAGGAGCAAAGGAACTGCCTGAAGGAACCTGTATCCCAGCCTCTCTGCACAGAAACAGTAGCAGGGCAATAAGCCCAGTGTTACCCTCAGTTATACTGGGTAACTAAAACTGGATTATACACTTCCCAGGTTCCCTGGGTGAGGGAAAGGCTTATGTAAAGAGCGGGAGAGAGTCAGCTTTAAGTTGACTTTTGGAAGATTCAGTTTTTCCCTGTTAAGTCTTCCTGGGACTAGGGTTCTTCGATAAATTCAGCCTTTGTGAAGATACGTAGGGCCCTACTTTGAGGACTGAAGGTGTATTTCCATTTTTCAGGATCAATAAGTGTTGTGAAACAAGCAAGAAAGGAAAGCTACATGCAGAGAAGGATGCATGTCATGCTGCTGCTACTTCTGGGCAAAGGGGTGGGTGAGTTATAAAGCTGTAATCCAGCAATGATGCTGAGACATGGCAAATCACTGGCTAGTTTTTTCCTCAGTGAGGTTATTTCATAAGGTAGATGGATTTTATTAAGAATAGAAAGTAACATTTTCTTTTTCTCTTTAACTTTGTAAGTGCTCATGTTAAAGTCTTTCAAAATCTGTTCTTCCAAATCGGCTTGCTGAGAACTACACAATACCATATATACTGTGTTAACAAGCCATCCGACCTCTTTAAAATATGTGCCTATGTAGTCTAATAATTTTAAAGAAAGGGATTCAAATACAAATGATAGACTGTTTTATATCCATGCAGAGAGAGAATCCAGTCATTAGGGATGTGGGATATGGGGAAAGACACAAGGCTGTGTAGGTCTGGATTAGAAAAGAGCTTCCAATTGCTTCTGTGTTTGGTGATGTGGAATTTATTAGCTTTGTTCTTGTAAAGTCATAGGAGAGCTGGTAGGGAAGAATATAAAACTGTTTGAACCCACAGCAATACCAGGTGCACAGGATTAAACTAAAACCTTTAAAAAGTTCATATCAAGCAGACTCTATGAAGCATGTAACTCTGATCTATCCTTCCCCAGGTAAAAATTCAGTTAAGGGAAAAAAAATTATGCAGTGTGTAAGTACAGAAGGTTTACAATTTTCCCTCCTGTATTTGACATTTAAATTGGATGGACATGGGCCAAGGACTGGAAGAGTAGAAGTTACATGGGACAAGTTAATATGCATTGGCACAGAGCTTTGTGTTCATGGTTGCTTGCATAGCTCCTGCTGTTGTTATAGAAAGCTCTGGATAACCTGTTATAAGACTCATGAACTTTAGCAATCCATACTATGGAGAGGTTTACTGAAAGAAAATAATAACTTTCTTCTAGTAATGGCTTTTCTAAATGGCATTTTCTTGCCATAGCAAAGTTATTTGAAAGATCTGATTTGTGCTGCAACTTCAAACCAAAGAAACATGGAGATATATACGCAGAGACACACTTTTTTTCTTCTCCTCCCTTTCTCTACAACTATAGTATTTAAATTCCTTAAAATGATTACTCCAACTGGCTGCTTAATATGGCATTTCCATATTCTATATCAATTACTGAAATAAAAATAATCTGTGGTTATGTTGCTGACCACAAGCTGAATCCTAGTTTACCATCATAAAGGCTTGTTAATACTTCACTATTATGAAGTTGAAAATATCCTGCTTTTTATGAATTGGAGTACCTATGGTTGGATCCATTGTCCATTTTCATTTTTTGTCTTCTTCCTAGGTACACATCTTTCTGCTCCAGTATCACCAGGTGGCTTTGTAATTTGATTCTGGTCATGTGGATGAGTGTATGTATGTGTATATGTACATGTCAATCCTCCAATTATAATAAGTATTGTGATCATGGTTAGATTTGTACAAAGGAAACACCTAGCAAAGAGAAACACTGTATCTCTCTTTCCTTCTTTCTTCAGCCAAACAAATAGGAAGAATTTCTGTTCTTTCTGGAAAGTAAACAAAGATCCTGATTTGAAGACTGACTGCTTGGGGCAGGATTCAGCCACAAGTTCAGACTCCTAACTGGAGGGTTACAGCCAGACTTCTGTACGTGAGTGAGGTCTCTAAACCTCTGTTGAAGTCTACCACAAGGACAGCTCATTTTTGTGGGGAAGGGTGAGGAGGTCATGGTACCTCTGTCTTTGGGAGAGATGCGTGTGGACATCAGGCCCAATTAGGTGATCACTGAAGATGCCTTCTGGTGGAGTGTTCTGTGCTTTGGCTACCAAAAAAGCCTGTGAATATTGTTAAAGGGGAAAACAGCATAGACAAACACAGACGTAAAGAAGACCAGACACACTGCCTGATTCAACACGTTCATTTAACGCCTCTTGCTCATTTTCACTCCTTTTCTTTCCCCCCTCCATAGAATCGAGCTGGAGAAGACACTGGACTACTTTGTCTTTTAGAACTCCTGGGACTGTCATGTGCATCTTTGAAAAGAGACTGCATTGAGAAATGGGTGGAAAATAAGTATTATATTAGGTACCACCGTTCTCCACTAGTCCTGGATTTCCCTAGTAAGACATGTAGTACATTCTTACCACTTACATATCATCTTTATTCCCAACTTTTATTAGGCTGGCTTCACCAATATTTTTCATGCATCTTTGCTACCTTTCTCTGCTATCTCCTGCCCCAGACCTCTTGCCAGTAGTGATGCAAGGTAGAGACAGTTTTGCAGCAAATTGGGTGTACATGAAGATAACACCACCACCTTAGCTACAGCTACCGCTTTTCTCTCTCTTCCACTTTTGTTTCTGCTACATCAACCCTCAGTCGCTATTCTTTGTCAGCATTGCTTCTGTCCATTGCAAAACTGAGGTAGTGCTGCAGAGCGGAGCTGAACTGAGGAGCCAGAGCTGTGAGAAGATCAGGACCTCAAAGCCCTACGATGCTGACCTACCTCACCCACAAGCATTAACTGGAGGGATGCAGTCAGATTCTGGACCATGCTGCAGTAGGCATTGTACAAACAGAGGTAGCTCTCCCCCCATACAAAATGGCTTTACTTTACTCATGCTATCTATCAGGAGCAGTCCTGACTTGTGCCATGTTTCAATCATGTCAAGACGTTTCTGAAAGAATGCAAATTGACACAAACCCAGTGCTTATGAAGGATATGAAAAATGAAACAGTATGTGTAGCACTACAGCACAGTGCTTGAACCAGTTTAGTTGCTACCATAGATGCACTTTGACCAACCAAGGCAGTGATATACACTTTTTTTTTAGTTACATGACCCTAAAAATCATTTTAAAGTACACACAAATTGGCCTTTCAAATGACTTTTTTTCTTTTTGAGGGTGGGGGAAATTAGTTGGTTCAATAAAAAACACAGTCTGAGGCTGGTTTTGTCTGTGCTTCTTTCTTGTCTACTGCCAAGCTGGGGAGGATGGGGAGAAAAGGATAAGCATACTGCTTTTTCAAAGAAGAAATCAAGCTTAAAAGAACTTTGCGGGGGGGAAAGACCTCAGCTTCAGAAAGGATGAAATGAAAAATTTCTTTCATCCTTTCTTGTGACTGAAATTATTTGCTACAGCAGTATTCATTGATTTAATTGCTCCTAAATTGCATTCATGGAAATTATTCTATTGGTCTGAAAAAGCTAAAAGAAACAATTTTAACAATTAAAGGTTACCATTGGATTGTCTTCTGGGAAATTATTTTCTTGAGTTCTTGTGGTTGTCTGTGGTAATGTGGCAGAGCATCTGGTGCACGTGGGAATCCAGGTATTAAGCCTCTAGTTGTGTCAAAATTCCAAGTAAAATTCATCATTTCATTTTAACCCATGTACATTTCATATCCAAAATAATTATTTTTATTTTTCAATGGCTTTACATTTCATGTACAAAATATATTCATCAAAGATGGACAGTAGCACCTATTCCAAGTGTCAGTGTAATCTGATATTATTGGGAAATATGAAGTTTCCCTCTCATTTGACTCATTGGAAGTTTCCGCAAATCCTGCTCCCTGAGAGAATTTCGTCTGGGAATTGTGGCTTGGTATGTGTTAATTTAGATTCTTGTTAGTGTTCTATGGGGCCAAATCACTGTCCTGTCTGATAAGTTTTCCTGTTATTTGCAGTGGATATGTATGAAATCTTGTTTCACCTGGGGTAAAGATTATGTTATTTATTGCTGTTTTTAAAGTATTCTAGGTGCTCAGAGCTAAGTCATACAAAACCAAGCGAAACGAAATCTTGAAATCTTGCCAATGTGTGTCTGTTTCATAGAGACATGAGACAAAAAAAGAGGAAAAGACTCACTCTTCAAGGTTTTTTTTCTACAATTCCATAATATTCTGTTTATTTCAGAATGATCCTTAACTCTATATCCTGAATGTGCTACATAGTCAATGCCACAGGGGTGCAAATGCATAACTCTAATTTTCATTTCAAACAGTTTAGAGATGTATATTGGCAATTATATTCTGATTAACAGAAATCTTGACAAGCAAAATTGAGCCAAACACTTTTCTATCCCTCTCTGATTTGGGGGGCTGGGGGGAGGAGGGGGTGGAGTTTAGGAACATGATCTGATCTCCTACACCAAACTAGGAAATATAAAAAAACAGAAATCATCTCATTTTCCTTTGGTCGTCTTTAAAACCTGATTTGGCTGAGATAAAACTGATAATGATTAAGCATCCAATATGCTGAGCACTGCTCTCCTCTCCTCTTCCCGGTTTTTGGCTTGTGGGGACTTTACTGTAGCGACAGCCCTCCTATTACTCTAGTGCTTGTTTGATCATGTCTCTCTTCAGGTTTCCAGAAGCTTGCTTAAGCAAATCATAGGAACTTTTTGCACCCATTGTATTAGCTATATAAATGACAGAAGTGAAACTGCAGCATAACTAGGAAACATAAGCTCAGTGCATTTAACAGCAAATGAGGGAAATTCACAGAAACAGAGGAGATCTAATAGTGTCCCAGTCTATCCTCCACCTTACTGACGACACATCCTACCCTATTTTTCATACATATTTGCTTGCCCTATTTCCTTTACTTTGGTCCTGTTCAATGATTAGTGGATAAGTTGGGACTTGGGAAAATAAAATGAAGAGTGGGAATGAAAGGGAAAAGTAGAGCCAAGTCTCATAATCAATTAACCTCCTTCAGAAAACCAGAACAAAAATCTTGAACCCAAACCCTTTGTATGGACTTGTTGAGTTTCCTATTTTGCATGTGAGATTCATATAATTTATATGGCACTATCCCCCATTCCTAGGAAAATCTCATGCATTTGTGCAGAGCATACTAATGGCAATACCCTCTGTAAGCCCATATGTTAGATGTTGAGGAGTTTTTGGTGGTTTTCATTTCTCAAACTGCTGCACGCTTGGTGTTCTGGATGAAGGAGCAGGAGAGTGGTAGGAATATGCATCTAATGTAGCAATCATTCTTCACTTCCACGTGTAATCCCTACTAACAGAAAGGGTATGACATAAATTCACACGTGCAAAAAAAGAAAATTTAAAGGTTACTTTTCCTTAGCTTATGTCCAGACTGACAGCCCTACCAAAGAGCTTGGTCAACTGCTGTGAACTGGCTTGTGCACATCTATTCCTGTGTCAGAGCCCTTTGGGGCAGTAGGACTGCAACTCTACTACTTAACAGAAGCCATACAATGAACACCCAATCACAACAATAGTGCAAGAAACATCTGCTTCTCTTTTGCCAAAACATAAGAATTTTTAGCACATTTCACACTCTTGACTGATCTGGGAGAGCACAAGGAAGGCCCTCACATGACCAGGGCATGCTGAAAGTCCCATCTGGTACAGGTGGAACTCATGGAGTATGGACCCTGGCATAGACCGATCATGCTTTATACCTTGTCTAGGTTTCCTTACTAAGAAAACTAGATTCGCTCCAACACAGAGACGATTTGCATGCTCACGTGGTGTGTGTGGATGCTAAGAAGACAAGGATTCAGGGTGAAAAGGCATGAATCACTTGACGGTGTAGATGCATCTTTAGTCTCCCCTTTTGCAGCACCAGAGTCATGAAAAAAATTACCTGATGCATTACAAGCACCTTCAAAGGATCACAGAATGGCTGGGGTTGGATGGGACCTCTGGAGGTCATCTTCTCCAACTCTCCCTGCTCAAGCAGGGCCACCTAGACCCAGTTACCCAGGACCGTGTCCAGATGTTTTTTTAATATCTCCAGCGACTGAGATTCCACATCCTCCTTGGGCAACCTATTCCAGTGCTCACTCACCCTCACAATAAAAACGGTGTTTCCCGATGTTTAGATGGCAGGTCACGTGTTTCAGTTTGTGCCCATTGCCACTGGTCCTGTCACTGGGCACCACCAAAAATCCCGGCTCTGTCTTCTTTGCACTCTCCCTTCAAGTATTTATACACATTGGTAAGATCCCCCTGAACCTCCTATCCTGCAGGCTAAACGGCCCCAGCTCTCTCAGCCTTTCCTCATATGTGAGGTGCTCCTTGCTTTCATATAATTGAAATTAAAAACACAAAGAACTGGAATCCACTAAGCATATGTCATAAGATGTTTTTTTGGCTTAAAAATATTGCTACATTTGTAGAACAGCCAAACACCAAGGATAGTAGTTTTTAATTAGTCTAATTCATTTGTCCAGTAGTCTGAGTATATGAACAAGCTGAAAATCATGTTTTAAAAGGTTCAGACAAGGACTGTGCATTGTATGATGTCTTTCTCATTTCAACAGAAACCTCTCCTAGAAATTCCCTCTAGCTACATCTTGTTGCTCTCATCATTATTTTTTATAATCTAGTATTTCAATACAGGGGGGAAATGCAGTGATTTTTATCCTTCACATTAAAACACACATGGGATCTGTATTGGGTCCCTTTGCTTTGTAACATGCAGACAGCTTGGGCTTTTTTGTCCATTCTGGTTTGTGCCACTAGGGAAAACTCTTCGCTGGCTGAGGTTTCACTGTGTGTCAGTTTTGGTGCTGTTTATTTTTCCCTCAGTAATGACTTTTTTTTCCTCACAGTAATGACTACTAAATATTTAGCCAGAAATACATAAGGCAGTTTCAGACTTACTTTATAAAAGGAGATCATTGCACAAAAGAGATCAGCAGTGGGACAAACTCAGGCCACTCATCCACTCACAGTATACAAAAAAATGGGCTGCCTCTCTTTCAGATATTCCCTATTCTGCTTCAATAGACATACTTCATATGAGGATTTTCTTGTCAGAGCATTGGAAATGCTGTTTTTGCTGGGAGCTCTGGAAAGCTAAAGAAAAGATGGGTGTGATCTAAAAGTTACTCAGTGTACATCAGATAACGTATTTATGTGAGAAGAAAAAAAGAAATTGCACATTCATTGGGAAGAGGCTGCTGTAAATTGATACAGGTGTGTGTGTAGGAGTAGCTTGTTGCCGCTGCTTGTGCAAGCTGTGGCGGGAGAAAAGATCAATAAATCAATCTCACTCTTGCCTGTGCTCTTTTGTAGGGCCAGAAAAGCTAGCCAGATGCATCTATAATGCAACCCAGGTACCTCCTACTTTGTGTGTTGGAATTCAAGTCAGACTGTGGTTAAAAGGCAAAATAAAGCATTCTTTCACTAGCAGACATTTAACCACTATATAATAATTTTGTCCCAGAGGGCAGCTTGGCAAAATGCTATTAATAAAGGAGTGTAGCAAAGTAGAGAGCTTCCTGGCACAGCTTCTGAATACTGGCTGGTGTTACACAGTTGTAACTGGAGCTGTTCGGAAATGTTGTGGTACAACTCTGTTCCTTTAGAAAGCTAAATCTGAAATCTTCTGGTCACAACATTTGGTGAACATCTTCCACCAAACGCAATGTTTTGACTTCTGGCCATCTGCTCTATCCAGTGGCTGACAGAGCTCCAGGCGTGGAAGCCTTTGCCAGCGGATCGGTCTGGCAACTTGGGTCTCTGGAAGTGTTGTAGCTCCGGGACCGCGGCAATGTGTCATGGGAAACACCAGGGACGAGAGGGACTCCAGGGACTCTGGTGACTAAAACACACCAGCTGGGGGATGTTTAGGCCTAGGCAACTATAGACGGTTGGCAAAGGCATCAGAATAAGGGGACAGCGTCATCAGCTCCAAGGGAAAACCAAGAGCCCACTGCTGGGTTTGTGGGTTTTCCCCTCTGGACTGCTGGGGAGTGGGTGTCGGTAAGATTGCAGCTAGACAGAACTTTGTGCACCCTTTTCTGTTTGGGGAGGAACTTGCACTTTGTGTGCATGTAAATATTTGTATTTTTAGCAGGATTCTGTTCAGAATAAGAGTCTTCTCTGTCATTCAGTCACCGCTAAACATCTTTCAACTGCCTCTGGTTCAAGGCCATCAAGTGTAGCACTAGTTTGCATTGCAGCTATCACTACAGCCAATCCTCCTCAAGTGACATATCCTGATCCCCCAACATGATCAGATTTGTTGGGGGTTAGCAATGGGAGAAAAAGGCAGAAAATTCACTGACTCCACTCTGCCTGTAACCTGAGGGAGCTTTTCTGTCACTGCTACAAAAATGCATTTTCTTGCAGTTAGAATGGGGGCAAAATTGTGAAAGAAAGGATAGACAACAAGGTATGCAATGCCTTAAATGCACAACTTGATAGAAAAGGCATACCAAACACCTCTCTACTTCAGAAGGCTTGGATTCCTAATTCTTTGAAGCTCTGCATGCTCCCACTCTGAGTGCCATCATTGTACTGTACACTTCAGGAATTTTAGAAGATGAGTTTAGAAAGAACCACTGTATTTTCAAATGCAATTCTCTGGATTGTATAGAGCAGTGAACCTACCCCAGTTGATCTTGCATTGTAATCTCTGCATTAGCTACCGCACACATATCTCTTAGGCATTGCTCATATGTTGAAGATTTCACATTAGATAATTTGCCACATCTTTCAGCGAGCTGTTGCAATGGTTAATTACTTATACTGCTAAAAATGCATGCCTGTGTGAATTTCGAGTCTGAATTTGCCTAGGATTTGCTTCTGGCTATTAGATCTCACCCATACTATTTCTGATCTGTTAAATACATAGTGTCAGAAATCTCTCTCTCCACAGCACCTTGCAATACTGGCTCCCAAGACAGCAACATATCAAAGGAAAAAGGCTCTTTAACTCTTTGTGTAACAGCTACCTTGCACTCCAAGTCTGATTTTTTCTCCTACCTTCTCTCAGCAGTCTAAAAGCTATCCAGCCAAAGCTGTCCATGAACAACAGCTCTCATGAGCCTCATGCATCCCCTGACTTTCACTGCAAGACAGGGGCAAAAATATAGATGTCAATGTTGACCCTCTGGACATGTTTGTCTCTCCACCTTATCTGCAGAGGGAGCTTGGTGAACTAGGGAGGCTAGGCGGCTTTTAGAAAGCTGAATATAAAAGAGATGGATCCCTCTTTACGTGACACAGACTGTTCGAAAGGACAGCTAGTACTTAGATACCACAGTGATTGGCACTCTCGACTGAAAATATAGGGAACAGGTCCAGCATGCCTAAAAACCTTGCTTTCTGGCTGTCGGCTGTGACATTTTAAAGCGCCAGCATTGTACGTGCGCTAGGGAGGCCCGTGGGAACCCAGAAATTTCTGACTGCAGCATAACCGAGCGATCCATGAATAACTTGCCATTACTAAGGTTCATTTAACTTTCCAGCCCAGATCCGTGCAGGCCCGTAGAGCAGCCAGAGGCCCTCGATTCAGCTGAAGGAGAGCGTCGCAGGGTGAACACATGGCATCGTGAGGGCTGACCACAACCACCGAGGGATGCGTGCCCACGCGTGGCTGGCTAAATGAAGGGCAGATGTTGGCACTGGCAGGCTGAGGGTCCAGATGTGTGCCTACAGCCCTAAGGAGTCTAAGATAGGAACGGAAGGAAGGGGACCTGACGGGAGCCACAAAACCAGGCGGTGACCTCATCATGTTTATAGTGGAAAGTAAATGATTTAGAAGAAAAACAAGGCAACAGCCTTATTATGAGCATAGTTTTCAGTGTTGTATGTGGTGAACGCTAGATGTGGTGAGGGGCGCTCTGTTGGCATTTTGTGGGAGAGTTTGGTCGTGTCTCAATGTGTCTTTCTATATCTCTCAGAACAAAATAATGTTGACCCTGACTCTCTTCTAAAGGATCTCTCCAAGATCAGCCTTCAGCGAAGCATTGTGTGCTTGAGAATGACCAGGGATGTCCAGGGCAGGGTGGAGTTCGGAGAAGAGCGGGTAGCTGAAAGGAAGCGCCTGATTCCAAAGCCTTGGAGAAGCAAGCCAAAAACTTGATGGAGGCAGGCCATAACTAGAGCGAATCTGCCTATTGTCACCACCTGCAACTAATTTAAATTCTAAAGGCCTGCTGGGACCTCAAGGCAACCCATCAGCCATAGTTATGCTTGACCATTTTAGTCACAGAAAAGCTGGCTTTTTGTTGTAGGTGCTTTGAAATAATTAAAGTAAAAACTTCACTGTAGGGCAGTATCCAGAGGCAGCAGTCTGAAACAGTGAGCTGCAGAGTGTGACGGACCAAAGATCTCGCAGAGGTCCCTATGGATGCACCTGAATTCTTTGTAGAGAATTCCCTTCTCACTGGATCAGAGCCTGAAGATACCTATAAAATGAGGATTAAGTATCTACAGAGGAGCCAGACATCTGGGTTTTGTTCTCATCCAAGATAAAATGTCCTACATTTTAGGTGAGCATCCTAATTACTGCACTATTGCATTCAACTACAAGGGAATAAAATCTCTCCCCCTTCCTCGGCTTTCTGAAATGCCCTTTTGTTTCTAGCACTAAACAAAGTATTTTTTTTCAGCATCTCCAAATTTATTACTATTTCTTGACTGAAGAAAGTCCAATTTACAAACTGCATTAGTTCCCCAAACCCACATACTGAGCGAATAAATAGTTTTTAGTGGGAGAGAGAGGAGAGCTGCCTTGCTTTCAAACAAATTGTGGTGACACAGTCAGGCAATTGCCCTTGAAGCTACCTAATTCAGTAGTACTGTGGGCACCCTGTTGATCAGATAAACTTTTTCTGGAGGAACTCAGAATTTAGGTTGTGAGAGTACTGTGATTGTTGCTTTACTGTTTTCATGCTGCTATTTTGTTGATTCACTATCCTTTTTTCTTTCATTCACCAGTTGTCTGTTATTATATTTAGGTGGTCAGTGCTCCTGAAGTTTTACACTCTATTACACGCACAGAGTGCTTGGCATAATGGGAGCTTATTTTCAATATACTTATATTTCCTAAGATAACGAGACCCTCGGCATAGCTGACAAATGCTGTTTTCATACTAGTAGCAATCGAAAAATTTCAAATGGTGGTAAAAATAAAACGACCAAGACTTTCCCAAATGAAGACAGTAAGTTTGTTGCTGTGCTTAGAGACTCCAGATGGGAAACTGGAATCTTTTGCAAAGCCCAGTGGCAGTGCTGCCCTGCAAATCCAGTTTACTATGCAGTACTTCCAGGCTGTGGTGTTGGCTACTATAGGAAAAAGATTTATAGATGAGAGATGGATAATATGATCAGCGTAAGCTGTTTTTATTACTCACCACATACTCCCATACTCTGAAACACAGGACTATAATATTAGGAGGCCTGCTTGGACAGATACTGGACTGCATTTTTTTGTTTATGGTCTGCTCTCTGAGATTTACTGCATGCTCCCGGCTGGATCTTGGCAGGCTGTAAACACCAGAGTTCAGGCAGAGAATGAATTTTTCTCTCTGCCTGAGTCACCGGGACAGGGTGGGTGACCACAAAGCCCCGTGTCCGCCCAGCCTTGCTGCTGAGTCAGGAGTTGCATCCAGCAGCAGCTCGTGGCCTGGCACGTCTGACGGCATGGGCTTACACCTCCTCGTAATGCTGAGTCTCAGCAAAAAGCTGAAAGACGGGGACCCAGCTGAAACCACAGGAGCAGACTTCTTCGGTCTGCACAAACCCTCCGTGTGACACACGTGCAAGGCTAGTATGAGGAGGGCAGAAATTACCGGTAGGAATAGAGATGCATTAGTTTACTGCAGGCATTTACTGTGGGGAAAAATGAATGCCAAGGGAATAGTAAACACAAACACACAAAGCATGCTCTAGTTCACTTTGTAAAATTAATCTCCAAACACAAACGTACCACAGCGATTACAAATTGTAAACCCTGTAGTGTGCTGGGCTTTTCCAGCCTGTTTACAGCCCTCCTCTTGGTGGCAAGTGCAGAGAGATATGAAAACCCAGAGTCTAAATCATGAAGTGAGCCACAGAAAGAGCAGGGACACTGGCTGATGTAGCTTTCAGCTTTGGAGAGAACAGCCTGTGAGCAGGGCAGTGGTAGTTGTATGGGTGTTGAAGCAATTCTGCTTCTTCTCTCTTTCCTCCTTCCCAGTCCTTGATTTGCTCCCAGTCCTTTGCCATCCCTTTACCTGTCATCTCTGAAAAATAAATAATCAATAAATAAAGTAATAAATACCCTGCTTTTAACCTGGATATGTTCCTACCTCTCATTCAAATCCATCCACTCAAAGAGATGCCTGAGAAAATGAGTGGACAAAGCATGGGCAGGAGCAGGTACCCCAGGGAAAGGGGAGGAGGTGGCAGGTACTGAAGTCATGGGGGTAGCATAGGAAAACTCCCATGGAACATCAGTCTAGATGGCCTACTATTTTAATCACTCCAAAACGCTGTGTATTACATTGGTGGGAGATACTGGGATTCCCGGTAAGAGGCCGGTATGTCTTTCAGTTAGCTGTTGCACAACCTTACTGTGAAAAAGCTGGTTCATGCCCTGATCTGGTTAGAACTGCAGACTATAATCAGTCTTGCTTTTTTGGATGTTGCAACAGCAGTTTAAGATACCACTGCCTCCTGCTGTTTTTTACAAACTGTCTCATCAGGTTGGCCATCCTTCCCACATCAGTAAATGCCACACAAGCATCCCTCACCCAGCTTATTACAACTCTCAAAGCCACTCAACCCATTTTGCTCCTACCTGATCTTTACCACATCTCAGTTACAAAGATGATGAACACTAGGTCATGGACAATCACAGACAGCTCTTGGTTGTGTGTCCTTCAGTATCTTTGCTAGATCTACCAGAAGACATCTGAGTATGCCTCAAAACCAGGACAAAATAGCAGGACCTTACTTGACCTGCTGAGAAAAATATAAAGTACTCTAAACACCAGCATTGGGAGACATTCACATACACAATATAAACCCAAGATCTCATATAATACTTTGGCCCTCTCTTTAAAAGTGATGTACACTTGGAAATCATGAAGAGGATGCACAGTCAGTGTTACACTGCATCATTAACTTCACTCCTGTAGGATGTGACGTGTTTGTCTAATACAGGTGTAGATTATGAAGAGAAGAAGCTTCAGGAAACAATTCAGCTCACAGATCCAGATGCTCAATGCAGGTGTCGGACCTTCCTCTCTCCCCACTAATGATCTAGTACACATTGTCCAAGGAGCTATGCAGCTTCCCATAAAACACACACCTTCTTTGGTCAGCTGATGAGCTCCATCAGCAGCACTAAGTGATTAGGACTTTGGCTTGGCTCAGCTGGCTACTCACAGGAAACTACTGTCAGCTGTGATGCTCCAGGGTAACCTGCCTGGTCTCCTGCTGCCCCTGCAGGAGATTGCAGGTGTCCCTTATGGGCCAATGTCTTCTGCTCCTGCCTTGCACACCATCTAGCACTTCATGTGGTAAAGGACACCCAGATTTAGGCAGCAGAATCCCATCCCAAATATCTGTTTCATTCTGAAAAGTATCGCAGCATGAGAGAAGCAAAACAGTAGAGTGAAACGGTGCTCTGGAAAACTCACGTGAAGTCTGTGGGGTGCACATACGCACCCATTGGCACAGAGTCTGTTGTAGGGGTGGGGACCACAGAACAACGCACAGTCCATGCCTTTAGGAGTTCACAACCCCATGTCATGATCCTGCCAGTACTGTCATGAATAAATCCAATGAATGGTCTTGCCTGTATGAGTAGTTGCACGACCAGGCGGAACTATGAATAGTGAACCAAAGACTGGTTTGTGGTTAACAAAATTCTTACAGTAACTCTGTGAAGCTTACATTGGAGCATGCATTGATGCCTAGCTGAAAGTTTCCAAATAAGAGCCAAGAGCAGTTGCCTCTTTGCTGCCAACACCAGGATCAAGTACACATTAATTTTTATGTATTTTGTGTGTACATTGGCTCAGGGACACAGTTTTACCTGAGGTGTAGATAAAAATCACCAGCTATATCTGCTCCGGAGGTGCAAAGGTCTTCAGAACCAGCTGAATATCCTGCTAACACGATGGGGAATTACGGGTGATCCTGTTGGCATAGAGCACAGGCAGGCAGAGCGTGTTATGAGGTGTGATGCATGTGCTGTGCAAACACATGGTAAAGGTGGTCCCTGTGTCAGTAAACATACTTTTTCCAGAAAAGCTTGGGAGATAACAGCTACATAAGCAGTACTGTGGGCAAGATGACCAGAGCAAAGCAAATGCAGTCAATCAGTCTTGTTCATATATCAGCTCTTTAGGAAGACACTGTTAAAAATGTGTATCACACCTTTCAGGATTTGTATGAGCTTGAAGCAACTAGCACTGTGTTAATAAGTGTACTTTGTCATCAGATCTTTCTTTAAAAATACAGAAGTATGTTACCAGATCAAAAAGACAAAGTTGATTCCTGAAACAGAGATTCCAGATACACACTAATAGAGCAGAAAAGTGTTCAAATGCAGTTTGAGTTTATCAAATAAGCTCCTAAAATAAGCAAGCATCTTGGGCCAACTTCACTTCTGCATGCTTCTGTTGAGTTGCACCAATGAGTGGCTCTGTCTTAGCTGTAAAACTAACATATAGACTAGATCAGATATGACTCAAACATCTAAACAGGACAAAAGTGGTTGGTAAGCACTAAAATTCAAAATTCTGATTCCAAAATTCTTCACTTGGAACTGTAGCTCTCCTTTGACCTGGAAGTTTTGTAGAGGGCTGCAGCTTTATTTTCACATGTGTGTTTAGGGGTGGCTGCTTTTCTTGTAAAACATGGGATTGAGTTCTCACCTCTAATGAGACATCTGGGTTCAGTTTTCTGATCAGTCGCAGGGGATTCACAGCAATACCTGTGACTTTGCTAGCGCACCTAAAACGGATGAGTCAGCAACGACACTCTACATCTTACCTGGAGAGTCTGGGACACTGTTCAGAAAGAAGTGCAAATTTTGTGTGATAAGGGAACTTCTGTTGATAGCTTGGTTAGGATATTTGGTTGAGAAAGGGGAATCCTACCTATGAATCCCTGTCAGTATGATGTATTTTTACATACTTGAGTAATTAAGTAAAAAAAACCAAAAACCTAATGATTCAGCTTTCACCATTCAAGGTTTTAGAAGGCCTTGGTTAACTCCAGCCCAAAGATGTGGACAGGTTTGTAGACAGGCCACATGACATATTCTGGTGGCAGGGAAGGGCTATATGCTGTGATCCTTCCTTCGTATGGGACTTAGACTTGCTATACCCATGTGCAGTATAAACATTTGATATGCAATAGGTCTTATGTCTGCTAAGCACGCTGAGCTTATTGCGTGTGTTACGTAGCTACTGCACACAGTCACTCCCTATTTGTGTCCAGTCAGCTTGCTTAGTGGCCCATTCGAAATGCTTAATTTATACATCTTTTTCAAGAGTGTGCTGGCAACATCAAACATTCATGAGGATCTCCCCCAGATGTTTTCTTTCTCATCAGCAGTTCTGATGTGAGCTGGAGAGAAGCTAAGGTATAAGGCCTAGCCCCTTTTTATGCCAAATACATAGTGTAGACAAAGACACAGAGTTATGAAACTAGAAAATTTTGAGCTGCCCTCATTTACACACACATAGTTCAATCTGGCCTTCATTTAAAGTACATTGTTTTCCATGTGCTCTATATTTTCCTTAAGAAAGAGTAGACATGTCATCTAGCAATTTAATGAGGCAAGTTGCATACTTGCAAACAGTTTATGAGCAAGCTGTGAGATGATATCAGTCTGTCTATAGCTCATATTAAGCTGGATTAATAAACATCCTCAGGCAGTATTTATTTATTTATTTGTTTTTGTATTCAGACCACTTGGGAATTTATTACTTGGAAACTAAATCCGTAATGTTGCTAAACTGCAAGACTTCGCAGCCTTTTTCTGTACAGAAGCACACAGAAAAATGTTTAATTTGTATTTCCTCTGAATGGCGTAATGAAAACCAACCCAATGTGTACTATAGCAATAATAAAAAGATTTTATTCCAGAAATTCACATGATGGCATCCCTTCAGTATCCCAGTACAGAATCGCAGCTGAAATGTAGGGCAGTATGAGTAAGTCAGTTCTATTGTTCCAGCTCATTTCAGTATTTTAATACAACAGCCTCTAAAACAGTGGGGAAAATGCGTTTTGCGGTGTACCTGCTGGGATGATGTGTGAGTCACTGGCTGAGCGCTCTTTGGAAGCCAGCTATCATATAGCTGTAACATTAACAAAACATCTTATTACTGTCATCCCCCGTCAAGAATATGAGTAATGTGGAAAGAGACACACAAAGAGAATAAATATACACTTTTCTTCCTTTACAGTAAAAGTAAGTTGCCGTTTCAAACAGAAGAAGCCAAAATATCTCCAAAGTAATTACATCCCTCGTGTAAGGCACCCTGTGTAACATGCATCAACAACTGGAATTTATTTACCTTATAAAAATTACCTCAGTGCTATAGAAGCATCATTCATGCTGCTACGGTTAAGGTTATGACAGTGTTTCCAGTAAAAACTTCACTTTTCAAACATACAGGTTTCAGCTGTGCAAATCTTCTAGGAGTTGACACGAAAGCACACATACAGAACCGCCGCTATGCTGAGACCTCGTATAGAAAAATGTACAAAGACGTGGCGTGGGCCTGGTAGCTTTTACGTTAAAAAGGGGCAAAAAGGCAGGAGGAGAGAGATTGCTGCCACTCTGCCAGCTCTGCCCGACCCAGCAAGTGCTCGGAGTGCCGGGATGTGGGAGGCGAGGGTCTGCTCCTTCCCTCAGCTCCCAACACCTCCAGGGTCCATCCCGCCTCTTCTCTCCCAGCCTGGAAACATTAGGGTTCACCCTGTAGTAGGGACCGAGCAGCTAGAGTATTTTTGCCGCCCGGTTCTGACCCATGGGTGAGGACCACAGGGCTGAGGATGGCCCAAGCCCGGCCACGCTGCCCCGGAGCAGTGGGCACGCAGGCAGAGGGGCTGCCCGTGAACCAGCTCTCCAGCGACCACAATTTACAGAGCAGCAGATTAAGGCAAACCGAAATTGCTGAGATTTGAAAATAAAATACTACACGACCAACAGCGCTGTCCTTTTTACATCAGCAGCTGACTCGTGGGATTTTTTTTGTCACAGAAACTCTGCTGCGTGGCTTCATGACCCCTCCGAGTACATCTTCATGAGTGTTTTAGTTCACATCAGGAGTGTGAATTTGAAGCCAGTCGCCTATTGTCCCTAAATAGTGTGCTTTAGTTTGCTTAGAGGAGCAGTCCCAAGACACAAACTGTTTCCTTTCACTAAGCCACAACTGTTTTCCTAAACCAGAAGATACGGTCTGGGAATGCACTAATGCCGAGGGGCTTCCTGGCAGATTACAACTAGTTTGAAGTTTTATCCTACAGATCCACCCATCTTGGGCTGGATTTCAGGTAAGGAACGCAGTGTTGATACTTGTAGGCTACATCTCTGATTTCCTGGAGGATTTGGTTTTGCTGGGTTTTTTAAATAATGTTGGTGCAAAAGAAAAAGAAAAAAAAATCATCATCCATGAAAATCTAAACTTTGCAGCTGACAAAAGACAGGAAGACGTAAAAGGGATCTATTTTGATTGATGTGGATGAAAAATGACATGTTGAACAGAATTATACTAAATACCTGTCAAACACTAGCTTTTTAAATTCTATTCTCTTACAAGGTGCTTGTTTTGTTTGCTCTAGAAGATAATCAATGCTTTAGCTGCCAGGGAAAGAATGAATTTGGACTTTTCTATAGTCTTTCTATAGCATTTCCATAAATTAGGGAAAAACCTCTTCTGCCTTTGATTAGGTTACAATAGCATGGATGTTATCTCTCGATATACATTTCTTAGTATATGTTCATGTTAAATTCAATCCACAGTCCTGTAGTATCACTTGGAGTCGGTAGATGGAGAAAGGATAAACCTATTAGAGAGCATCGCAGGTGACCTAAGAGGCAAGATGGGGTGCCCTTATGGAACTGAGTAACACTCTGGAATTGCTGTGCCTGCTGGTGTAAATATGGAAACCATCAGAAAGTTAGGGCTACATCAAAGCTCTGACAAAACTTTATTTGACAAAAGAGAAGTATAATCAAAGCCCGACAATCTGCACTTATGTGGTTGTTGTTGGTCATTTAATGACATGTTAACTAAGCACAGCTGACTAAAGCATCACTAATTGGTCAAACATATATAGCCTGCTTCTCAGTACAGTATAACATAACATTTAAGGGCACATATGTTTTATATCTATCTTCAGAAGTAGTGTGTGAAGGTTGCATGTAGGTTACAACACTGTATAGCTCTAAAGTTTGTAGAGGTGTTGTGTATATGAACAAGTATGATACAGGTCCTGTTGTGTGAAATTTTCCATAGAAGATTTTCAAATAGAAATAGCTTTTTATTCATTATACATACTCAAAATAAATTTTAAAAGTTTCAGGTTTGACTCCTGTCAAACTGATGTACACTCTCACGTCAGCCTTACATGCTAGCTATCTCTACAAGTGATTACAAGCAACATATAAAGTCTTTTGAAATTAGGAAAATGAGACAACAGTAGTCCCCATGCAAGAAAAAAGACACAAATGACTAAAAGGATTTTGCTGTCTTCTTTGTTAGGAATAATTCTGCCTGTGAACAGAAGCATAAATAAATAAATAAATAAAAACGCAATAAAGAAGAATTGGAAGCTGAAGGAAAATGTAACAAGGAAAGTACAAAACTACTATGCATGATTTTTAGAAGGTGAGAGTTCAAGATTTACTGCTCACTGAAAGGCGTATTTTGAGTTATAAGCAAAAATACTCTTGTAGTATTATTACCTTTGTGCTTTGTGATACAAGTCTCCATTCATTCTTTGTAGGCAGAATTTCATCAAGAAATTTCCAAATCCATACATTTCTCTTATCTGGGACAACAGACCTCTGATTTCTCAGCTAACTGCTCCAGAAAGAAAGGGGACAATTGTTTAATTATCAGTGAGCAGTTTCTAAGTCATCAAGCCATTGAAGACACCTAACCCCCATTTAACACTATTATCTGTCTGGTTTAATCAAGAGCATATGGTAGAAGACACAGGACCCCAAGTGAGTAAACCTGTGTTGTAGTCTTTGCTCTTGCATGAATAGATGCTCTATTCCATTTCTCTTTGCTCTTCTTCCTGCTCTTGCCCTCTGTGCCTAGAGCTCAGGACCAGATTTGAGGCAGGTATTCGCTTTTCTCACTCGTGATGTCGAGCGCTCTGGTCCTTGCTCTGCACAGCGCCCTGAGCACGTGCGTTGTACCATTAATGGCAGCAGAGACTCGAGGGTGGGGACCCCCCCCAGACCATCTCACTGCAGGTGAGTTTCAAGCAAGAGAAGGTTGAGATTGCCCAAACCTTCCACGAACAGAGTGGGTTGCAGCTTGTTTCAGGGAAGATCCCAGCTGCGTGCTGACCCTTCCATCAGAGCGTTCCCAGGAGAGGAGACTCCAGCCTGCACCGTGTAGGGCAGGGAACCAAATAACAGTGTTTTACAGGTGAGAAAATGAAGCCCAAAGTACCTCCCCAGCTTTCTGGTAGTAAGTCTGTCACTGAGAGCATTGCCCTGCCCTCATCCTCAGCTGTGTGGCTGTCTTTTGGTTTAAGGCCCTCAAGAAAGTGGAAATTACTCTCTTAATGAAACTGCACCACTGAGGGGCAAATCAACATGATTGCAGTAATTGTTGTCAATTCCAGTTCATCTCAACAGCTGCTGCCTTTGAAATAAATGAAATTAAATAATTAATATTAATATGCCACGGCTCTGACAGGAGTGCCAAAGCCGACCAATGTAGTTCAAATGTAATCAGGTCAAACCTAACAAACACGTTAAAACTCTGGCATCCTTCTTACTAGCTTGCTGGTCAAGTCCCTCTGTGAAAGGAATAGCAACGCTTACTTTGGGAAGGTTTTGTTTCCTTGAAGATGAAAAGCAGTGGGGAAGCTCCCAGAAAGACTGACTTGTTTGTCCTTTCCGCATATTTGCTAAAACAAACCTCCCACCTGCGCGATGTGTGCATGCTGCTTATGTTCCGGTAAGGCTGGGCAGATCACATAGGAGTGAAGGCGTGTTTGACGTTTTGTGTCGCTGTGATGGTCCGGTGGAGTTGCCTTTTAGTAACTAGTGGAGAAAACATGTTTTTCAGAGTTAACGCACTCACTGTTACCATATGTAGGAGGGAAATGATGGGGTGCTGACTAACACTGTGGGGAAGCTTGGAAAATCCTCTGAAAACTGAAATAGGAGACTATCTTAGGCATTTCCTTCACCTCTGTCTTTTAGGCGTTTTCTCATCCCATCTGCTCAGTCTACAATTGCTTCTGTGTTCTGCCATCTACATTGCTTATTTTGGGCTTCTGCTGGAAACTGCTTGAAACTAGAAATTTATTTGTTTTTAAGCTAGACAAAACATTGGAAATACATGACTCTAGAGTGACAGGAGAAGAAATAACTATTTGAATTTGGAGTTTTCCTATTTGTAGCTTTCATCCTTTTCCGTAAGTTAAAAATGCATTAAGAAACATCTAAAAACATTTTAGAAAATGTACAATTTTATGCCTTTGTTCTCATAGAAGCCAAAGAAAAAACACCACTGACATTAATGGGACAAAAATAGAAACATTATTATCTTCAGCAAGGACATTTTACATTTCCACTTTCTGGCACACAGAGAGAAATGTAAAATAGAAATGGCCACAAAAACATTATTGTTATTATAATCATAGTTGTAAGTTATAAATTATAATTACTAAGCAAACGTCTTCATTTCTGTACTTCTGGCTACTTCATAGATAACCTGCCAGTGTGTTACAAGAGCAAGCCCTGAGGCAACGGATTTTCTGCAAAAGCAATGAAATGCAGGGGTTACTCCTCACAGAAAGGGAGGAATGACAAAAGACAGAAGGCTTTCATAGCAAATCACAATAAAATGGATGTTAGCATTCCCCTTGGCCAGTTCTATGTCCCTTAACCTTATTTTTCTCCATCATGCTTTCTCCCCCTCCTCCCGCAGCTATTCTATAATAGCAGGACAACAACTCCTTTCTTCTCCAGGGTATAAAAGTCATTTAAACTGTTGAATGAAACTGCTTCTCCTCACTGTTGAAATTTCAGTGACATTTCTAATCTATAAAGTATTGGCACATAACATTTAGAGCCATGGTGTGCCATGGGCAATTTAACAACTTATTTACTATCCTTCTGAACTAAATGTGTGAAGCTTTTAGATGTGTAATGAACAATGTATCAGTGACCCCAAAACGCCAGTTTGTGTCAAAGAATTCCATTTATATTAATTACACGCTAATGTACAAAGGACAGCTTAGCAGTGCTCTACATACCGTTTGACAGAAAGTGGCAGCCTCCAACAGCTCAGACCATGCAAAAACTGTTTGGGTTCACACAAAACAATTTAGTCTTGTCTGCAAGGACCCCAGCACTCACGTTCTACATAAGCAACATCTGTTTCCCCCTTCTGAGGCCATTTCACTTAGTTTGGATGGATAGGATTTGTTCATTCTTGAAACAGAATGATGCGAAAGTCCCCAGAGCTGGGTCCAGCAAGGGATACAGCAGATCTCTGTTAGCTTAGCATTACTGACCTAAACCCTGCTGAGCAGCAGAGTCTCTTAGAGAAGATGGTAAAGTATCGGTACTGTCCTCGCATCCAGGCTGGTGTATACAATGCCGTGTCGTGGGCTGCAGATGAATACGTTTTCTTGGAAAGATGTCTAGCATGCAGTCCTTAACTCCTGGAAGGAGGTTTTCTGTGCAGATTTTACCAGCTTCATCCAACTACAAATACCGAGGAATCATTATTGGAAAACATGACGAGATCTTATGACTTGTGTTTTGCTCTCCAGTTTTGGACATAATATTGGGAGATATTATTATCTAGCTGGTCACATGGAAACTAATATTGGATTATGGTCCTGGCTTTCTCTGGGATGTGCAGGGAAATTATCTTTGTAACTGTTTGCCTGCTAAGACGGTAAGATCTCTGTTTTCTCATTTGTGTTTCAGCAGCTTCTAGCACAATACTGCTACCATAACATTGATTATAAAAGTAAATCTAATAGAAGACAAAAGCTATAAATCCTTGGAAATAGAGGGATATGTTAAATAATATACCATTTTGTAGGTGAAAATGTTCACTTTAGAAAGATGAATTCTCTCCCCTTTTACTTTTCATCTTTTGGAAGACTAATTCGTCCATGAGCACATTGCATCTTTCTCAAACATCTGGTGAATGTCTTTTAGGGACAGACTAAAATTGTAGAATGGAGAAATACAAATAGCATAATTATGGCTTTATTTTGGTCTGCTCATGAAATTGAAGGATTAGCTGTACAGGACAGCTGTTAGTTAGGGAGGTGGCCCGAGGTCAGAAGGTTATTCTCTGGACTACAAAGAAGATCTCTGGACTAGAGAGAAGAAAGCTTCAGCTAGTAACACACTGATATTTTAGCTCAGTCTCTTAGGAAAACTGAGTTTATGGTATAATTTATATATATCTACACATCTTTTACTCATTCCCTTCCCCACAATACCTTTTGAATCCGTTTGTCAAATTCAGTGAAATTTGACAGAGATTTGGAGTTCTCAGAGATATTTTGTTCCTTTATGTGTTGAGGCAATAGGCAGCTGACTAAAGGGGGAGACCATTTGTTTTCCACTGAATGAAAGACTATTGGGGGCTTGGATCCACCAGAAAGGGTGAGACATGAAGATGCCCGTTAAAGGGGAAACTTCTATCAAGGTTCACCCTAGAGACTCCAGCTGTGAAGGATCCATCAATGAGAAAACAGATTTACTTAGTAATAAACTCCACCGTAGTGCAGATGCAACAGTACAGATAAGAAGTTTAAGTGAAATACGCAATAGAGTGTATACAGAGGTGGGTGTAGTTTGCTGTGATCTGGCTCTACCTGTCCTTTGAGCTGACAGAGGCAGGCCCAGAGCAAAAGTGAGCTAACCATATTAACGCAGAGCTTTGAGCTGATGTCTGCCTTCCAGCAAAGTTTTTATTACCTCAAACACAGAATATCCTTACATTTGAACTACATGGGCAGAGAAGGTGAATGCTCAGGAAATAATACCAACAGACACTGTGATCAAAGCTTTCCCCGTTTCAGTTTAGGAGGGTGCTTTAACCACAGCGTGCTACTACCGTACTGGCTTCCATTGAGCAGAGCTTTTTACCCTACTGTATGAAAAGGCTGATGCTTAAATGAGGAATGATGTGAGCAATGGAAACAATGAAAACTGGCTGGCTTTTTGCTGTTGAGATTTCTGGTGTCTAACAAGGGGAGAGTTTTGACTGAACTGCTGCTTGCTGTCAGGCAAGAATCTCTCTGTCCCTCTTCCTCGTCTCCCTTCTGAAGTTCCCCAATAACAATCTCTCTTTCTTGTGTGGTACTTTGCTCACTCACTTTTTCCTTCCCTCATTTTCTCCAATGCCCTGATCGTCCTGGAACTAATTTTCCTCAGAGGTAGCAGCAGTCAGCAGCTAACTCCATGCTTATCTCATGTTTTCTGTTCCTTCTGGAGCCATTCCATTTGTCATTATCTTTAACTTCTTGTGTCTGAAGTGGCCTTGTGGGACATTCTCATCAGGCAAGCCCTATACATCTATTCCATACTACTTTTGCAGTGATGACTCTTCTCCAAGACCTACAATGTCACAAGAACAGGGAGAGAATCTGGGCAGCTAACCCCCTAACTGCATGACATCGTATTCATGACCTCACACAACTGTGCCGATAGGCGTCCTGGAAGCAGGGAGTGAGATCAGGAGGAGCCAGGAAACACCTCTTCCCTCTGGAAGGTGGGTTGGAGGAGCAGCAGAAGGAGCTACCAGATTGGGCTTGAACCTAGAACTCAGACTCCCAGATCTTTTCTGCCTCCTCCCAGCAGCCAAAGTTTTATTCTGCTCAATTTTCTTTATAAGAACATGGTTTTACCTGTGCCACCAACATAGCTTTGATATGTAGTGCACACAACTTGTGTAATGGCATAAAATCTCCAGTAAAAAAAAAGAACTGAGCTAGATCTGTCAAATTCAGTGTCTTTGATCCTGGAGCAAGGCATTCAAAGCTGGATGCCAGAAGTTAAGCATCTAAAATAAATATATGATTGGCTCATTAAAAGTGCAGTGCACCTTTTAGTGCTGTTGAAATCTGAAGACCAAACACAAAAATGAATCAGAACCAACACTTGTCGCTCTGCCAGAAAAAGAAAAAAAAGAAAAACAAAACCAAAACAACCCGTCCCTCAATTTATACAGATCATCAGACTATAACTTTAAAAAAATATATTCACATTTGTCACTGAAAACTAAACTGCAGAAGGCCATTAAAGTAGTAAAACAGCAAACTGAAGAAATAATATACAGGCTCACAGAAAAATGGCATTCATTTACACCTGCTAAGGATCTCATTCATACTGTTGAAATAGATTATAGATTTTTAAATTTGCCTTACTTACCAGGCATGCAGAAAAGTCCAGGTGTTAATGGAAGAAAATGTGGAGGTTTCTGAATTCTTTCTTCTGCTCTCCAGACCCTCGAGGCAGTTCTTGCTAAAAAAAGAAAGCTCAAATCCCCCTTTAGCTCAGGAAGGGGGGGTTGCTTGAGTCTGTCCCTAAGGGGGCAGTGCCATGCATATTTGAATGTCAGATTCTTGGACAATGGGATACGTGAATATCCACACTCCCTTTATCAAAAAGGAGAACAGAAAGGTATAAGAGCTGACAGAATAAAGCAGGACCCTTTCCGAGGGAGTATCTCAAAGTTTGCTATCAACTTAAAATAATCTTCTTTTCTTTTGGGGGTTTATTGGGGGTTTTGTTGTTGCTGATTTTCATTATGCATAGGGTTAAAAAGATTTTCTGTCAGTGTCAAATATTAATAGATTTGCATAGACTCCGAAACCTGCCAAACATGAAGGTGCTGTACATAATGAGAGGCAGAGTTTCCTGATGTGCTTGGATCAGGATTGTGTAACTGAAGTGAATAACATTCCTGCAAGACAAATGTTTACCCCTATGTTTTCAATGGGTAGCCAGAGAAGAATAAAAATTCTTGACTTGGCTTACAAAAGGTTGAAAGAACAGAAACAGAAGTAGAAAATCATGTCCTATGTGTGGAGGCGAGATACATCTCACCTCATTTCAGCTATCTGAGGGCTAGGCATTGAGTCTAAGCCAGTCATGTCAGTACTCTGTAGTTTATGAAGAGGCAGGCACCTACAAAGGACAATTCATCTTCTCTAAGAACAGATGTATATGAAGGGTGAAGGGGAAGTCTGTCTTTCATCAGAGACTACTTCGGGAGCCCAGATGATGAGCTGAGGCCAGATGCCTAACCTTTAGACAGCTGACGTTAAAGGAGATGAATCTGTGACTTTATCAGAAGATGAGACGTGACTGTACTGCTGTGTGACCTGACACAACAATCTGGTTTCTGAAGAGTATGCACCATGGATTTTTTAAAATCAAGCTGGTTTCTCTTCTTCTGATAAGAAAAACATATCAATATTTGATACTTAATTCACTGGACTGCCTTTGCATGAGTTTCTCTATTACTTGTGGACAATGCCTTTTCTGCGAGCAGAACTGAAAGGTGTCTAGTAAAAATTCCTTAGAAAGGATGAGAGAAGAGAGGACCATGAAAAGAGACAAACTTTAATCTATTAAAGTACGTAACACTAAATAACTGCTACTTTAAGGATCAGTGTGTTATGCTGCTGCTCTGAAGTGCCAGCCTTTTGAAGTATTGCAAGACATGGAAATACATATGACAGAGGTTTACCAGTGCTTCATGTAGTCACAGGAATGGATAGTTGGGATCAAGGCTCTTGTTGACCCCAAAACAGTATTAATGCCACAAAAAAAACCCAAACAAAAAAAACACTGGAGGGCTTTCTACCACAAGCCTCATACAGCTTCAAAGCTAGATCTAAGAAGGACTTAAGGTACTTGAAGAATGATACAGGCACCTTGAACTATCTAAAAGCCCCTTTGCTTGTTCATAGAGTTTAAAGATTCTCATATGCAGGCCGTTCACACCCTAAGCCACCCAAACCTCACACCTTAGTGCTTCTTCCCAAGACAAAGCATCATCTTCCAGCTATGCATACCCTTCCACCAGTCTCCTGGGAAAGGCTTGCTTCTCAAAGTGCATTTAACACACACAGACAAAACTCATTCCATCACCCAGGACAGCTGTGTTAGCCCTGGTAACAATAACACCTCCTGTTGACTTCTTATGTAAACAGAGGGGTGGCTAACCTCTGAATCTTAAGCTGTTCACATAAGATGTCCACGATGTATTTGCAACACCTTACTAGTAACGGGGTCTCCTTGATAATGACAGTACTGCTGGATAACATAAAAGTACAGGAGCAAAAGAACCAGATACTGCTGTTCACATTACTCTCATTAAATCATCGTTGACACACTTCAGGCTAGCACATACTGGAGTTGTGGGACCTCTAGGACTTTTCTTCTCAGAATCATTCCCTTCCTATCAGCTTTTTGAAGTTTGTCTGTAACTTTCATATTTAAACAGTCATTTCATAACTGGCTTGCTGGATAGGCGAGGTTGCAGCCATGTCTGAGCTAACATGGTAGACACCTATTCTCAGGAGAAGGTCCTGAGTTTTGGACTGCCAAGGTGACTGCTTGCAGCCTTCAATCAAGTATCAGACTTCTCTGGATACAACCCTGTGCTCCAGTTTCTAGAAGGTAGTTGTAAATGACCCACCTGGCACGCAACATTTTTTAAGGCACTTCATTCTCCCCAAACTTTCTGTTGGAAAACTTAATTTCTGCTGTACTAAGACATAGTTCTGATTTCCACTCCAGGGGCTCAAGATGTCTAAAAGCTAAGTACTTTTGCATTTAACTTGCAGACAATGAAGCCTTTTACTGGGCATAGCCCTTTCCCTATAAATCTTGTTAGTAAATGAGGGGAACTCACTTGTCACTATCTAAACCATCTACAGCTACTTACAGGTAAAACCGGGGCAGGTGTGGTGCAGTTTTGGGTTTCCTACTATAGGCCTGCAGCCATATGATTCTTTGCAAAAGACAGGAAATTTATGGCCGTGCAATTATTGAATAAGCTGCAGTCAGTCCTGGGGAAATCCCTGTGTAAATGAATCCCTGCAGAAAGAGCCAATCCCATCTAGTTTTTGTGCTAGTCTTCTGCATTGATAATCAAAGCAGATATATCTACAGTAACTTCATGCTTAATAATCTACTTGGGAGTGCTTTCCTTTTCTTTTCCTGCCTTCAGTGGAGAAGAACCTCAAAGCTGCATTAAATCCATCGATTCTCATTCGTCTCTCTGACAAAGTAAATTCAATTTCTACAGAATTTTTCCCATCAAACATGTTTAGTCCAATTGTAGATAATTGAAATAGCTACAATCAGATAGCATAATAAACATATTTAATGCTATTTTTTCTCCAACTGGGGCAGCCGAAACTGTTTGGTTCAAAGGACATGGGCTATGACTTCATGAGACAATAAGTGTATTTATAGCACTTTTAATACATGATCAAAAATACTGTAATCATATGAAACAAAACACTGATACAGTCTGTGTTTCTGGTTTACTCACTGTGCCGGTGACTTCCCTAGTTTAAGCTTGTTCCAAAAAATGTGACTGGCTAACTTAGTGCCAGGAGGTCAGCTATCACCTCTGCTCCTGCTGCTGGCATCAAAGTGGAATTAGCTGCTGTATGGTTGTCTGTCCCTACCTGAACCTGTGTGTCCTGCAGATCATGGAATCATCTACCTGGACTGGAGGAGTCAGCCAGAGCCAGGGCATCACTGTGGCAGCTTTCTGCACAGAGGGACAGGGAATCTAATCCAAGACTTTTAGGGGACAGTTTGGGCCTTTTCTTACAAATGCAGAACACATAAAGGGAAAACATTTTTTTTTTTAATAAATGTGCCCAAATGTGTATGTCGGGAAATAGCTCTCAGAAAATTTTCTCTTAACATTCAGTAAATAAAAAATAAAAATAACAATAAAAAAAGATGTCTTTTAGAATAAATAGCTTCTGGGCTAGAAATCCGGCTTTTAAGTAAAACAGAAGGTGAAAAAATAGCATTGCAATCAAAATACATACTTCTGCTAGTTTCAGAACATTTTCACTATCCCAATTTGTATTTATTTACTGGTACTAAAAAAGTTGGAGATTTTCATTTTTCATCCCGGTCTGTGGAAGGGGCTCTTTGCTTTGCTTGTTTATCTTTTTTTGGAAAGTCCAAATCTTACAGTTTGGGGAAAACATCTCCCTCAGCATAGCGCTTCCCATCGACTTTAAAAGCCTGTCAGGCGTCTTTCTGTAGTTCTGATTTATTGAAGCCATGCCAAAGGTGGACAGCACAACTCCCTGCTTACTTGACTAACTCAAAGGGGGTGTTTACGGGCAGACACTGTGGCCTAGAGGATGTTATCGCTTTCCCACCTCCTGCCAGGATGGAATCTGACACTTCTCACTTTGCTAATGTTTTCTTCTCCCTTGCCCCTGGCTGTGGCTAAGTGATTGTTTATGGCAGATACTTTAAATCATTATCACCTCCTGGGCCTTTGAGTACTGCTACACAATCTGCTTTTGCATCAAGGAAACTCTTCTATCGGTCCGAAACAAGGCCAAATGTTTATCTGGTGAGATGATAGTCCAAGTGCCTCCTCGAATATTTAAAAACAAACAGCAGCACCCCTGCTCTGTTGCGTGGAACACCGGGGAGCTGAAGCTGTGGGGTGTTTCTGACGCTCCCCAGCGCAGGACCCCTTGGATACCTGTTTGCTTTGAAAACATCAGAAACATCCAGGGAACTTGGAGGATGATGGACTATATGAATCAGCTTCACAAAATACGGCTATGTTTCTGGCATCGCCTTAGCGCTTAAACCCTAGATATATGAATCAGCTTCACAAAATACGGCTATTTTAGCAGGGAAAACATCTTCTCCCTAAATCACCAGTGACTACAGCTATGGCCCTCCAACCCTCTGGAAGAAGCACTCTTCAGGAGCGTCTTCCACAAACACCCCCGGCGGTTTGCCTCCTTGGTTGTGCCTCTCATCCTTAGTTCTCATCCTCAAGGTAGCACCAGCCAGCTTTTTTTTTTTTTTAAGGGGTTGAAAGACCTTCAGCAGGCTCAGCCAACTGCCACAGCAATCCTCACAGCTCACCAAGGGTTTCTAGTAGTTGTCAAGATGTTTGTTGGCAGAGGAGAGTTCAAAGGAAGCAATTGAAGGATAGCTCAGTCGACTGGTAATAATTACAGAGCTCCTCTTACCTACTGAGGCCAGGGGTATATTCTGGAAAGCTTCTATTTGAAGAGGACTTGGAAAACAAAAGTCTCACCTGTTGAAAGTGCTCAAGTGGGTGTTGAAGAGGTGTTGAATGGAAATTGGCCCAAATTTCCAAGTCTTCGAAGTTTTAGATCACTTGTTACTAAGTAAATGAGAAAAACACTGTCAAATATTGCTGTATAAATCCCTAAAATTGGAGTTTGCTTTAGATTCTACATGGAATTTCATATTTGGAATGGAAGTTTAATAATTTGCTTGATAAGGAGCTAGTGTTAGTGTAGGAGTTGATGCATAAGCTTAAATCCTGGTCCAAATTAAGTTCCTCAGGGCTTTGGCACTGACCAGAGCTATTTGGAGCCTTTTTTCTAGAGAAATGGATTCAGAGAGAAGGGGGGGGGGAATAGGGGAGAGTGTTTAGGAAAGAAATAAGGAGGTTTCATGGATATTCACATTCTTCAAAGGGAAGCTTGCTGTCCAAAAACATTAACATCAACAGAAATGTAATGGGTTTACATTTCCGGTTAACCATACAACACAGCTGTTACCTCACTTCACTGTTCAATACATTGCAGGTTTAGCGTGTGAAATTACTTCGACATCCAAACTAATCCAAAACATGGTAGCAGGAGTAAACACACCTAAATAAAGAAATCCTGGTTGTGGCTTTGAAAAACTCCTACTGTTGTACTGCATTGAAAATGTCCAGAGTTGTCAGCAGAGGCAGCTCAAGGCTGACTCACAGCATGGGTGCCTAGGAAATGTTTAAAGCAGCTAAAGGAGCTGAAGTTACAGTTCTCTTCAAGCCAGAGACACAGTACTTGTTTTGTCCTTTCTATTATATTACCTCTTTCACAGTAATTGCCTGGCAAAGCAAGTAGTGGGGGAACAGCACAGGAGCATTTTTGTTGACTTTGCCCCTGTGAGCATGGATTAAAGGAAAATCTTTCTCTGTATAGGAGCGGTTAAAAGGTAGCATTGTTTTCTGGCTTGGGCTATCAAGGCCCAGACATGGACTATAATGAAATAATGAGGCTTACATTTTAAACATTCAAAGAGAGAGTGAGTCTGACTCTTTCCTTATTCTCTTCCTATTGCATTTAATAATCTGTCCATATTGAATATGTTACCTTTGCACTCATGTCTTTCATTCAAAGTATTCCTGCTGTCATAGCTACATCTCCAACACCTAACCCAGGAAGTTAAGCCTGAAAAGACATTTAATCACCTAGTTCCAAAACTTTGTGAATCTGACCACAGCAACCACATTTTCTCTCTTTCAGCTGACTCTGATTTATTCCCAGCTAGATTTCATTCTCCATGCTTTGCCCAAACTCCCTAAGCAATATGCTGCATATTTATTTCTCATGGTTTATGAATAAACTGTTTCCTGCCTCACTGCAGTCTCTGACATAGCCACACCTTAGCCTTGCCCTTGTCCTATTTTTGTTTATATTTTTTCTTTCTACCTAATCTGATCGTTGTTCACCCAACCTTGTCTTCTCTTTCTACTTCCTCAAAAACCTGTATAGTCCATTCCTTTTTCTCCTGCTTTGCTTACCTCTCCCTTTAATGGCCTCAGCATATGAAAGACTCCCTTAAAGTGGATTACTCATATTTACCCTTTTACCTCAGCAATTCCAGATTGGATCAGCAGTATGAAGTTCTTTTTCTGATATCTCCTCTTTGACATTCTACTGCCAGTTCAGGCTTCAATGTTTCTAAAGAGATATATAAGTACCAATTCTTCTTGGTATCTCTTCCACCAGCCTTTCTCCACAGCTTTTGGAAGCTTCTCTTCTTCATGTTCACATTCTTGAAGTTAGACTTCTCCTTGTCTCCCACGCTTTCAGTCTTCCAATAATTCCTATCATCTCCTTCTTCAGAAATTGTCAAATTTCTCTCTTCAAACTTCTGTTGTTCTGCTGTTATTCAGCCCCACATCTGTGTTATCTCTTGCCTTAATTAATCTAGCCTTTAGCTTTTCAGCTTTTTCTGAAGTTGTAGCTATTACATTTGTCTGTACCTTGCTTTCAGTGTCTCCCGGGGGATCAAAATATCTTTCACTATTGGAGTGTCAGTTACTGTCAGGTTTTTTTTTCAAATTTGTTTTTTAATTTCAGTGTCTGAACAAAAAAAGCTTAAAAAATGACCTGATACTTATTAAGCTTTCCCTGTGTTTTTCCCCATGGGTATTAAAAATATATGCAAAAGGCTGATTCCAGGCTGAGGAGAGAAGAGATGATACAACAAGTTCTTTTGCTAAATAGCCCAAAGTTATGTAGGATTTAAAACATCCTGAGTCAAATACTAAATACCTGTAACAGAACAAGAGATTTGGAACATTATTTCTTACCACCGACTCTAGTTTGAGAATATTCTTCCATAAAGTCTTCAGGCTATGACTCCATAATGTTGATATCTCCTGTGAAACCTGGTCTACTCTTCAAAATTCTTGAGTGCTCAAAATAGCAAGAAATTAGGATCTGGCTATCCAAACTGTTAAGATTACAGGTTCTTTCTCTTCCTCAGTTCAATCCCCCTCTATACCTCAGGTAGAGAGGATTTTTAGTCTAAACCATATTTCATACTACCCTAACCATTAAGTTTTAGGGAACCACTTGCTCTAGAGATGTCAAAATTAATAGTTAACACATAGGGATTATGATCTTATTAACTTTTTGCTAAATGTGGCCATACTTTTGGAGTGACCAAAACTCATTGTATATAGTGGATTGGTTTTTGAAACTCACGCAGCTAATTCTATCTGATGTGACCAGGGTTTCATTGCTGAGACGCAATCTGACTTTGGTGGCACTTTTATCTGTAGTAACTCACACTGATCTATGTAAATCTAAAAGAACCAGAGGAAGGATATTGAATGGAGTAATTGGCATTTTTATCCTGTTGCTGGAGATTTTGAAGAGATTTTTTTAGTTTTTTTTACTTTGTTTTGTTCCACTGCTTGAGCAACATTATTTTGAACTGGAATAACTGGGGTGGGAGGGGGCGGGGGGGATGCCTACATTTGTGGGTTATGAACACAAAGACACAAAGAAACTGGCCAGAGCAGCAAACATGAATTTAAAGTCTGCTTCCAGCATGACAAAAACTATGCACAAAGCCTGAAGCTCTTTCATTAACAAGAAGGATTTAGAAAAATGTCTCCTCACTGGAAATTGGTCCCTAATATGGCCAATACTAGAGAGCTTTAATTGCCCTAAGGAGGGAGTTCTGCTGTACTTAAACTTTTATTTGAAATATTAATTTTGATGAGAAGGAGGAAAAGGTTATCCTTTCAATTCTACCTTCTAGCTTGATGAACATTAATTTTCCACTGACCGTAGTCACAGCTACTTGTTAAAAGACTTTAATACACAGTGCAATGGAAAGGAACGTCAGCTATGCATCTCTGGAGAACACCGTTCATACCGTCTTAGATCATAACCCAAAATGAGCTGTTGATCTCACCAGTTCTCATTTGTTCGCAGCATAAAACCACCACATGGTTTGGCACAGAAAGAATTCCCTGTCCAGGGAAAGCTGTGGCTTTTGAAGGGTGTAGCAGGTTTAGTATATAACTAAACACAAGGAATACACCAAGACCCGTGTTGTTTAAGCACTGAACTAATTTGCACATGGAAAGAATATGTTATTTTTGTTTTCTACCATCAGCTACCTTCATGGCTTCATTATTTTTTCCCTTTTCTTTTGATCCTGTGTTCCTTTCTAATGAAGGGTTTCTTATTTCCAACTAATATTGTGGAACCAGTCTAGTTAGAGTATGAGTTCGTTGTCTAGATATTTGCAACATTTACTAATAAACACAGCCGATACTGTTTTAGCTGATCAACTCAAATTAAACCTTTCTTTCTCAGCAAACAAACCTGACCTGAAAGACAATAACACCTTGGTGTATTGCATGGCCTCTCATTATTTTCTGAAATTAATGTTAAATGAATAGGATGTTGAAAAAGGTTGTTTCAGCTTTTGTGCATGTGAAACGCGATCCTGCCCTGAACTATTGCATGCTAATTAACTCTTCACTATTGGAAGTCAACACACAATTACATCTTCTATGGCAGTGTTCAAATTTTGAGGAGGAAGTGTTCAATTAGCATTGTCAAATGAAAATGTAGACATTCACTATATAGAAGGAACCTTTTGTTGACTTAGAGTCAAGCGGTGTCAAAGGCACAGCAGGAAATTGCCATTAGCCAATCTGGACTTTCTCAACATTCAGCTCTACATTCCATAATCATCAGCTTCTGAAGGAGAGCAATTTAGGTAGCAAGCCAATCACATCTGTAACTTTGGTCAACCCATCTATGGCATGCATCCACAGATGGGATGAAGATTGCTTACACATTCCAGCTCCTGGACCTAGTGCTTGACTCTTTTCTTTATCAGATGTGCTAAACACCATTGGGAGACTGTTGTTATTTTGGAGGCAAGAGATTAATGACTTATCTTTAAAGCTATAACAGCTGTTCCATTTTATGAAGCCTATTTTTGCAAATATTCATGGCTGCATTTGGTAATTGATATTTATTGTCATGCTCAGGAGATGAAATGGTTGGAAATTGGGATTAATATTCAAATGGAAGACTGAGTCATATGGAACGTTTTTAAGCAAACTCAGAAAGATGTGCTGAATATAAGCCCACATGTCACTTCCAAAAAAAGGCAGTATTGGAGCCATGTGTAATGTTCATCCCACTTTTCCACTCCACAAGTGATGCTCTGTGCTGTGGCTGCATGCAACAATTGTGAAGTTGTAAGCTCTGGCTGACATTGTGCAGCAGCTGTACTATGGGGGGGGAATGAACTTCCAAATGTCCCCCTCACTCAGCTCTAAGGAAATTCAGCTCACATATTTATCCTTTGTAGAAAAACTTTACAGAACTTAATGGAACACAAGATTTAGATGACGGTGCAGGGGGAAGACTGTGCCCCTGTTAAATAGAATCTGCAGCTAGTTTAGTTTTAACTAACAAATGATTAGGCTCAGCATTGAAAGATGCAATAAAGATTCATTTGGTTTCTCTTGAAGATTCAGGTTAGTTGCAAGTGCGAGGATTAGAATTAAACATATTAATTAGTTAAACCCAAACATGCTGATATAGTGTATCTTCAGATTCTTACTCTTTCTCTCATTTTCCTTTGTATATGTGTGAAATGATTCAGCTCAGATATAATTTCTCTAACTTTTAAATTGAATTGAAGGATTGGAGAAAATAATACAAATAGCAAATACTTTGTTTAAAAAATGTACCTTATCTGGAGGGGGAACTTTGCTGAAGATGTGTAGATAAGTATGGCTAGCAATAAATATCATGAGGTAAATGTTAACTGAAAACAGCACCCTTTGTGTATTTATTGCTTAAAGAAGGCACATCAAAAGATAAAGCTAAATATTCCTTTAGGCTATAGATACAGTGTACCATAAAAGTTTGAGTGTGCTCCTTGCAATCAAATGCCTCAGCGAGTTTTAGCAAGGTTGCCAAAGAGAATCACTTTACCTTTGTCTGACTTGCTATTTTTTCACATTAATTTGTCTTTACATTGGTTTGAATAACTACTGAATGCAAAAAAACAGGCTAATTTTGGCAAGAAGTTCCAGAAATGTTGGAATATCTAGGGTGATAGAATCGTAACTCACCTGACAGACAAAATAAATTCCGGTATGCTGGTCTATACTTGTCCATCACAAAATCATCCCTGGCTGAGACAAGTAGTTAAAATTTTCATGGAGTACTTTTCAATTAGCATATAACACAAGACCGTGTGTTCTCAACTTGAAGAGCTGTGGAAAATTTAGTTTAGATGTTAGGAAATTGCTGTTGAGTTATATGTTAGGTTCGACCTAATTCTGGTGACACTGTTGCAAATCCATGACGCCAGAATAATTGATGGTATGTCACACTACTGATGACATAAAGTCACTACTGATCTACATTTTAATAACACAGCAAACACCATGATTACTTTACTACTGGTGAACTAATTCCCCAGTTCTGAAGAGGAATAACAAATATTTTGCTTTATAGGATAAAACACACACAGAAGTAAATTATTTTAAAGGAGGCTGGAGCCATACTTTCCAAGTTTTATGTCATGCAACCCTTGGTTACAATATGAGCAGTCAGCAGTTTTTCTCAATTGGGAGAATATAGCTATGTTTGCAGAAAAGTAGAAAAACTGGTTATTTGATTTTTATAACATTAAAAGAAGATTTTACTAGATATTAGGTGGGCATAACCTCCTCTACAGATGAGATCACTATACTAATACAGATGTATTAGTACACCAAAAAGTCCCCAAATTGAAAGGTCTGTTCTACGGGAAAATTCAGTACTTCAAGAGATGTTTTGTTCTAAGTCTGAACAAAAAGCAGAAAGTCTGAAGTTTCCTCTGGAAAACAGAACTCTTAAAAAATTCTACTGGAGATCTGACATTGGGGGTTTAGCTGTTATCTTAACTCAGGGAGACCCTGACAGTCTTTCTTCTGAAGGAAGTAAGCTTTGCTACCATGGGGAAGAAAGATTTCTCTGCATCTAGATAAGAAGCCCAGAAGACTAAGACAGCCAGAGAGCTCTCCCACAATTATAAATCTATGACACAGACCTGGAAAGTTTTCATTCTATCTGCACAGCAAGGTTGTTCCAGAGTATAAGGTCTTGTGAACCCAAGAAATACCTGAGCAAGCAGTCTTAGGACCACAAAAATATTCTACTGAGAAGGTATCAGGCAAGTGGGATACACTTAGGATCAGTTTTCCTGTCATCCACCTCTCTGATCCAAGTCTCTTGTGACCAAGGTATTTTAAAGAAAAAAATAGAGGTAGGTAGATAGACAGACCGACCGATAAATAGATTCATCTTATAGACATAGAAATAGATTCATACAAATCAGTATGATCTCCTGGGAAGAAAAAGGCTCTGTTGCAATCCAAATCAAAAAGTTCTACTGAAAGCTTTCATTTTCAGACCTTTTATCTGCTTTTGTTTCCTGACTCTTCCTGTCCAAGAACAAACCTTTAGAACTGAAGTTATGAATTTTTGTTTTCTCTCTGCTGATGAAAATAACATTTGTTGACTTTAGTATCACATGGAACGTATATGAAGGCAGCCAGGATAAAGAAATAATTCAAAAGCAGTGTCTACTTGCTCAGGTGTTATTAAGCAGGGCTTGAGAATTAGAATGTGGTAATGTTTTTCATACTGTTTTTTACAACGTGTTTGTTTAAAGGATGATAGATGTTTTTCTGGCTGTTTGAGTAATAAGCTGGAGATTTCCACATCTGATAAAACTAACCTCTCCCTGCTGCAAATGCGTAGAGGCATAAACCTCTTCTTTATTTTTTGCACTTTATAAGAAATAAAATTGTATATTAATATGCAATTAATTTTTGGGGGGTTCTTTGTCATGGACAACTAAGTGTTCAGAGAGTACAACTATCACTACAACTGCCTGAATGCTTTATCTATACTATTTATGAAGTAGGTATCTGAATTAACCATTGACTCTTGTCCAGCCTAGATTTTCTACTGGAAGAAGGGGGAGTATTTTTTTCTGAAAACTCCTGTACAACTGAAAATATTTTTTAGGTCACTTAACAGCTTTGACCAGTTATTAAAAAGAATATGAAGAAAAGGTAATACACAGAGGCTAAGGAGCCAAAGTTAGAAGACCAGATGAACAGCATTGGTAGAGAGATCTGTCATTCTTGGCTCTGCTGGGTGATTTCATTACTGAGAAATTAACACCCTCCTGAAGTTTAGCCTGAAAATACATGTAAAAAAGAAAACCTGTGTATACTGTAACTTCAGAATCTAATTTTCAGGCCTTGCCGTGACTTTGCCATTACAAATTCTGGTATTGAATTACTTTTTTTTTTTTTTTTATTAGGGCTTCAGCATTTCAGAGCATGTGACATTCCACTTGAACCGACAAAAAGCATATCACCAGCTGGCTCTTTGTCTTTGCTATGCTCCAGTTAAAAATGCCTTTCACTTCACTGACACACTGCCACATGCCATGAAATGAATTTCCTTTCACAGATTCCTGGTGTCATTCATGAGAACGTAATTAGATCTGTACATTGGTCATGAGAGTAACCCGAAAGAAGCAAAATACTGAGTTCAGAGACTCACTGTTTTAACAGTGGTACAAGTCATGAGCTGTACCCTCCACCACTTTTGAATTGTCTGGAAAACAGTTAAAACACTAGTTAAAGCTTCTAGCTGTTCAAATGTGCAAGTACATGTTATCTACCGGTGAGTTACCTCTCCATTTGTCCCATTATTAACCTGCCTGTACAATTCCTGCAAAATGCTTGGTAAAATTGACTTAGATGTAGACTGGTCTCAAAAGCCTCCTGACTTTGATTGCTCCAAAGTTGCTTGAGAAGAATTAGCAATCAATCAGAAATAATGCGTGTAATATTTTGCTGGCATTATGCGAGATATGTGCAAGATACATTTGTGGGTAGGCCAGAAAGGGTGGAGTGAGAGGTTGGGAATAAAGAAGAATGAACATTTCATGGAGCTTCCCTGTAAGGTAAAAATACAGAATATTTGTTATACAAAGATATTAGCAAAGGTCATGGTATGTTTCTACTCATCCCTTAGGGAGAGTCTATTGCCATCGGTCTTTGATAGAAATCCCAGTGGTGGATGCAAAACTTAGTGATGGATACAAAGATAAAATTCCTCTGCTGTTGTATCAGTTTAGGTTTTTTGTCACATTGGTTACTAGAAATGATGGTTTGGACGCTACAAGTTATAGATCTGATTTAGATTTTCATACATAACTAGGTCTGAGATTCAGTCTGTCAAAGCCTCTTCAGCTTACATTCACAAAGGGCTGGATGTGCCTTTATCATTCAGGAAGATTTTAAATAGAATTCCATTTTAACCCTGTGTTACTCTCTTTTCTTTCCTAGGCTGAGTCTTCCTACCTTCTCTTCAAGTCAGTGAATTTGCAGGTACAGTATAACTCTTAAGAGTGGGACCCTATGAAGTTTTGGTTCAAAAAATAAGGAGTGGTAATTATGAACCTGAAAAATAGTATTTATATACCAATAAGATTCCATGACATTTCATATTCCCATAATAAAATGAAAACAATCAGAGAATTTATTTCTCACAAATGAAAATGTGTTAAATCTATTGTGGGCTCTGATTCAGTTTAACAGCAGGGTTGCATGCACCTGAAAAACAGGTTTGTAAAGGAAAGGCTTCCAGACACTACCTTATAAGAATGATAACAGGCGCCACTATGTTGGAGACACAGATAACAGCCCAGTTAAGAATGGTTTTCTTTTATTGTAGTCACAGACAATTTAAAACCAGCTCCCAAGTTTCTTTCTTGTGGCAGATTCATAGAGGGTAAAACTCAGTCTTGTGAATTTTTCCTTATATGAAAAAGTAAATTAACTGGTTTATGTTTCTTTTCTCATGAATTTACACTTACTTTGTAGCCATTGTTACTCCCAAATTAGATTCATTAACCATCTATAAGATGAAGGACAGTATGGTTTCAGCTGAAAAGAGTGACATTCAAAAGCATGGCTTGCCCTTTCTGTCATCTATTGCTATTTTGGCTAATATAATTTATCCATAGATGTCTTACTGGTCAGCATATTAATACTTCTTTTCTTCAGTTCTGCCAAGAAAGCTACTTATACTAACTCTTAATGAGAACACCTTTCGTCTTCATTTAGGTTTTACGAACTTATGAGCAGCAAACAAATTGTCAGTGAAAAAATCTTATTTTTCTCACCCCACCATTCTCTTTTTTCCCCTTTCACAACTGAAACAGTTTATTTAGTACAGTAGTCCTGGAAACAAAGATAAAAATCATCCTAACAAGTCTGATAGTCATCAGTTGTTCAGCAGACATTACAAGACTGCCTTATCTTCTAATTACTCAGGAAGGCACAAACTGCTCTCTCTGAAATGCAGTGAATTTGTATTTCAATTGTACAGCCGTCTTTTGGTTCTAGAGAAGCAAGAAGACAGTAGAAAAATATTCCATGGAAACCACTATGCAGCTTCCTGCCCCAATTGTTTCTGAAGGCTCTGATCCTGAAATCTGACTTAGTCAATGGTAAATACAAACAGCTACAGAGCTGCAGTGAAGCCATTGAAGGTCTCCATAAGTCTGTGCATCGTAATATATGATGGTAACAGGAGAGCTAAGATAAAATGCTTGTAAATCCAGAATATAAAATCAGTATATGAAAGGGAAAGACTTGGAGGATTTAAGAGTCTGTAGGAACAAAACCTGATGGTGAGTTTCTTCCATCACTCTCAAAATGTATAGGAAAATTTAAAAAATTGTTCTTACTAAGTGATAAGAAGGTGAAGGTTTAAGTGTGTGAAGAGAAAGGAGGAGGTGTTAGGGATGGTATGAGTTTGCTGGATTGAGTGATTTGGCTCCTAAGAAGGTGTGTTGAGTGATGAGGAAGGGAGAAGGAAAAATGAGGAATTCCATTCTAGTCAATAAAACATTAAGGAGAAGCATTGCATGAACAGCTCATTCTTTTGCAGCTTGATTCCTCCCTGCTGAATGTAAGGGCAATAAATACTTTGGGGTTTTCAGGAGAGAATGCACTGAAAATTTTTATTCCAGGAACTGCTCACATTTTTTTATCAATAATGCTGCATGCTGCATGTAAACAGTTACCACGAGGGGTAAACTGATAAAAAAAAAGTTTAAATTACTCATGAAAGAACTGCAGGGACAAGGCTTAAAGAAATTCAGGCCTGAGATGTTATTTTGAACTAACTGCAGCATGTTTCCTTCTTCATAGGCTGAGAAGAGCCACCTTGTTACTCTGCTCATGTAATTCCAGTTTTTGAGATAGAATCCTTCTCTAACAGGATCTAAACTGGCTTCTTCTAAAATGTAATAGGGTGGGCTTTTGTTTTTCTGTTTCTGAACACCCTGTTCTCATGAGTGAAGGTTTTTTGAGAGGAGATCTAGGGAACTTCCAAGCCATCCTGGAGACGGGAGTGAAACAAGACTGAGGTACAATAGGGAAACAGAAGAAATCTGCCATATCCTTTATAATCAGTTCTTTCAACAATTCAGCAAATACCTGTGCATTCAGAAGCAGCCAAATGCACCATTTGATCTTGACTTCTTCCATCTTCCTTATTTAGATAAAATGTATAATGATGAGCATGAGGGCAGGTCAGGAAGGACAAATGGCAGATGTAACAGGGAACTGCTATCATGCTTTCTATCCCTTGCAAAAGTGTGGCTTCATAGTATCTGAAGGCTTCTGACTGTTGAGTTCAGATCTTCAGCATGGCTATCCTGCCTTTATGACACTAGAAGTTATGAAGGATAGGTATTCACTTTGTCACAATGTCCCTTTCTCAGTGATTCTTTCTGTAGAGGAGTGTGACTGAGCTTTCCAAGCCAGCCTGAGCTTCTTTTCTCAGCATTTACCACCATGAAACGTAACTACAATGGAGAAGATGCAGCCTTTATCTGTCTGTTCTGTATGAAATTTGACCTGTGATTCATAAGAGGTGATCCTCACTTTCTAGTCTGCCCCTCTTTTTGAAGGCTTCCTGCTCAGATTTGATTGATAGGTGAATGCATTTTCCAGATATGCTTTCTTGCTTTTTTTTAGCTTCCCCTCTCCCCTTTCCTTCCTCATTTCTGAAAAGAAGCAATGAGGGGGAAGAAATGAACTGTAAAAGAAGTACAAAAGCAGACATTTGCTGAATGATGAGAGCAGACTCAAGGGGCCTCCAGGTAAAAATGGTGTAACTGGGCAGCATAATATCATATGACTTCAAGACATGATGTGGCTGGCATCCATATGGCATTCAACTATACATGTCCAAATACTAGTCTGTCTTCAACCACCATTCTTCTGGGGCCTCTCTCTGTATCATTTAGCTCACAGTGGAGGATGCTTTGCTCCTTTAGGCATAGAGGGGATTTGTCAGATATCCTTCAGCTTGTATTTAGGAGGAGGGGAGGACGCACATTTGCAGCTTGTCTCGGCAGCACGGCATGTCATGGAGGTATGGCAGGTCTGTGACTAGGATGGCCCACACGGCTGCTCGGTTTCCTCTTCTTCCGATGTGGTTTTGGTACATCTGCATCCAGTCCTACTTTCCTCAGCCCATCAATCTTCCTGGATGCACATCCCTTGGCTCCTTGACTTCCAGTGCATTCCAGTCATGGCTTTTGGGTTTATAGTTGCTCAAGATGAGCATTTCTCCTCTTACAGAAGTTTTAGGCTACTGTCGTACTTCTCTGAAAATATTCACAAGGGAGGGAGTTGGGAATAGGGCCTAGAGAAAGCAAGACCAATGTGGTGTCTGAAATCTTTCCTATATGTAGGGTATTTCTTAATGAGGAAACATAGAGCCTCTTCCTTTACTTGTTTCTGAATCTTCTGTTTAGGTTGAAGGAAATCTCTCTGCAACACAGGCTTGCATACGGTGTGAGAGTCTCAAACTGCCGTGACTAATGACGACGCAGGGGATGGGAATTCCTTTCTAATCACAACGTGAGATCCACAGCAGCTTTTAAAAAAGCATCCTTTGAGCTAGGCTGATTAGCACTGCTCTATTGTTCAGAAATGTCTGAGAAACAGTCTGTATTTTAAAATGTGCTTCTATTTATTTCAAACTGTATGGAATATTCAAAATATGTTTTGTATATGTGTAACTACGTATAACAACAAATGGTATATATGAGATACATCATGTGGGTGACTTTATACTTTAGATTTTATTTCTCCTACCTCTATACAGCCTGTAAGTATTAGGAATAATTTTTCTTTTTTAAAAACTAAATTTACAGAAATCTCCTGACACATACATCATGTCACATAAATCAGTTTTGAATATACCTCTTAAGACAGGTTTTGTCCAGCCCTAGCTAATGTGGAGCAATTACGACAATTGTTCGGTGTCTTCAGGAAGGAAAAAACCAGCTGTTTATACAAAACCATGAAATTTTATTCCTATTTCTGAACACCATAAGTCATTAGTAGACTTTAAATGTCCATTGGAAGTGCCTGCCTCTGGGCTATGTTGCTGTGTCCCTGGTTTGTCCCTGAACATTGAAAGTTAGCTGTAGTCCTTTTAAGGTTTATATGCAGATGGAGTACAACATTAAAGGCTTTAAGTCAATGAAATTTACAGCCACTTGAGCAAGCTGCATCCCTTCCAGTCTCCTCTTTCAGTGGAAGAGGAGAGAAAGCTGAATGTTGCCACGATCAGAGGAAAATGAGTAGGGAAGGTCTGTGGAAGGTCAACAGTAACTGTTCTACTGTCTCCTTTCCTGTGACTGAAGTACCTTTATATATTATACCAGGTAAAACACAGAGCGTTTCAGTCCTGCAGCAAAACAGGGAAAGCACCCTGGGAACAGAGCTTACCCTCTGCACCAATAGCCCTGTTTTGTTTGAACCTTTGGCACACGGAGGCTTCTCTCCCACCCAGAGAAGGCAGAAAAGGCCAAAACTAGAGGTTTTTGTGCACACAGAAAGCAAGAAGCCCTCTTCCTCCTTTGGGTTTCTCCCCAGAAGTCTCCTGTTGCATCACCTTTTCCTATTGCAAAAGCCTCATAGCGGGGTTGTGCGCCTCACTTGCCAGCCATTTTACTGGGCTTTTTTATTGTTTGTTTATTTGTTTTATACTCATCGTTCTGTGGCTTTGACTCAGATATAAATGTTTATAGACTTCTGGATTTCTTTTTGCTGTAAGCGTTGTTTTTAATCAGCATAAGCTCCTGGGAAGTCATTGGTCCAGAGACCAAAATTTACATTTCCCTATATATAAGATGGCAAAAGAGGAATCTGTTCCCACTTCTCAACTAGGAGACATTTCCTTTGCTCTCTGTACTAACGGTACTCAGATCTCAGCCAAAACAGGAAAGCTTTATAGCTATTATATCTGTGCTGTTGACCCCTATAACATTAGTGAATATGGACAAAGATGTTTTAAGTTATATTTTAGTGAACAAGGAATAGAGATTAAACTAGCCGTTCTTTTCAGAGTAGCAACACTTTCATGATGCTGGGTCATTGCTGAACAGGAGCAGTAGCCTATATATCCCATCCATTCTTCCTTAAACCAAAGGTTCCCAACCACAGTTGCAGCTGCCACCTCCACCCTTCATCTTCATACCAGCACTGTGGTTTAGGCAATGCTGTCCATGGGCAGTTACCCCATTAACTGGTGAGCAGCTAACACTGCTCTGCTGGTGGCAGCATTTTGTTACACTTGCCGTAGGAATTTACAGACATAGGAGCATAAATATCGGATCCCCATTTTCATTCCAGTGAAAGGAAGGTATTGTAGTGTAAGGTAGGGGGGAGGTATCTTGTGGACAGTCATTGCTTGGAGGAAAGAGGTGACGGTACGCGAATGGGAAACTGGAGGTTACGCACCGGTTGCTGAGGGCTTGACACAGGGCCAGCACCCTGGGCTTTCCTGAAAGGGTCTCATAGACAGCGCTAACACAGCAAATTAAACCTGGGATCCCTTCCCTAAAACTTTTCATCCCTCAGATTCATACTTTACCAACACATTCTTTGGAACCTCTATAATATTCCAAGAGAGATAGGATTCATATTGATCACAGCTGTCTGTTTCTTCAAGCTTCAAGAAGCCACGTGCTGATCTCCAGAACAGCACATCTGCCGTGACATTATCATGGGGATTTTCAGGGCATTTGTACTGATCTGACTGAGAATGAAAAGCCCTTTGCATTGTTGTCTTCCTGCTTGAAAGGCCTAAGCTTCCAGTGATGTTCCTACATCTGGGGTATGCAATAGCCACTGTGATGATAGATATCAAAAGTCTCAGAGATCTGATCTGAAAGATAGATCTGAATTTTTTCACATGCATGAATATCCCCACTGCACTGATTGAACTGCTTAGGCATTTGGAGCAATATCCCCATGGCAGGACTGCACAGCCCGTGTTGTCTGCGGTGTTTCAGTGCACATGGATAAGTGTTTGAACTCAGTCCTTACATCTCTTGCTGCATGTGCATTACCTCCATAGATCATTTAATATGTTAATTTACAAAGGGATAAGATTTTAATGCCTCGAAGCTATTACTTACAACGCTGGTTTGTGGTGCTTTCTCCTCATCTGTGCAGTTCGTCTCTGGGAAGAGCAATCTTTTTGCTGTAGATAATGTGAATGGTACAGTACAGTAAGTGTTAATCTGTAAAACCGTGTAGCTCCACCTGGCCTAGATCACTAGACTCCTTCCCCATGTATGTGCAACTGCTCCTCATGTTAATGAGGAAAGCATGCTCTTTGAAGAGGAAATACAGACATCACGCTTCACATCCTAAAGCACTCAGGATGGTTTTTTGACATGCCAGAGATAAGTAGCATGACGCACAAATACATATAATACTTGATGAGGTACCATACTACTTGATGAGATACCATAATATATACAAAACTATTATCACTCAGCTGTCTTCCACTACACATGCTGAGACTATCAATAATCACACTTAGTTTGGATTTCTGGGTAATGAATTGAATTCAAATACGAGTATAACCTGGCGCTAAGCCTTTTTTCCTGCATTACAGGAAAAGCAGAGCTAGTTCAAAAATGTTGTAGTCACTAAGAATTTTGAAGCATGTGTCTGCAGCTAGATGATTTTAATTCTATTTTTTATGTTTTGCACCTTCTTTCTTCTCCTTTTTTCCAACTTTTACTTAGAAAAGTACAGAAGGAAGAAGGTAATGCTTTAGTTTTCTTATATTTCTGAGAAAATTGTAAACCAACCATAAACTGAGTCTGATTTTTTTTTTTTTTAAAGAAGTCTGGCTTTGGTCAACTGCCTTTGAACAAAAAAATAACAACTGCAGAAGCTTGGTCAGGCTCAAAGGTCATGCTAGTGATCATAGTTAAAGAATGAAAATAAATGTAACAAACAAAAAATATAAATATTTTAATGAAGTCATGGAATTAAAAAATAATATCGACTGGCAGACTGAGCACATAGGAACTTGCAGCTGGCAAAGAAAAAAAGTAAATATGTTCTGTAGAGTATTTTAGACTCATTGACCACTCCAGCAATTTGGAAATAAAGCTTGTAATAGGACCTGTAACCCTTAGCCAGTACCTAGGTGGTACTCTTGTTTTCCACATTGCCAATGAATCAGGAAGCAAATGCATAAACCTCATTGCACATGGCTGTGTGTTTCGTACTCATGCTCTTATTTTTGCAAGGTCAGGCTCCTGAGCTGCCTGTGTATCTAAAACTCTCATTCATACCAATGAATACATACGTAAGAAGAATGCTGTATTTGACCTCATTTCTGTATAGAGTAAGACAGCAAAATTTGGTTATGAGTGGTATGAAATAATCAGTCTAAGAAAACATCTCCCTCTGGAGGTATACACTGCATTCAAAGAACTACAGATAATTAGCTGAAAATGGACTTTTTTTTTAAGACAAATGGATAAAATTGCAAAACCCTTAGATAGGCTGAGAGAAAAAATAATAATCCAGTCTAAGTACTAAACTGATCTGAGTTGTAGGCATGACCAGAGAGGGTAAAAGGATGAAATAGAACAGTTCACCTCAGGACCCTGCTTTGACATGCCAACAGGACTCTGAATCAATTGCATTTTGATACTTCCTAATGTGTATACTGTTATAATCCTGATTTTCTTCTTAACTGCTTACATTTTTTGTGTACCTTTGCATGCCTTAGAAGGGAATTACTTCAATGAATAAACTAACCTCACTCAAATCTTCAGAAAAACACAATTGGATTTTGGGTTTCAGTTCTCTCCTCTCTCAGGGTATGTTTTTATTGTTAGGGCCCTATTTCTATTTCCAGAGACTACATAAAAATGGGCTTAACTCTTACATTGATTGAGTTGCACTGCTCCAGACTAGAAGACCCAGCACCAAACATGAAAGCCTATACTGGGGTACCTATGTCCTTGTGATTCCACCTCAGCATGAATATATGAACCTAACTGTGAATAAATATGAAGATATCATAGCTAAGATTTTCTTCAAGATATTTATGAAAAGTATTGGTAAGGAATTTGAGGAGCCAGCAGCAGGAAACATGGGAATCTGACTGCTCTTCATAAAGAAGAATGTCACATAGGTCTGGGCATTGCGATGGCTCTCGATGTGGAGTATCCTTTTTCAAAGAGACGATCAATGTGCAAATTTACACCTTTTCCTCTCTATCCAGAGTTCATTTTCTACCACATTTCCTTGCCTATTAGACGATAAGTTTTCATTCATTTTTGGAATTTTGCTACTGGCTGAAAAACACAGCACCTCCAGTCAAATATCTTCCACAATTTGGAGAGAAACAAGAACATGCACAAATGTTGCTGAGGAAAATAAAATAATGAGGAAGCACTTACTTAAAAAGCCAAATCATTACATGCCCCCTTGCACAAGTGTATTGCAATCCTATTTTACTGTGCAAGCCTCTATTTCCTACAGTACAACTGCATCCATCAGAGGAGAAGAGGAGCAATATTTCATGAGTGAGGCCACTGTGAATTTTTTTTTCATTTGTTACCCTTCAGGATAACATTATGCCTCATTTACTCCATGTTAACTGAAGTCTGCACACAGGAATATTTTTTGTTGGTGTCCCTCTGATTCTTGCTGCAACAGTATTTAAGCACATCAACAACAACAACAAACTCCTCCTTAGTTCCCAGTTTGGGGCAGAAAAGTATTACCCCAATTTGATGGAGATGAAAGAAGAGATTAAGCAACTTTCTCTGTACAATATAGGGAGCAAGCGCCAAGGGCGTGAAAAGTATCCAGCTCTCTCAGATTGCACTCCAGTGCCCTATGAATATAGAGCAATTAGTCTTTTGTGCGCATGGTGGCTTAAATCACTATACATCATGCTCGCTCTGCAATGAATGTAAGAGTACTAAGACTAGCAAACATTAACAGAGGGCAATGCACTGCAGGACACTAAGTTCAGCTTTCCCTGCTCAGCAAGCAAGCTGCACGTGAGCATTGTGGAACAAACAGTACGGGCTCATCTAGTTGAGTTTTTAACTTTGGTCTTTAACTGCTGTTTCCCAGCCAAGTGTGTCACTGAGTCAGACTCACACTGGTTTTATTGGATTGTGCAGTGGTAGAGGAAAGGACCAATTCTACTTTGTATCTATATTTGCTGAGCAAATATTGGATAGCAGTCTGGAGAAAGGACAGCACTGAAATGATAGAAGTGACTCTATGATTCAACACTGAGATGGTGACAAAATAAGTGCAACTGCCCTCCCGGTGGTGCCAGGTACTGCCTTCCATAGCCAAAGAACTCGGTGCTTCCACTAGTTGATCCTACATGGAGAAAGACAGATGTTTGGGAAAATGGAGCTTTACCACTTCTGATGTTTGCTGACTCCTAGCACTGGAGTAGGGCAGCAGAGCTGCCCCTAACTTTTGCCCCTAATGTTGCTCCATCCTCATGGTGCTCTACTTGCTCCATTTCCACCACAACCCTGATTCATAGGGGAGAATGGGGATGTCTTCTCTTCTTGCAGGTAATGTAAGTTTTCTACAAGGAAAAAAAATGTTTAATTTCCTGCAGCTTGGTTATGAAAAACTGTTCTGCAGTGTCCGAAATCCCTCAGTATGACCGATTGCTATCATTTGACCTTGACAGGCTTGAGGATTGGACCAATGTGAACTACGTGAAGCTCAACAAGGCCAAGTGCAAGGTCCTGCACCTGAGTAGGGGAAATCCCCAGTATCAATACAGACTGGGGGATGAAGGGATTGAGAGCAGCCCTGCAGAGAAGGACTTGGGGATACTGGTGGACAAAAAATTGGACGTGAGCCAGCAATGTGTGCTCACAGCCCAGAAGGCCAAGTGTACCCTGGGCTGCATCACAAGAAGTGTGACCAGCAGGTCGAGGGAGATGTTTCTGCCCCTCTACTCTGCTCTCATGAAACCCCACCTGGAGTACTTGTCCAGCTCTGGGGTCCCCAGTACAAGACAGACCTTTTAGAGCAGGTCCAGAGGAAGGCCATGAAAGTGGTCAGGGAGCTGGAACACTTCTCCTATGAAGAAAGGCTGAGAGAGTTGGGGTTGTTCAGCCTGAAGAAGAGAAGGGTCCAGGGACAGCTTACTGGGGCCTTTCAATCTATAGAGAGGGCTCATAAGAAAGACAGAGAGACTTTTTACTAGGGCTTGTAGTGACAGAACAAGGGGTAATGGTTTTAAACTGAAAGAGGGTAGGTTTAAACTGGACATAAGGAAGAAATCTTTTTATGAGGGTGGTGAGGCGCTGGCACAGGTTGCCCAGAGAAGCTGTGGATGCCCCATCCCTGCAGTGTTCAAGGCCAGGTCGGATGGGGCTTTGAGCAACCTGGTCTAGGGAAAGAAGTCCCTTCCCAAGGCAGGGGAGTTGGACTAGATGATCTTCAAAGGTCCCTTCCAACCCAAACCATTCTATGATTCTGTGATTCTATGATCCTATGATTCTATGACTCTGTGATTCTATGATCTAAAAACTACTCTACAAAATCTGCTACACTCGTACAAAAGGTATTATATATGTCCTTAAAGCTTTGACGTATAATTCAGTTTGCACTTGTTTTCCAGCAAGTCTCTGAACTTCCTATTACAAGTGTCTACCATCCAATTCCTGCAGTCATGAGTATTTGAAATCCAATGGTAAGCTTTTTTAATAATGCAAAATACACCATTTTTCATCCATTCCTTACTTTTGAAGGTTGGGTTTGCCAGGGAAAAAGTCATTTGGGACTACTACTTGGACTGAGTAGAAACAAGGTATTCCAGAAGGAAAAATTAAAAAAGAGAGGTACAGGGAACTGAAAGAGGTCTCACAGAAATCTTTGTGTAGCTTTAGTGACAGGGATTGCTTTACATTCTGACTATAACAACCACACATTTCATTACAACTTTAACTCCAGCTGGGAGCCCAGCTATGCATGTTGTAAAGTAATACAGAGTGAAAGGATAGTTGTACGTTAAAAACAAAGTACTGGGTGTCAGGATGTATGGGTTTCAGACCTGGATTTGCCAGGACTATGCATTGAAATAAACCATTTGTTCTGTTTCTCTCTCCCTCTGAATAAGTACTTGTAAAATTAATGTAAGACTTACATACATCTTGGGGGTGCTGGACTGCTGAGTTGGTTTCATGGAGGGTTATTTTGGTGAACAGTGCAAGTTGCTGAAATGTCATTTGAGACACTGACAAGAGTATTCACCGTCTGCCTTTAGCATAATTCTCAGTCATTTAGGTGGAAATATTTCAGCTAATTACAAGCTTTAGCCGGATAGTAGAAGTGGTATCATCAATAACTGTTTAAATGTATTGTTTTGACCATGGGCAGAGTTTTGTTCTTTTTTTTTTTTTCTTTTAGATATCCAAATTTAAGCTACTGAAAGTCTAAATTTAACTTAGCAAAAGTCTTCCTGGGTTATCTGTATTACTGACAGAGAAGACTATCCTCTTCCAAAAGGTCATTCTGAATAGCTAAATTAGGTTTTCCTTTTAAATTGACTTTCGGAAGAGTCATCACTGACTATGCAGGGATTAGAGGGTAATTAAGCATGGGATGCACCTCACCAGGTTTCAGTGCCTAATAGGTACACGCCTTTAGCTGAACTAGTCATTTAGGCTCAGTGGGAAGAAATAAGAACTTCAGAGTGCAAAATACACATTTCTCACAGAAGATGCATGTTTGGCCAAGCAGCCATAAAGAATTTATACAGCCGATATTAAGTAAATATTCTTCTTCTCCATTGAAGAAGTCTCAAGTTATATTCCTAGTGTTTGAATACCTCTTTCTTTCCTGTTCTCTACCTGTCCCCACTATGAAACAGATATACTGATTATCCTTAACATTCAAAGGCTAATACCTTGATTTTCAGCACAGCTTTAAACAAAGATTATTATCCTGAAAACAGAAATTCTGGCAGTAAATAATTTGGTCTGTCTCTTACTCTGAAGCGACAAAACTTTTGTTGAACAAACTTCTTGGGTTCAGGATTTAATTTTAAGGTAGGAATGCCAAACCCAAAGAGGCCATCACTCAGGGCAATCTGCCTGATTCAGAAGAGGAACATGAGGCTCAGTTCTGCTCATGCCAGATGAGAACCTTATCCTCCATGTTGCTGGCAGCTCTTCTCTGGGCCTCTCTTTTTCCTCTACCTCCCACTCTCCTTGCTTCCCTTCCCCCACCTCTGAAAAAGTTTTACCAGGTTTGACTTGCTTTCCTTCTCCATCAGAATACAAACACATTTTATAATATAAAATCTGTGAAAAAATGGAACCTTTGTTTTCAGGCCAGCCTGCCTAAAAGAATCCTTAGCATCAGCAGGTCAGTATAATCAGTTTCGCTTAAGCAGTCAAAAGCCTCTGTTTTAAAAGAGAAAAATATGCATTGTGGTAAGCATTAAATAAATAAAAAAAAAAATATTTAGGAAGTAGAAATTAAGCTAGTCTTTCAAAACAACTTACAAAAAAAAATTGTTTCCTTTCATTTTCTGGCTTCTCTCAGTTTTCTGTTTCTATGTGTTCCAATTGCATTTTAGTTAAGAGATGTATTACTGCATTCTTTTTGCTGTAGATACTGCTTTGTGGTAAACAGAATTTGATCCCTCTTTTTCCAATACGTTCTTCAGGCTAAATAAAATTATTCTAATGCTTTCTGAGTTTGTCTAACAAGAAGTACACTCACATCTGATTTCCTTTCTTTCAAAACTTCAAAGAATGAAAAATCTATAAGTCTGAATGTTGTTTCTACCTTCATTTTTACCCCTTTTTAATATTAGTCTTTCTACCCTCATTAAAATGGTAGCACTGTCTTGATTTGGGAGACTGTCACAGAAAAAATGGCTCCTACATGGAAAATTTTGCTGACCAAGGGTTCCAAAATTTTTTTGATGAGACTTTAGTTGATAACAGAAAAAAGACTCCAGTGCAGTCCTGTTCTGAAGATCCTTAAGTGACAAAGCCTATCTCCGTTTATCATGGTTTTCTCCTCGTGCTTGGCCATTCTTCAGCTTTAGTCTTGCTGCTCGCTGCCTGTTCCATGACCCTCTTTTCACCTTTTCTCCTTCAGCTTTCTGGATCTCCAGAGCCAAGGTTTCTCCAGAGGCAAGTGCCTCCAGGGCCCGTGTTCCAGCTGGATAAATCAGTTGCTTGCTCACCCTAGCCACTCCTATCTCTCCAGCCAACTGAACAGTGACGTTACTATGGAAAGCAAAACTGATGCACTTATAGCAGGTTCCCTGCGTACCAGGCTCTCAAATGAGAAGAAAGCCCAGGTGATTTTCAGGCAGGTGACCTCTGCTCCGTCCCTTGCACTAGAGCCTGTGCTAAATATGTTGTGTCATTGCCTGCACAAAGTCCAGCAGGACGTGTCTGCTCTTTCTGATTCTCAGCTGGGTGTTGACCACGTGCCCAGTCTTGTACAGTGCTTAAGAACATATTGTTCTCTCCCAGGAGCTCATTGCATATGTATTGGACATACAATGCAATACTAGACCTCAAAAGAGCTTTCTCAAAGTGATTTTCTTTTCCTTGCTAGTAAAAAAGGGCAGAAAACCACTGCATTTTTCCCTCTGAACCAAATCAAAAGCAGAGTTGGCTGTTTAGGAGTTTGTTCTGCCAGAGACGGTGTTATGCTTAGAGCACAGGGGTCATTAAATATACCAGAATGCTCTTACAAGAATAAGGCACAAAGGCTTCAGATTTAGTGGTAGATATTAAGAGTAATGCCTATTTGAATCAGAATCCTGCCATGACTTTTTAAATCCATCTAATAATTATCCAAATACCTCAAACTTTGTAATCAATTTCTCACTTCCTAATTACTGTCAACTTCATTTTAGAAATGGATTAAATGCTTCCTGTGAAAAAAACTTTGTGTGAATAAGGGTAAACATATGATGGTTTTCATCGGGAGAAAATTTTCTCCAATCTCTTCTGGAGGACGGATTTAATCCAAACACACCATGACTTCAAGAGGTGAGCATCTGCTATCTGGGTCTGACCTCCTTCAGATCCTTCTCTGTAGTTACAGTGTCCAACTGTTCTAAAGTTTCTGTTTAAATGATTATGTAGAGTATGATGTTTTGCTCCCATTATAATTGAAAAAAAAATTCTGCTTTTTCAGATCCTGAGAAAAGAGTTGATATTTCACTATCCACACTACTTTGCACAGAGTTCCTCTAGTAATAATTAACACTTCTATTTAAGTTCAAGGATTTACAGGAAAAGTGATATCTTTGGAATAAAGCTGTAGAACAAGATTACAGCACAGTCACATTTTAGCTATTTTCTGGAACTGTTCCTGAGGTATGAATACCAACATCCAAAAAACTGCAAAATCACCCACAGGAGAAAAGTAATTTCTGCTTTTGAAATGGCAAAATATCAAATGACTTGTAGACAAAAAGTTCCCCCTTTCAGACTTCATCATTTGTACCACATTTTCAGGGCTAGAACCTAGGAATGAAATCTTGCTCTTATTGTGTAGGGTAAAAATTCTGTCATCTCCTTTGAAGTCAGGTTTTCACAATGGGCCTTCCTAATAAATTTATTTGAGCTAAAGAATACCTCTGTCAGTAGATGACAGCAGGAAGGCTTTTTCTTTCTGAAGGCAACTCATTAAAAAGTGTTGCAGCCACAAATACGTAACCAATGCTGTAGCTGGCATTGGTATTGTTGCAAGTAGTGAAATGGAGTGATGTGTTGTGGGTCTCATCTACCATGTTATTAGATGTAACTCGTGTAGATGTCGATAGCACATCTGACCACCTGAGTCTCCTTTCACTGTCAATGGACAAAGATCATCACTGTAAGATAAAGTTGTAGCCTATAAATATCCCATCTATATATATCCTATACCTATATAGGGTAAGATGAGTTGTTCTGTTCCTCAGGAATGGATGTTTTCTCCATCACCTTTCAAGTGCTTTTGTGGTGGCCCTCGTATCCTGCATTTGGCTTGATGAAGTCTTTTCTCACTCTCCAACTGCACATTCATGATCAGCCTACATTTTCCAATTGCAATTGCACTTCCATTGCAATGCAGGTCCACGGGTTCTCTGACAAACAAATCCCAGAGCGGTTTAGCATCTGCACCTGTGACATATTGCAGACACAGAACACTGAAATACATTGTAAAAATTCAGATTTTATATGGTACTTTGAGATACTTGAGTGAAAGCACAAACTGTGCAATCCAAGAACAGATGTTCATTAATCAGCCTTGTATCATATGTGTTCTTTACTCTTTATTGTGCTGTTTCAGAAGCGTATTTCCAGATTAGTTCAGTTATCTCCAAGACAGCTTGAGTCTTCTATTGTCTCATCAGTCTAATAATACAGTCAAATTCTTACCTTTTGGAGAAGATATTTTGTCTGAGCAGTTCCATCTGTACTAAAGCTTATCCATCTGGCATCCCTGAAGACAACTCAGTGTCATAAATATTACTACAAATTAGCATAGTTTGAAACCTTGGCTCCAAAAGAAGGTTTTAATTGACTATATTTACTGAATGGTCTTGGGATGTGTTTTAAGACTACTTCCTGCAGAGAGATGAAGGTAAACAGAGATTTTGATGCTGCATGCGTGCATTTGCGTGTGTAGACATGTCTCCTGTGATCCTTTTTCTTGTCCAAAATGCAGGTTTTATTTTCTTATTCTAAACGGAATATTCAACAACTTAGTCATTGCCAGTAAAACTTTTGGGTGTCTTAACTCTTCAAAATAAAATGTCAATAGCTGTTTTTTTTAACACATGACTCAGGGTAAAAGTGCTATTGCCAAGGTTTATCAGTCGTTAAACTTTCATTCAGTGCAGATACAATCTGTTTGCCTGGGAGTTGAAACAAGAAAGAACATGTATTCCAAAGTGCAAACAAAGATCTCATATGATTATAGTGCTGACTTATCTTTGGTAAAAATACTTCCCAGAACAGTGATGGACTGCCAGGCACATACTTATGGACAGGTATTCAGTTGGTAAATTGATGGAGGTTCTCCTTTTGACAACAGCTAATGTTAGGTGTAGGATGAACAGCAGTAGAGAAGCAGCCAGTTTTTGGAGAAAGGGTAAAAATAGCAGCAGAAGATAATAAAGGGCAGCTGGAACTACTCCTTGGTGGCTAGACAGATGGAAATTAATTCAGACAGTTTCAAAAGTAAATTAAATTATAACACTCAAGTACGTGCAAAAATTAAGAACCTGAGCAACAAAAGACATTAGGAAAACCTAAAAAAAAAAACAAATTAAAAAATGAATCAACAACTGCTTAGCTTTTCTGCTTTAGGTGAAATAAATCTCCAGATGGACCAACACCAAGATAAGTAAATATGGTAAGGATAATTCAGATTTATATCATGTAACGAGTACTGTACACTAAAAGACTGATCCACCTGCAAAATCTCACACACTCATAGTAATGTTTTCTGGAAGACAAAAAGAATATTACTTCACATAAGGATACTGGGTCAGGTCCTCAGCTGATGTAAATTGGCTTAGCTACCTTGATTTCAGTGGAATTATGCCAGTTAACTCTGGACTATATCCTCAACTGAAGTTTTTACTTGTAAAAGATTCAAATGTTTCATTTAATGTCTTTTGTGTTGGAAAAATTCCTTCTTTCACTCTTTCTCCATACTTCTGATTTGGTCCTATAATTTTCTCAACCTCTTTTTACAGCTATTAATTCCTTCTACTGAATTAATTAAATTAGAACAAATATTTTCCAGGAAGATATAATAGGAATATGAAATGTATCACTTGAGTTCATTTGCAAGGCAGAGCAATCCCAGTCAAAATGGTGTTTCAGTTACTTTTTGGGGGAATCTACAGTTACACTGGTATTTGTCTTTTACTTTTTGGAATCTGGAATTGACCTTTTTCATAATTTGGGGGTTTTTTTGTGATGCCCTTGACTTGACTCAGTACTGTACTATGTGAGATTTGATGTCAACGTAATATACTGACATATATATGGTCAACTTCTCTTTTGAGTTTATATCTGAAAAAAATATAATATATAATTTAAATATATAATTAGAAAATATATAATATACAACATATTTATAAGATATGATAAATGGTGAGATTAGGAATGATAGGACAAACCCCATTGTATTAGCCAAGGTCTTAAGAAATGGGACATGCAGTTCCTGGTTCGGAGGTTTTCATTATCCTTGGAAACTGCTTACTCTCTTTGCTTCAGTTTCCTTTTACTTTGGTTTAATCATATTTTCCTTCCTTATTAATAGGTAGTGATGATAAAGTTGCTAGTGCCTGAAGTGTTAACTTGACATCTACAGGTGAAATGTGATTCATCTCACCCAATTTGCCTTCTGTGCTGCGTCCTTCAGTGCTGTAGTCTTTAGTCTTCCTTCACAGACAACAGAGGAAAAGATACTTCCAGAAGATGCTTGTTCCCACCCATCTCATATTCCTTTCCTATGTCAAGGTGAATCAATCCCTGGGATGTCCATTTTGTTCTCCCTGGGCTAGAAAGAGCCTAGATTTCTAAACAGCTTAAACTTTCAAATAGGTGAAATTAGAGGACATAATCACACATATCATCCGCATATTAGTTACATGTACAGCCAAATAAACAGTTTTGAGAAGACTAATACTTATAAATTGTGATATACGTAAAGCTATATACATATATACATAATCACTAATGTTCATTGCTGGCTGGGAATTTCCCCAAAATTCAAAGCAGAAGTGTCTGAAGGAGGAATTTGAATGGGGACAGACGATCGCAATGTGCTATGGTTCAGGTCAAATTTTAGGAAATATTTTGCAGAAGATCAATCATGAAATATGTCTTTATTATAATCTCCCAGTTCTTAGACATGCCGTGTGTCAGTGCTTCTGACTTGAAGGGGGCAAAATATTCATGGCTGGAAGCAAAATCCATGTGCATGATGATAGACATCAGGAAGACATACAACGAAATTTAGTTTAGAGAACCATTACAGATCTGTTCTGAAGGCTTAAATGATGCGTCGCCCTTAAGATCTAGAAACTTGCTTGTTTCATGGCCAACCCATAAAAGGGATCTCTCGTGCCTAGAGGGGTTCAGCTGTCCCTCTTGGGGTTTTTTAACTTTTTCAATAGTTAGGTTATTGGACAGGCCATAAACTTAAGACCTCTGCCTGGAAGGCAGAAGCTCTCTGACCTCTGATTGTTCTGTTTTTGCCAAAAGAGGTTGCAGGAGCAATGTACAAATAAGTTAGGCCTCTGCCAGTAGGACACAATTGCCTGACCTCAACTTGCTTTGCTATTGCTGCAGCATATGCCTGGGAATTAAATCTGCTTTTTTAGTTACCTTGTCACTCTTCTTTACAGACTGTTTCAGGTTGGTAAGATTAAGTTTTGTGTTCCCTTCAAATCCAGAGTTCCTACAAGAGTTCTTGGGCAGATCTTGAAAGATAGATATGTGAATATAAAACATATATGTATTCTTTTTCACCATGACTCATCTCCAGCATTTTTATACAGTTTATTGGAAGATAATCTTCAAACTACTTCAGTTCTCAGGTGTTTTTTGCCTTTTGCAATCAAATCTTTCCCACACTCAAAATTAAATGCTGTCTGGAAAACAAACAAAAAAAAGATGAATCAGTTTCTCAACTTATAATGGTGTTCAGGAACTAGTGTGCCAAGGTAAGGTATAACTACCACCAACCCCCATTAGCATCAACTAACACAACATATATTCCCACAAATCATATAACCAGGGTAGAATGTGCTCTTCCCTGTTATTTAATGAGGTCTAGAACAAATCTAGGAAATTACCTAATCGTTTATCAAGAGCAGACAATCAGTGTTCTTCTTGTGGAGATAGACAAGCTTGCATGATTTATTTTGGTAAAACCTAAAGACTTTTAAACCTTCAGAGTTATGGTCATTCACCAAGAACAGGATAACCATGGTCATGTGCTCAGGCAGTGGTATTGTTTATTCTTTTGATCTTTCATTTTTCTTCCTTTTTCTTCCCACTGACTGTAACAACTACTTTTAGAAGCTAATAATCTACATTCATGCATTTGACAATATGAAATAGAATACTTTCATCTGCACGGCCATATAAAGCAGTCTGTTTTTCCCAGTCTTCCTTCTCTGCAGGAAATAGAGAGAAATCCAGGCATTTAGTCAGCTATAGGTGTAATTTAGTTTCCATATAGTTAGGGCTGCCTTTACTGACAAAGTTTTCTCCTTGTTTATTATAACTTTAGACCCTTATCACTGTACCTAATACTTTATCTTTACAAATTGGAGCGGTGAGTTTCATAACCTGTTCTACTGAAAGCAAAATGATAGGGGGAGGAAAGTATCCCACATCTCAGAGGAGAGTTGTGTAATGGCCCAAATTTCAATGGCTTACAGCACCAGTGATGACAAATTAGAAAATTTGAGGTCCAAAAAAGAGCTTAAAACCATTAGCATTAGCAATTACATTTACATCTCTCATTTTTTTTGTGATGTGGTATTTTTGTCTGTCTTTTTTTTTTGTTATTGCTATGTTTATTCTATCTTAGTGTTTCTTCAAGAGCTAAAAAGAAAGGCACAAAATCCTATGCTAATTTGTATTTTGTTCTTGTGTTTTTATCTCTGATCAGTATTCTGGACTGTCTCAGCTAGTGTTAGGGAGCCCAGCAGGTTTAGGACATGGTTGGACTTGCAGTGTAGATACAGATCTACAGCATCAGGCTTACTTTTTCTTAAGATGCCACTCTTGGGAGGTCTGCTACACTAAAACCTACTGACCAATTGAGTGGGAAATTACAGAGCTCTAAAATACTGCTATCCTAACAGTAATCTACTGGAATTTATAATTTATATATTAGCCAAGATTAACTTTAGCAAACTGCATAGTTGAACTGAATTTTCTGCTCCGTTCTGAAAATCAGACTCCTCTTTGAAGCTCTGTTACTCTCACCCGTGTGTTTTCCCCTCTGGATTTCCCCTGCCTTCAGAGACGATATACTGGGTCTCTACTGCAGTCCTTCATGCAAGCCAATAGTCATTGATGTCCTAAAATTGGAGAGGGAGTCTTATTAAGAATTCTGAAAATGTGAGTATAAAAAACACTTCATGAATAGTATAAAGAATACTTTAAATATACCTTCTTTACACCTTACCACAAAGCTCAGTGCACTGATAGGTTTTATTAACTTTCCATGGAATCTCTTAGGTGTTTTCATCCACCAAATTTAGAAATAAATACCTGAAAAAAATTTTAAATTAAATCCACTGTAATATTTTAAATTAAACCCCCTTGCCTCTACACACACACACTGCATTAACACTTCTGTGTTACTTCTTTTTGACTGAAACTGAGAGCAGCTCCAGACAAGAAACCCCTGGATAAACTTTACCCTTGCACACAACTTCTTCTTCTTGGTTCTAACTCACTGCTGACTAATCAGCTCTCTGGCAGGGTCTTGGGTATAAAAAGCATCAAAGTAACTTAAAGTCACTTTTGTTCTCCCCTCACTTATATGAGGAGCTACAAAATACACAATCCAACTCATTGTGCTTTATACTATTTCATAACCAGGCCTCATCCAGTTTTCCTCTCACTAATGGCAGTAAAAGGGTCTTGACTAACTTGGGAAAAGTATGGCCTTAAATGCTGATGGTTTCCTGAACACAGTTCAGACAGTACATACACTCAACTTTTGTGTTTCCTGGGATATTGGCCTAACCACCAAGAAAAGTACAAAAACTTCATTCACATTTCTTTTTTTTAGTAGCAGAAAGGGATATTATGTAACTTTGGAAATTTGATAAAGATTCAGCTTCAGAGATTGGCTAGTTAATGGAAGCATTCTGGTTTCCTCAAAAGAACTATGTCTTTTTGCAACAATCATGGCTGAAGAGTTCCCCAGGGCTTGAAGTCCTCTTTTGTACTGCTGAAAGGATAATATTTATAACAGGGACAATCAACTATTCATCCCCTGCCCTGATTTATGTTGTACACTTTGGATAACACTCACCCAGTAGCGGAAATTGTCAAAGCTTTGCCTATCTTTTAAGCTCTGGGTAAGGATGGAAGGGGAAAAAGAAGCTTGAATGAAGCACTGAATATGATTCACTCCTGCCTCTGTGCTAAGTAGTTATAGACACATTAATATGCTTCTCTGGAAATGCTTTTGACCTCAAGGTGTTCAGAGCTTCAGTTTAGTACTGCTTTTGCCATGAGTAAGAAGTATTCGGCTATGGAGTCTTCTCTGAGGCACTGTCAAGAGTGACGACCGTAGTTTATTTACAGTGTGACATGTGGCTTAAGGAAACACCCAGAAATATACAGCTGGAAGAGGAGAGGATGTCAGAAGACAAGGAAGACTGGATTTATCACAGGTGAAATCCTGAGCTTGGGGGACAACCATGAGGTTAGGAAATGTCTGTACTAAGTCTGATAGGTAATTATGACAAGAAGAGAAAATTTTTGTTTGATGGTATAGTTCTGGCTGGGATGAGAGTGATGCCTGATAGGTGAGGTGACTTGTTCACATTGTGTTTAATATTTTTGGCATAGCTCAAAAAAAATATAGGCCTCTTCTCTAGGCTTTTAGCAATCTATTAGGCTCTGGGCCACCCAGTTTCGCCACCCAACAAGTTCCCTGTAGGCAGCAGCGGGGGGTACTGGAGGGATTATTCTTCAGACAGCAACAACACACATTTTTTTCCAGATAGGTCAGTGGTTCTCAAACTAGTTTTTCTTTGCTTCTCAATGGGAGGCCTTGGGATAGGACACAGTAATAATGGTTTGGCTCTATGACTCCCAGGAACTATAGCCCCTATCTGCTGCTTCTGCTTGTGCGGTCCATCTCTGCCCCTAATCAAAATGACTTCTACAACAGATTCTTCCCCTTGACTCTAACTGCCGCTGCTTCTTGTGGGAATCTGCCTGGCAATGTGCCCCCTCTTCTTTTCACTCCATCCTCTTCGCCCTAGTTTGAGAGCTGGAATCTTAAGACAGGTTTTGCTGGGGGTTTATTTATTTATTTTTAATTGAAATTAAGTGGTCCCCTGAGACTTGCAACTTCCTCAGGGACTTTGGAGTTGATCTGGTGAAGCATTTCAGACTTTCTGCCTTGCTAATATCTTCTTTATTTCTCTCTTCTCTCTTTGTTTTCCAACCTCTCCTCCCTCATCTTCATGATGTTGGAGTGACAGCCTTGGGGGGTGGGGGAGGAAAGGAATAGACTCTCTTTTATTCCCTCATTTCTCTGTTTTACCTCTACTACCCTTGTTTTAACACTGAAAGAAGCCATTAGGGTGTTGTTATTTTCATTCGTTGGCACAGATTCAGAGTTCTGAAAAGTACCAAGATGTTGCTGAAAGGCATCTCTATTTGCTGTCAAATGACTTATTGGTACATGGATGGCTAAAGCCCTCGCTGAAACTGTCAGGTGTTCTAAACACACATGGAAGTGGTCCCTATTTTCTTGCTTTCTTTTCAGTTCCCTTTCCTCTGAAATACATGGTGTTCTACCAGTTTTGAGGAATTTTCTCCAAAAAAACAAAACCGAGTCGGTTACATTGTTGACGAGAGGTGAGATGATATCAAGAATACATGGATGATATTAAACTGGCCTGGCCAATATGACATATAAGTATTTACAAACAAATACACATTTTTACCTGAATACAGAATATTAATATTAGATATTAAATATTAAACTTCATATTGGTTACTAATTTCTCCTTGATATTAGTGCAGCAGCTTTAGTCACAGGATGATGACCAGACCTTTATGCTTTTAGTCAGTGATCATATTTTCTTGCACATATTCATAAATACACATTAGACTTAACAAGCAAATGAACAATATTAGATAAACAATAAATTTAAAACTATTTTTCTGCTCCTCCACTATGCATATTTTTTTACTCTAAAGACGATAAATTAAAACCTTCAGATTTCATCACAAAACAAGTGACTAAAAGGCAGATGAACGTTTTTTATGCACATTTTGAAGTTACTGTGTTTCCAACATAAAAAGGTTTCATATTTCACAGAAAGTAATTCCAACAGCATTAAAGGAACTTTTGGGGGGAGTGGAAGTTATGGCTTAGCTGGCATCTTACCTAAGAGAGAAAACATGCTGGCAAAGTTGAAAGGACCTTCTGGAATTAAACAGAAATGTTTACAAAAGGTTTAAAACAAGAGCTTAAAGAGAAAGGGGAGAACCTTACCAGAGAGAATATATTCTTTACTCTGCCTTGAAAAACACAATTATCAGCAAGGGTGTTCAGTTAAAATTCATACACTGAACAATATTCCCTGAAATTGAAGTACTAGCAAGTGCACTATAACTAAAGCCCTGAGGTCATTAAATAGTAATGATAACAAAAAAGGGTATCAGTATGTTAGCTCTGTTTAAACTCTTATATTTGTGAAATATAAATGAGTTTTTCATCTATTTAATGTGAGTGGATGAAGAAAGAATGCTCTGTTAGGCAAATTCATAACTTTATCTACAAAGTCTATCTGTATCTTTAAACAGCATGATGTTTTTAGCTGACTTTTCCAGAAGGAACAACTGGAAGATATTGGAGATGATGAACTTCATTGTGAATGCTGAAATATTGAGAGACATTCATAAGCTTTGCTATGAAAGTACACTTTTGAGATGATAATTCTTACCAGCCATAAAAATCACTAAGCCCCAATTCTACCTTCTGTGTCTAATACTGCACGAATGCACTGTCAATCATTATACTCAATACTGGGATTTTGACATTTTCTACATGACTGAAAGTGCTAATATGACTAATTCAAACTCATTAAAGCACTGCCAGCTTCAAACCTTTGTAGACAAAAGGAGGAAGTGCCTAATACAGATGCACTTAACCCAGTTTAACCTTCATTTAACTTGTGGGAATAGATCTTTGGGTTTTATCACTGTAAAGAATCAGTTTGTGTGTGTGTCATTGTTTTAAATATGTTGGATACAAAATCCGTTTAAACCAATCCAACACTTCAAACATTGACCAGGCTTTAATCATGGTCTCAAGCACTGGCAAGCTAGTGCCTTAAATTCTTAGAGCATGTCCCAGTGGAAACATTTGAAGACCTTGCTAGTGGAAATAAGCTATCAGATCTCACATTAAATAGGAAATATAAATCTGCATGGAAAGATCATGACTATCCTGAAAGTCTAACAAATTAAGGTACTTGTTTATTGTTTAAGAGAAAACTTTCTAGTTCTGTAAGTTGTTATCAGCCCAAGTCAATAAGCCATGACATTCACTCCTTCTTATGCAACACTTCTAGATTTATGTTAAATTGAGGTGTACTAGCACTTTTAAACTTTTTTTTTTAATTAACCAAATATTTTAGAGTTTGTATGGCTGAAGGTTGATGTATTAAAATAGGAGTTTTGATGGGAATTATAATTAGAAAAGCATGTTTGATCAGAAAGAAGGAAATAAAAAAAAAAGTAGTTCATCTGTTGCAGTCCATCACTTTTATACTACCAGTATCAGATCTAGAAAAATGACAGTGTACTATGTTTAACATGTGATTTAAACTTGGCCAGTGTCTAGTCTGACGGCTTAATTCAAATAAATGTTTTGTGTGAATCCTATCTTCCAAGAAGACATTTGTAAAAACCTTATAAATATTCATATAAATATTAATCATGCCCATATAAATATTCATCTCAGTCCTTATAATTTCACTTATGCATAAATAAATAAATTATTGTTTGGGAGTAGAAGATAGGAATTGTTCATCCAAACCATTAATTTTTTTGCCATTAGACTAGTCAACAGAGTTCTGAAAGGAATCTTCCAGATGTCAAAGGAAAACGGACTTGTAGGGTAGAAATGTTTTTTTCTTTGATGTAATAAAAGAAGACTCTGTGTGTTTATTAGATGTTATTCAGGGGTTTAATACAATGGATCTTCTGAATAAATCCAGGAAATATTGTTTGGGCTGAAAAACTACTCATTTTCTAATAACTTGGCTGACCATTCTAAGACTTTGTGTTCAAGCTCTAGATTCTACACTGTACTGATACCAACAGGCACAGCCATTAGTATTATTGATAACTATTGGTTTTGGTAAATTCTAATGCTTTGATCTCTTCTGGATATGGCTTAAAATCATAGTTTATTTGATGTTGCCTTTATAGGCTTTGAGTTTAAGGATTCAAATCATTCACACAGAGTGGATGAAAGTACATGATACAGCTGACAAAATGTAGACATCAAAATCTGTGGCTGGTCACCCGAGACTCTCTTTTCAGACAGCAGAGTTAGTTAGCAGGGGTGTATTTCATCACATCTTAAAATAGATTTCAAAAATAGGTCATGCGATCACACCCTTGAAGTGCTTATTTCTGTCTATTGACATTTGTAAACTCAGCTATTGATGTCTGTTGCAGAAATCCTAGCACAAATGTTTATACTTACATTGTCAGATGTGATTAGGAACTTGCACATAGAACTAAAGTGACTGAAGAAACATTCAGAGGCAGAGAAGTCTCTACTCCAAATATGTGCAGCTATTGAAGAGCTCTAATTATTTCATAACAGGAGTTTTAAAAGAATCAGTTTAGGGCTATAACAATAATTTTATTTGCTCTGACTAGGGAGCAGTTCCAGTTGCACATGCAGGGGCCCAGGTTTATGTGTGCTGATTGCAAACTTAATGAGTGGGCAATGGAGCCTGGCATGATTGCTAATGAGGAAGAAGTTCACATTTTGTCAGTAGTACAGGCTGGACTCAGCAATGAAAGACATGTTAAGTGATGACAAGTATTCTACCCAATGTAGTCATGAAAAAAAGAAAGAAAGAGTAGGGCTCAAAGAAGACTGAATTCCTTAAAGTACTAAAAGAGGAAAATGATACTTAGAACAGTTAAACTGTCAGAGTGTTGGTTAGAGAGGGAAAAGAAACTAATTGTAATGGAGAACACACTAAGATGCATGAAGAGAAATCACAAGCAAGAGAAGGCCAAGTGGTTCTTTCTGGGTCGTTCAGAGTTGTTGATAATTGACAGTTCTTGGAGTCAAGCAAAAAGTTTTGGTAGATTTGATCTAAAGATAATCCTAATAGTTTGGAGGGAGTTTCGTGAATGTATCTGGGAACACTTATCTCACTTCATGAAACCAATATGTATTTTTAAGTGATAACAAGTTCATTTTGGTAGAGTAGGGGAGGAGGAAGGTGTGGAAAAATGACTAATTTCCAAATGTGATAAGAAAATAAGGTAATGTTTAGTTTAGAAGGTGTTTCTGACAACAAACTAATTTATATGCCCCAAAGCCTTGGAAAACCTGAAAAAAAAAAAAACCCAAACCCTTACTAAAAATAGAATACTATCATTCTGAGGTATAATTTACCTCCATTAAGGAGGTAATACACATCATGTCTTTTTCTAAGCAAAACCTATGGATGTACAGAGATTAGATCCAGGAGCAATTAAACCACTGCCTCGGAACATTGTGCATTTTCAGGTGTGTAACACAGGATAAGGAAAAAGTCAAATTTATTCAACTACATGAGAAAGAAAGAAAGAGAAAGACAAAAACGGAAATACATATATGTTTTTTATCCAATATACAAAATAATAGTATTAGGACATGGGATACAAGATTGAATTATCATAGTTTAACTGTCTGCCACCTAATTCAAATTGTTTTCTGGACAATAATGGATATTATTAGCCCACCCCTAGCTGTGAGGTTATAAATTAGTTGTGAAGATCTCTAAACTGATTTGCATTGCCTCACATCTGAAACAGGATAAATGCAAATATGTAGACATCATTGTGAATGTGGAATAGCTTAACCTGCCTAAATCCTAATTAGGCTGTGTACTCAAGTCATTGAGTGATTAGTTCTACATGCATCCAGATATGTTCAGGAGTATGGAGGACTTCTTCCAGGAGGATGGAAAAATTAATCTTTATTACTCCCAGCAACAATTTTATAAACTGGTTAGGACAACTTTCCTGTTCTATTCCAAATCAACATGATTTTTGAGGATGGCAACAAAGAAACTCACACTGACAAAAGGCAGATGGTCCAGTTTCTGGGAAGTTATATTTTCCTGCAAGAACGGTTTTAGTTCAATCAGATCAAAATCACACACTTCCAAAGTATTGCATGGATCAGAAATTCTGCAGTGTTCATTTCTGGGTTTTGTTTTTTCTCCTTGTTCACAAAACCCTGATGTACAGGGAAGCATGTCTTGGAAGTTTCATTAAAACTAATAGTGGTTCAATTGGCCAAAACCGAGTATGTCACTGAACAGTTGCACCTCTCTTCACGGAAGACCATCCCTGAAGACAATGAAATCATGAAAGATCATCAAAGACTGAGTAAATGCAGACTCTGTTCCTGTAAAATGAAGTTTGGGGCCACTGGACTTCTCACTGTAAATCTAAGAGTTTAGCCCAGCTCTAGGTCTGGGGCTTCACAGATTCAGTGATACAGCCTAGCAGATGGATCCCTCTTCCAAGAGAAAGCATGCAAGCTGTGGCTTGACTGTTTTTTGCAGGAAGAGGGAGCCTAGGGAAAAATCCAATTAACCCTTTCCTGGAGTTAACAAAATGGTCATTGAACTGAAAATGCTTCAAAACAATCTGAGTTCAATAAACCATTCCTGAATCAATGCCATTAATTGAATTTTCCAACAAGTTCTGAAGATAAACCTGAAATACTTCAGTTACTGAGCCTTTCAAATCATAGTGACTGAAAGGAAAATACATTTATAAATTTATTTCCAATATAAATGAACCAGTTTTACTATACATACACAGATCCATTTAGAAGGAGAAATGAGGAGGGTTTTTCATTGTTCAACAGCCAACAGACTTATCTGCTCCCAGCAGAGTCACTTTGGTGCTGACACATCACTCTTATGTCTAAATGGAAAGAAAAAAATGATCTGTTTCAAGAAAATTCAGTGGTTGGTCTTGGGTACTCATGAAAGATGGGACTCCATTAAGGAAATATGTCAGCTTCCTATATGCAATTACCAGCATGCTATATTTTTCCTTTAAATCTATTGCAGTTAAACATGAGAGCCTGCTTGGCAACCTATAGAAGAATTTACATAAATAGATGCAATCTGTTACAGTTACAGTAATCTACAGCAATTATTTCACAGTTCAGAACTGTGGAGGCGTGGAATCCATACCTGAACCATTAACAACCTGAAAGCATATAAACAACTTCAGTGTCAAGGAGTCTCTTTTCCCACAAAGATTCATCATAGTATTAAAATTCACACCTGAGGCTGCAGGGTAGGGATGTTAACAGCTAAATTGGAATAAAGTATACTCTAGATAGAGTTCATTCTATTAGACTGACTTGTTGGAATTAGTTTCATTTTGTATTCTTTCCATAGAGCTCGATGAAAGCAATGAATGCATTAAATGAATGCATTAAATGAAACTTGATTCTTTGTGTTTTAAACAAAGATCTGAGTACAAATAACTGATTCCAATAAATGTATGGCTATATTTTCCATAATGCAATGACATTTCACATAGTTACCAGCTGCTGGTGTTTTAAGAAACTGCATTTTTGAAAGGCAGACTACATGTGCTCATGGAATTTATCTGGCAACCTCAGAGAAAGTCTGTCACACTAAACAAGTTATTTTTCTGTGAGTTATCTGGTAAGTGGTCCGTATCCTTGCAGAGGTCTCATGTAAATCTTTAAAAAATGTAAGAAAATCTCATTATGATCACAATATGGTCCTGGATGTTTTGTAAAGCCAACAAGTCTTCCAGCCAATTTAATATTCCAGCCCTGGGAGGGACTCCTCCCTGTGTTTTGGGAGCCCTACAAGTTGTTTCTGAAATTCCAATATAATCACCAGTTTTATACCAGAAATCCCATGGAAGAGGCCCGATTGGAATGTGTGCATTTTAGAAAACTGTATGATTTTTTTAAGTCTTCTTTTTGTAGCTCTGTTTAGTGGAATTGACTCAAACCTCAACCTTACAAGTACGGAAATACTTTCCTTCCCAACCTGTCAAAATATGGTCACTTGTTCAACTTCAGAAAGAACATAGTCATACTCATTTCCATGCTGCCTCTCATGCCACATCCACAAGGCCATCTCTTTAACTTTCAAATCATTCCTTAAAATTGTTCCCTGGGCTGCTTACACATAAGCAAGCTAACATCAAGCTAAGACCATTGACTACTATCAGGATCACCAGATTGACCAATATTATTTCATTTCCTTGAAAGCCCTTGGCTGCCTATGTATATCTGTTTCACGCACAAATATATTTTTCAGCCTTTGGTGATGTGCGTTCAAGATCCAGTGTGCTTCCTTTCTTCACACAATGTAGACACCATGGCACTTTCAAAAAATAGACTTGGCATGGCATTTAGATCAAGATTAATACTCACATGAAAGGCACTTACATGTGAGATGATAGGTATTTAATTTCACTTTTTATTTAGTGACAATATAGTCAACAACATCAACAGAATTTACTGAGCAGTTTGATTTACTTTTAAAGAGACACATAAAGTTCAGTTCAGTACCCTAACTTAGGCATCTAAAGCCATTTGAGGTGCTTTAGAATATTCAAGATAAACAAACAGAACTGTTTGTAGGCAGGTATGACACACTACCAATGATCTTCTGAAGCAACACTTTAGGCCATTTCAAATGACACTGGAGATCTAAATTGCATCCTTAGTCTGAAACTGAATTCCACATTTGGCATGTAAAGGGTAGTCTAGATTATGTAAATTTCTTCTGTCACTAATAGAAAGAGCCAAGGTATCTGTGGCAGATAATTTGGAAAGTTTGTATGAGTGATGAACTACCTGGAACTCACTAAAAATTAACACAATTCAGATGTATATCCAAATTTTTTCTTTCCTGTAGACACCTTCCTGGGGTTACACAGAAGGCACATCTGTTCATTTGGTGGTCCATAATCTGGCAACATCTATATTTCTAAAACCATTCAGTCCCAGTGAGTAATGCCTGATCCCAAGGCCAAATGGAAAGACAAGGCATATGCCTACACTGTATCTACACTGGTCTATAGCTGAGTTCCATAGACTAGAGCCTACATCTGTGTTTTCTACTGTTCTCTATTCCCTGTGCTTTTACCTAAGGCACCTAATGCTCACGTCACGGAGACTGTGCAGAACTGGGACCTCTGAGCTCCTGAAACTGAGTCATGTTAGAGGAGATATTCATGTGGATGTTCTTGCTGTTCCTCTGAATACCTTAGTTAAACCACTGACCCATGTATAGATAAAAGGTACCAGCTGGACAAGTAGCTCATATCTTTTCTTCCAGAAGAGAACACTTTCTGAAAGACTACTGAAGAAGACTTATTCTGATCTGGCTGGTGGTTAAACTGGTACTGATGTAGTAATAGCTCTTTTAAAACACACTTGCTACAGGACTGTAGTCTAAATTTAGCATAGTGAATGTTTTTGTTCAAAGGCCGTGCTAGTCAACAATTTCCAGTGCTGGAAAATATTATAAAGATGACTGGGAACAGCAGGCTGTCTGTTTTTTTCCAACAGCATTAGAAATTACCAGCTCTGAAATGAGACCCAGGCTCCTGGTTAGCCTGGAAATGAAATAAGAACCACCTATTTCTCCAATACAGATCTTGAATTAATTCTGGCTTCTGGTTGGAAACATAATTCATTTCCCTTCAACTTTTATGTTCTTGAGAGGTTTTTTGATTAAAACTGGGAGGTAATGTGACAGGACAATGCCAACTTTGTGCTGCTTGTTTCTTGAGAACAAGAAAACTGGATGGAGGCCTCCTAGGAGAAGGTCTGTGAGTTTGAGAGGAGAGAGGGGGAGAAGGAGAAAGGGAGAGGGGGAGAAAGGGAGATTAGTAGAAAGAGGAAGCTGAAAACAGAAGGCTGTAAAGTGAAGACTAGACAATGGTTGGGTCGCTGCTTCCAGGATTCTGTTCTTGCTGAGCTCGTGTCCTGCAGCACGGAGTGCATCCCGCACAGTATGAAGGGAGCGAGTTTGGAAAGGCAAGTAGAGGCAGAAAGATTCTCTGGCCTAACCTCTCACAGCGGAGTGGCTGGGTGGCCATCGTGAGTCAATTTTACAGTGGAGATGGGACAAGTTTGGGGACAGGCTTGAGCACGGACTAGGGGTGAACTACAAAAGCCTCAGGTTTTTAAAGCAAAGAGGAGCGGTAAGAGGTTGTGCAAGATGTTGAAGAGTGGCTGACTTAGAGGCTTTGGCTATGCTATTAGGGTACATAAGTATATAGCTGTTTTGTCTTCACTGGGTGGCACTAATTGAAGTGATTCGCTGTGTATTGATAATTAATGTTCTTCAGAGATGAAGGTGGCAATATTTCAGTGAAAGCTTATCGGATCCATCTCTATAAATTGCTACAGTTATCTATCTCAGAGTCTAAGTAAATTTTAATATTTGCACAATTTCAGGCAAACACATTCCATGAATAGGAAACTTTGAGGTAGTCTAAAAAAGCTTCTTTAAAAAAGCAAACTCAAACAAACAACAAAGAAACAACCAAAACCCTGTATGACAAGTGTTTCATTTTAGTTTGTTCCAGCCTTGACTAGAGTAAAGGAGAGTATTTTATTTCAGGAACATGGTTGAAGAGTAAATCTCTGTTCAAGACAGTACTGGAGTAGTTGCTTAATTTCCATTGGCACCTGTGGGACCTAAGCACATGATTCATATTATACAGATGCTTAAGTGCTTCCCTGAATAGGACTGTGACACAGTGACCCAGCCCCAAAAGTGTATTAATGTATTATATGCAGTCTCTATAATATGCCAGTAAACCAGAAATAAAATGGCTTCTTGTGCCAAAAATATCTTATGATATGTAGCTTACAGAACGGTACATTGTAGGTTTACTACTGTAATTCATTTTTATCACTGCAATTCAGCTGATTTCCTGAGAGAAAAGGCAAACGGGGTAGAAGAATCAGCACTCCATGATTCCTCTGTACCTAAAGAGATTTATTCTCAAATAAGCTTAAGAGCATTCCTTTTGCATTCTGATAGACAGCAAGCAGCTAGAAGAAAGGCCATGCTATTCCCAGGGCTCTCAAACAGTAGAGAAATAAAAGGATTCCTAAGACATGGCTTGAAACTTTGTCAACATTCAGCAGAAAATCCTCAAATGTAAGTGAAAGGCAGAAATACTCTACTCCGGAAGAATAAATTCATTCAGCAGCTCCTCAGTTCACTAGTTGAGAAATACCCTCCCATATGACATCTAGGATAAGATACATTTTAAGTTTGTTTCCTTATTTTTATCAATTTCTTTTGTAGGTGTTTCCAATTTTATAATTAAGAAACTCTGGAGTACAACTTGTCTTCATATGAAGTCCAGAATTCAAACTGATTAGATAAATCTGGGGGAATACATAACACATGTTCAAGCAAAACATCCAAATAAATCAGTACGGCAAGTAAGTTCATTGCAGGGTCTATAGTTTGAGAGGAATTAGGGGATCAAAAAGAGGTGGTATGCTTCTTGCTAAATTCCAATGCTTGGTTAAGGGTCTGAAAGAAACAGGCACTGCTCCTAGATGGTATTAGGCAACTCAGGACTTTGAACTACACTGTCTCAGGGAAATAAGGCTTCAACTGCTCTTTGTATTGGAAAGTGCTGAAGCTGGAAGACTGGGATGGAAATAAAGGCAGACATCTGGAGGTGGAGAAATGACGACAGGTAGCTGAAGATATGCAGGAGATGAGTTCTGCAAGGCGAAGTCCATCCTGTGTAAATGGATGCAGGGGCTGGAGGAGCTCAGAGCACAGAGGAACTCGGGTTGGGGAACCAAAAAGCAGGAGTGTGACTTCAATGTGGGGATGCCACAGGGATGATGGATGCTGTGTGAGAGGGTGGTACATGGAGCATATACCATAGAATAAGAAAAGTCTAGAGATGATGATAAAAAAGATTATCACCTGCAGGCAGGTATCATTGCCGTAAACCTTTCACTTAAGTGTGAAGAGAGCAGAAGTAATTCGTTGCCATGCAGGTTTGCATCCGGGAAGACTGTTTTGCTGAGGTGGATTCAGGGCACTCAGAGACTTCCAGAGGATCAGAGTATCTCATCAGTGCAGTTTTATAAAATACCTGCAGTTACCTTGATTTAAGAAAGCAGTAAAAATTGCTCTGTGTTATAGCAGTGAACTAGTCTGTCATGTTCACTCTAAAACCTACAGTCTTGATGAGCTATGACAGTAGTACGAGCATCAGAATTACTTCAGATCACCTGCTCACAGATGATGGGAATGACACTTCAAAAAGTAATCTACAAATATTTCCCTGAAAAGCAATTCAGCAAAACCATAGTGAACAAAAGATTGCAAAGGTCTGGAAAGCATTACCAAGGAAACTGGGGGTGTGACGGAGTAGTGAGGGCCAGCAGCTTCCTATGGGACAAAGGAGACAAGGATGCTCCTCAGGTGGCAGGGCAGAACATTTCAGGCCAGGCAGCAGCTGGGGTAACCCCAAACCTGGCCATCAGACACCTCCGTGGGGATGGGGACGGGATGAGGCCAGTCTGGGACATCGGTCTGCGGGTGGGGGTCAGGATCCACAGCAGGGAGCAGAACCAGTCAGCCCTAGGCTGGGATGCCCGTGCAAGGCAGTGGGGATGGAGCAATCTGTTCCTGATGCCTGATTCCCGAGAAGCCACGCGAATACTGTGATGTGCAGCCACGGCAACATGTGCACTCAGAAACAAAAATGCCACAACTGAGAATTTCTAATTTTAAGTGTTGAAGAGGATTTCAACAACAGAGTTTAAATTACTAGTTCAACTGATTTCCATAGTTTAAGAATTGAACCTTAATTTTGGTACAATGACTGAATTGTGATGTCACTGATGAGAGACACATCTGACTATTTCCTATGTTGCTGCCAAATACTCAGTCAGTGCTCACACAGCATTAATACCTGCTACATTTTCTAAAGGGTCTACAGCATATATTTGATCTGACTTGCCTGAAATTTGAAATAATTTATTTTTATTCATGGAAACTGGTTCTATTTTATGTTGTTAAGATAAGCCTGCAGGTAAACTTTCTAAGTCCTCTTATCTTCACTGAAATTACCCCAAAGATTCACAAATGGAGGAAGTGGGCTTGATCCCCACCTTACTCAATCTAGCCCCAAAGACTTGGTTTTGGTGGTTATTTCCTTCTCTCATAGGAATTACGCAGAAGACAACTGCTTTGAATTCCTGGGTTGTTACAGGTCTGAAATCATCATCCACCTCTCTTTTTAATACCCACAAAAGAATAAGCAAAATTCCACACATCCATTTAAATGAGCTTAAAGTCCAATGCATTAAAACATTTCCCACAAAAGACTGCTTGAGTAGAACCTGTTCTATCATTCAAGCATGTTCAAATCCACGGTTTTCACATTCTTCTTTCTCACAAAAGTCCTGGTAGGAAATATTAAAAACTGAATACAAGATTTCTTTAAAAAATCCACAAAAAAAAGTCTCTAGTTTGATTGCAGTTATATTTGACTGTCTAACAAATCACTACTGTGTTGCTTTGTGACTTAAGAAGCATTTTTATTTCTAAATGTTCTTTCAGCCACTAACAGAATTTCTAATCAACATAAACAATTTTGTCCTTTGTTACCTTGCTATAAATTGTGGCAAAGGCCCTATTTACTTTGTTGTGGCACAGAGCAAAATTTTGAATACTGCAGGAAAAATATGTTGTGAATACCCATGATGTCTAATATTAAATGCAATGTTCAATAGGTTCCTTAGCACAGTGTGGGACTGAAGATGCCTTGCATAATTAAAAAGGCACTTCATACCTGCTATCTCAGTGTATTTCCTTGCAAATGCAGATATGCTCTGCAAGGTAACGGCCCAGGTAGGAGGAAATGAGGGAAGTTTCTTTCTTACTTCATTTGGTCTTGCTTTGTCTTCCTCCATAAGCCGGATTGAGTATGAGGTGTGTAATAACCACCTGAAAATGGAAAAAGAAAAAAAAAAAAAGAACACAATACATCTAAATGCACAATTCTTCTAAAGCAGACCTCTTTTAGAATATGGTTCTTGGCATGCAAAGTCTGTGTTCAGACAAGGACTGAGCTGGGTGATAAGAAACTTCCTCCAACTTCCAATCTGTCAGATGCTATTTGTCCATTTCACTGCATAATTGTGAGCCTTAATCACTTAGGACAATGCTCATATAACTATCAGTGGAAAAGGGTAAGGGTCTTAATGCGCCCCAAGCACTTTAAAAGGCTCAGAGGAAAGGTTCAGTGGCTGAACAATATTATCTTACAGGCAAAAGACTTTTTTCTGCTTAATGTATGTAACTAGATGTGCTTTTACTATAATGAGCAGAAGTGACCATTAAGGTCATTGATAATACTTTGCATTTATAGAACCATTTAGAAATATATCTATCTCTTCACAGCATCCATGTGGAGAGTTTTACAATCCTTTTCTTTCATCAAGTTAGCCAATGGAACAATTTTTTTTTCTACATGTTTTTAGAACATGGGTAGGAGTTGGAACAATAATCAGGAATTTGGATGTACGTGGCTAGGCTGTTTCACCTTCTTCAGAATTAGTAAAACCTTTAGCTACTCAGGGACTTTAGGAAGACTTTCACAGTTCTGAATATAGACAGTAATGGATTTGGATAAAAGACCTCTGAGACTGAGGACATTCAAGGAACTTATACTCTTCTGTCTAATTGTGAAAGCAATCATGATCTACCTAGCTGATATTTCAGGTTCTAGATTTTATTAACATTGGCATCTCACACTCTCTTTGTATTTCTATTTTGTTTAAAAACAGTGAAAATCTGATAGTGTCATACTGTGTAGCAGACATATAATGGGTCATGGAACTTTTTTCTCTGAAGTGCCTATTTAGATACAACAATGCACACCCTAAATGTGATAATTCCAGTAACAGGACCAGTGTAGCCAACTTGGCTACAAATTGACATAAGTTAACTTAACACAGTGAGTAAATCCTCAGAGGACTGGTGTTAAGATACCACAGATACTCCACCATTGACACCCAAAATATTTCCAGTAAGTCCGGAAAGTAGTCATACATTTCCATTTCAGCATAGGCACATCCAAAGGGGAGGAGGGCTTAAGTCTGAGGCATGTGGTTGGGAGGCCTGTGAAGCTTTTGTATGCATTGTGGATAAACAGGGCATTTCAGGCTCCGGGATGTCCATTTGGCACTTCTTCAAGAATGCAAAAAGAAGGCTTAAATGAAAAATTCAATGTTCTGAAACAGCTGAATTTTTCTTAACAGAAGTAATAGGAGACAAAACACTTTCCTCCTTTACTGAAAGCTAAACCCCTAGTCCAACGAAATAATTCTAAAAGAAAAAAAAAATAATCTCTTGTTTTACACGTTATGTGATCAAGTATATTTGTCATGGGTGGTTTGGAAAGTGCAAGTCTCTGACACTGTGTTCTCACAAGATTTGTACATAACAAAAGCCCAGTAAAAGCTTGGAAAACAAATCCTTGCTCATTATAACTAGAGCATGGAACAGGCTGATATCTGAGCAGTGAGTTAACAAATGACCCATTACAGAGGTTAGTTAAATGTTTGGAATAAAAATGGTAATGCCTCTTCAGGTATTGCTAGTGGTAGCTCAGTAGCTTGAATACTCTCTTGCAAGAACAAAATGTTACACAAGATAATGAGAAAAGCTGGAACCATTAAGCCCTATAAAGGTTACATTAATTGAAATCTATGTGTAAGCTATTTAACTGTAACAGCTTGATTTTTCCTTTTCTGCAGTTAGAGTCTATCATTATCTAAACGTTTGCCACAATAGCTTTGATACAGTTTCTCTTTTATGAGTGAGAGAGTAACTTTTGGTATGTCCTGATGGCTTTTATAGCTATGTTTTTTTCTCTACATTTAGGTTAGTATTTTAAAATATTAAGCATGGGCAACTCAGTCACAGACAGTAGACTATTGCTTCCATACCCAATCCTAAAGGTATGGATCTTCACCCAAAGACTCAACCACAGTAAAATCAGTACTTTAATATTCTATGCCGTGAATGAAAAAAATCAGTGTTTTTTGAGAGTATCAAGTGTGAGGGCTTTTCTTTAGAGCTGAAAGCCTGAATTCCAGACTGGAGGTAACAAGATTTACCTTTATCACATCACATACATAGTGGAATTCTACAGATATTGCAGTCTAGACTCCCTCTGTGCAGTGCCATGTCCAGAAAGTGATTCAAGACCCCCATTACGATATTGTCCGTTGAGTACGGTCCATTAAATATAAAGTGAGTTTAGGCTGACCATTCCTAATGTAGATGTCAGACTACAGATAGTAGTGTGTATGTTTATAGGGCTATTGATTAGCATTCCTGTAACCTGAATGATGCTGTGTCTTCAAAACATAAAGGAAGACAATTTTTCTGTGATAGTTCTCTGAGTGTGGAGGCTCTAGAAAACTTCAATTAATTTGCCTTAACATTAAATGCTTTCAATTCACAGAGAAGTGAGTAGGTTTAATGGATACTGACACCTGAAAGACTTGGAGATCTAAGTATCACAATGGAAACTCACATCATCTTCTTACTATACATCCCCAGAGTCAACCAATACTCCCTATCAGTCACTGGATAAGCAGTTCCACTGGCTAGGGCTTGTTTTCCTTAAATTAAGATTGTTTCATACGGTCTTCTGAAATCCAGCAGAGCAAGCCAACTTAATAGCTTCATGTTTCACTTGCCTGAAATAACCATTCTGTTCTTTTCACTCAGAGACATTTTTCAGTCAGTGGTGATGACTAGAGTTTGGATAACGGTTTTCTGTCCGGTCAAGCTTAAGTTTTGTTATCTGATACATGGATAAAACTCCATACAATCCAATCTAAAAACCAAAACAAAACAATAACTTGAGTAAAATGGGAACAAACAAACCAGAATTGGAGAAGCATTGCATGGGGTGTGCAGCATCAGCAGGCTTGCTATGCTAAACACCATTTCAGTTAAAGAGCTGAGAGCTTTAGACAATTTCTTTTCTTCTTATCTATAATTTCATGTTTATTTTTTTATGATGGACAAAAAGCTGGCTGCTGCTAAAACAGATAGAAAATTATTCCAATAAAGCTGAATTTGTTGCAATAAACAACACTTTTACTTTGTGCAAGTACAAGAACTCAGAGCATTTCTATAGTACAATAACCAGATACAGTTCTTCACCAGAAAAGTTTGCCTTGTAACTAGACTGTAACACAGAACAGGGTGTAAGTGATGGGGCTTCAGCAAAGAAAAGGTTATTCATGGGAAACATCTGGCTGTACAGTAGGTTTATGGCTAATATTAGAATAATTTAAACTTAAGTCACATTCTCTTTTATAATTAGACAAAGTGATTTCAGACCATTCTGACTTGTAGCTATTGAGACTACTAAATCGTGAGCAATGGTTCATGCATTTAGATATATCTTTCCATTGGTGATGACCCATTCAGGGAAACTGTGTTAAATTAGCCTTCTTCATCACATTGGAGGCAAGCAGCACAACATCCTCTTTCTTTTCTTTCCAGATCTTGTTCTTTTGTTAGGTTTAACTCATAGCTCTGTGTATGAGGTCCACCACCTAACTGTAGACAGTCTGTGATTGTGATTACGTTTGTATCTTTTTCATGGGCAATCTGTCAGCTGTCATCTGCCACATTTCACCATCATTAATTTTTAATTAGAATGTTGAATGATTATCTTGATATTGTCCTTTTACTTTTGCATCTTAAAAATCATTGTACTTTATGTTCTGTAGTTTTAGAGGTGCTCTGGTTTCTATTGATTCTAGTGTTCTGGTGACTGTCTGATTTAAAAAAAAACACTTCCAAATCACTGAATGATTAGTCCACAGTTTTGCCAATCTCTCTGTATCACTTATATCAAGCAGACTAGCTAGAGAGGAAATATATATATCACAGTAAGCAGAAATTCAGTTTAAAAGGGACTAACAGATAGATTTTCTGAATGGAAATCACAGAAGTTTCCTTACCATTGTAATAACTTCCATGACTTAAAACAGGATAGTGTTGTGCTGTACAACCTCAAAAAAAGAGACAAATTTTCACTCTGAATTTAAAAGGTGAGATGAAACAAAAAATGTTTTTAACAAAGCAGTTAGATAATTTTTAAGACTCAGGTCTGAATTTAGACACCTGAAGTTAGGTGTTTATGATGTAAGTATCTCCAGGTGAGTGAGAGACATTGTTCAATCATCTCACATGGCAGTCAATGGAGACCTAGGGCATGATTTAGTCGTTAGATGTTTAGTGGCATTTGAGATCCTTTATGGCAGCTGCCTGTCCTCCATTTGCCAATTGAGAAGGACATGGCTCTCCTGTAAGTACTCTGCTGTATCTTCCAGTCCTGTGCTACAGTCTCAGACTCCCTAGGGCATTTAATCTGATGTCAGACACCTAAATTAATTGAATCCAGTAGAAGCTAGAGATCACAGCTGGTCAAATGCCCCATTTCTTAAACATAGGAATCCAATGCTATTGGAAATATTTTACAATATCTCACCTGGGTCCAGGTATCACTCTGTATGAACATGTATCTCCCTGTGGTTCTGTGTCATCTGATACGCCAGCATGTCTTGAATGGCACTAGAAGCCTATATTCAGGCAAATGAATCATGCCATAGGTGTCTGCTCCAAGAGGAGCTGGATAGCTTTCAAGGTGCTGTCAACCATATTATCGAAATCTCTGCTGATCATTATGAGACCTTAGATAGCTACCGAGTATTTAAAAGCCTGCATGTATATTCCTAAATTTAGACACATTTCAGACAATCTAAATCTGCACTGTCATTATTTTTTATTTATACCAGTCTTTTGATAGTTCTAAATAGCCCTGAGAGGGACAGTCTTTCCACCTAACCATGTTCAAATATACAGATTCAGGAAAACAGAGCTGAAAGTTGACTAGTGTAGGGATATAAGTTAGCAGTGGACAACGGTAGCTAGTAGCACTCCACACTAGTACCTTAGAGACCAGCTGACCCTTGGTTTTGGCTTTGTGCTTCACAGTGAAAAACATTCCTGAGTGTGCTCAGTCCAAAAGTGTTGCATTTTGCTGCCTAATGACTTGGTTAGACAGCAGTTCCAAATGCAATTCTGTCCAGGCCACCTGATGGGAGGCTGGTCTTAGTTTAATGGAAGTAATAGCAGGTGTGGAGAGACCCCTTTGGCAACAAAATGGGCCAGCACAATTTTTGCCTTAATGCAACATGTGTTCTTAGTTTCATTTGCATGAAACCTTTTCCATTCATGTGCATTTATCCAATTTAAGAGAAATGCTAACATTATATAAAAGTACACAATGCAGCTTTTGGAAAGCAAAGTGTGTATTTGGGAGACAACTGTTCACATCAAGGCCGAGTTAGATATATTTTTTTACCAGGGCAACTCAATAAAGCCAATGAACAATCTTGTTCTTTTAACAAAACGAGATTTATCCCTTACTGTCTCATTTTTACAGCCACATTGGGAGCTTATAAGGGTCAGGATTATTTCCTTTTTACCCATTCCCAAAAAGCTCAGCTTTCACTCAGCAAGGATACAGAATCCTTGGAAAAAAAAAGAATTTGGCCAAGAATTTGTTCTTGCTCCTCTGTTTGTTATATTTAGGAACTAAGAGCTCATCTTTGAGCAGCATGGGCACGGTATGTTTATTTTCGGCCTGACATTGGGCTTTCTGGGAGTCTTTGATGTCATTTGAGTTTACTGCGTGCCTCTGTCTACCTTGTAATAGTGCTTGATATTTCCAGACTTCTGGTGTTTGAAACCTGAAAAATAAAAAAAAAAACAAACCCCCCAAAAAACAACAAAAAAAAACCCAGTAGAACACATTCAGAGTAAAGGAAGCCTAAACATGGAGGAACACTCTGTTGAAATCTAATGGTGAAGATGGGAGCTACATTAAAGGGTTTAAAGAGAAAGCTTGAATCATGTTCAATTTGCATTTTTCTCCACCAAGGTGTTTGGGAACATTTCAGTTTAAGTAAGCTTGTTGTAACCTGGAATAAATTATAGCTGTAATAGTAATCTGTGAAAGTCTGAACAAACTAATTATGCTTAGGCATGCCTGGGCTGAGGTGTTACCCTAATTTAAGGCATCATTTTGTGGCTTAGAAGTGCAATAGTCACAAACCATAAGGAAACATCGAAGAGACTATTAAGTCTCCTTCTAGCAGGAAGAACTGTGTGTGGTCCTTCATCCTACATGTACTCTCAGCAAAATGCAGAAATCACTGGAAGATAAAGATGATTAGTGGAGCAAGAGCAGCTCAGTATAGTGAATGGCAGCTCACTTTTCTGAGTCAGCTGAAACTTAGATTTGTCCTTACTAAAGTTCAGGACTGTTGTCAAAGCCCTGGAAATTGCAAATTGTGAATGGAACATTAATATAGAGTGTCTGGGAAGCAGCCAGTTGCCCAAGCAGTTCTACTCCCAAGAAATTAAAGGAGAAGACTTAAAATGTTTTGGGAACTATTGTGGGCAAAGAACAACTTCTTATCGTATATTATCGTATTTATTTTATTGTTGCTCATTTCTAAGTCCTCCTTCAAAAAATGGTTTCTTTGTCTCCTTGACTGATTGCTGGACTGAAAGTTCATTGAGCACCTAGATAGTTTGCTATAATTTTACCAAGATCCTCACTTACCAAGGGCATATAATTGGTTTTTATTAATGATCTCTAGAAACTTAACCTGGCCTGTATAACTGCCTGGCTGAAGGATTACACTTGTAGCACTTTATTTACTCTTTTCAACTCTACCTGGCAAACATTTCACAACTGGCCACTGCATTTCAGTGGCAAGCAATCATTGCACCACCAATGACTAAGAAGAGGGTCTCCATCCTCAGCTGCTGTAATTTTCAGAGAACAACACTGATTAATTCCAGATGAGTATGTGACTAAGTGTCTAACCAAGATCATTACTGTATTCTCGGAAGCTGTGTTCATAGCGTTGCAGATCCGGGATGGAAAACTAGGGTTCACATTTCTGTTTAGAGTGGCACATTCACACCTCCAGTTGCCATGTGTTCTGCATACCTTAAAATCAACAGCTAACTTACCTAACCCAGCAAGAATATAACAAAACAAAACAATAAACCTTGCAAACGCTCTTGTGAAATGGAGGAAGATTAGAAACAAGCCAGTATGCCCTTTGTATCTGTCATATCTTGCTGGCTATTTTGCATTCCTATGCTATTGCATCAACTTCTGAGTATGAAACTTCCTTTTCAGTGGTGTGTGGTGGGAAGTTACAAGTTAGATCTATAGACAAATACACACAAATCTAGGGCAGTATGTTAGTGTGGATGAGAAAATGTCTCTCTTCACAACAAAAGAAGGACATATCTTCATTAGAGCTGTCAGTGACTCCACTATCCCACCCAAAATACTAGATAATGGTCTGTAGGAAAGAACTCTGTGCTGGCAGCCAGTAGAAGTAACATTAATGGCTCTCTTCTACCTCCTTTTTTTTTTTAATTCTTTCAACACAAACATGGTCTAGTGGGTGTCCGGGGATTTAAGTGAAATATGGTCATTTTGCTCACATTCTAATAAAAACACGTACATCCGAGCATGATCTTTTTCCCACTTGTAAAACAAAAGTGGTTCAAGAAGAGAAGTTCTGCTCGAAGGAGTTAAACCTCTGAGCATGTACTTTGTTCCTACCCTGTGTGACACTTTAATTTGCCTTTTGGTTTCCCTTCTCATTTGAAAATTCTCTTGCAAGTGTGGGGAGATGGTGCTCTGATGATTAAACACAGACTTTAGCGGCTTGCTGTATTAACAATGTTTCTGTTACTGCCAAACCTTGTTGTCGCTTCAGGATTCTTCAGCATGTACCAAGAGCTGGCACATCTTCCTGCATTTGTTCTGGCACTTTTCAGTCCCTGCAGTGTAGCTGCACAGGAACTAGAAGAGTAACCCAGCAAATCACCCCAGGGACAGAAATGCCAACCGACCAAAGCCTGACTTCAGTAATGCAGCCAGCCTACTTAAACTGTCCTGGAAAATAGGAACTGGAGGAATAGAATAGAATTTTACAAAAGATGTTATTAAAAAAAAAAGTTTGAACTGAGCTCTGTTGTAAAGCTGGTGTGAGCCTGAGTGAGTAGCAGCCCATAGCTGTTTCCAGGGCAGGGCAGGAATCAAATTGTGGTCCACATTTTCCCTGAGAACATGAAAATGCTTGACACCAGCTCTCATACAGTCATTGATTATTTTCTGCTTAGTGCTGGCTATTAGAGATGAGAGCTGCCTGCCATCTGTTCCCATCCACCTGATGAAGAGGGAGGCAAAATGTGAATTTCCCTCATCAGAAAACCTGAACAGCTTCCAGAAATGCAAGTAGCCCCCTGAGGGACACCTACTCATGTCCTCCTGCACAGGAGAGCAGGAGTGATCTGTGCCCATCAAATGTGAGACAGGAGCACACAGAGGCTTGGAGGCAGAAACAGAAAAAAATGTAAAGCTGAAAATGTAACTGCTCCATGACCAAGACCCCAAGTTTGCACAAAACACCCCAAAGCAGGAGTGTGGGAAGGCTGACAGAGCACCAGGCTGTGATTTGAAGCCAAAGTTTCAAATGTGAAACCTGAAGTCCATGCTGTGATCTGCAGTGTGTAATGGGGAGATCTCTGAACGGGAAGCAGTTTAATCATGGTTGGGTAACTTAACCCACAGAGAGCTCCCCGTCACAGAAAACAGACAGCTCGATGTACTGAAAGTAGCTTCATTAAGCCAGCTTGGCCTCACTCTCCTGGGGAGACCAAACGTGTTCCAACTCTGTTCCCACACTGATCCTGGAGTGGCAGAGCAGTTGCAGTGAAGTCAATTTGCCTCCCTACCTGCAATATGGGATCTATGGTTCTTGCTTAAAGTGCTCTGAGATCTGCAGCTAACTGTGGAAGACTGATTTCTTTGTTCACTGCTCAAAAGAGCTCTTTCTCCCATTTAAAAAAAAAAAAAAAAAATTCTCAGATCAGCAAGTCATTTTTTTGGCTCTATCCCAAATAATATTCTTTTTTGGGGGGATTATTATTTATTTTCACTTATTTAAACACATGAAACATCTTATTACATCTTTTTCAGCTCATCAACATCCAATGAAGTTTTTAAAATCAATGTAATTTACCTGAATAGTCACTTCTTAATACAGTATGTCTATAGCAAGTAATTTATTTCTTTAGAGAGGACAGGTGATACTTTCTTTCTTGTCTCTCACTGACATTTTGACAGTCTTGCTTTCCTCTACTCTTGGATAACATGGAATAACACTGAAGAAATTACAGGGGTTTTATTTAGACTGAGTGATGCATTCATCAGTGAGGTGGCAATAGCCGCTCTGGTACTCATTGCAAACATAAGAGCTTAAACAAATTCCCAGACAGCTGTGATGCCTACTGACTCCAGCTGTGCTGCCCATGACTATTTTAAAGATCATTTACAATATTAATGTAACAGCCAACTCTTACAAGCTGCATGCAATGGAAAGGTTCCCTGACTAAACTAATAATCTTCCATTACAATTCAAAAGTGCTATTAATGGTAGGGATTTGCATATTTTAAAATATCGTTATATGCTTAATTTGTCTTTCAAATTACTCCAAACATACAGTGCATCTGTAATGACCCTTTTGACTGTTTTCTAACTTGCTGAATTAATCCTGACAGCTTCATCACGGTAAGAAATCATAGACTAGTTAGTTGGAGTATTGAATCTGTATTTAGTTGTCATGACTGCAGCTGAACACTTTTCAAATGTTTAAGCCTTTCTGCTACCTCAACACCTCTTCAGAAAAGCAACGTCTCAGTGTCATCCAGAAATCAGCTATCAAAGCAAAGACAGTTACCATAATCTGTGGAGTCACTGAAGCATCAATCAGGAAGCCTTTTTTCCCCTTTATTTACTTGTTACCAAGGAAGAAACCCCACTGTTTTAATGTTATTGATTCTTCCTTGATTGTTATATTGATAAAGAGATTATAACTAGTGCTCTGTAGGGTCATGCCATTCCTGCTACTCATAAGTTCCAGTTCTATTGAAAAGATACTATCAGTTTGGTTCAAACTCACTAACACATGTGTTTCAATTTAAAACTGAAATCATCTCACACAGATGCAAATCTTCTTGTTGCCACCCCAGGGACTGTGCAAATTGGCATACATGATTTTTTTCCCCCATTGCAACCTCTCCAGCTTGTGTGTTCCCTTAGAGCAGCCACTTAAATTCCTCCTTCCACCTGCAATGTTATTCCCTTTAGAAACAACTGCTTTCACTCTATTGGGATATGTCAGAATTAACATAATGGAGGCCAAAGGAGTCTTCCAAAAAGATCTATTATATTTAGATTTGAATAATAAGGGCTTCTATGCAAGACTGCAGATTATCTACAGTACAATTCGAGCAAAATCTCTTTAGCATTCAAATAGTCATTTAGACAGGAACTCAGCCACCTAAAGAAACTCCTTTCCACTTCATCATCATTCTGGGAAGCGTGCCCTGAGACTTGTCCAACAGCCTGATGCCATTCAGTTAGTTCTACTGCTGTAGAACTGGGGTAAGAGGAAAATCAGACTCTTTCCAGCTGTTAAGTGCCTTCGGGTTAATTTCCTTTTTGCTATTAATACTGAAAAATGTCACTTCCCTGACCTTTTTTTTCCCCCTTTTCCATTTGGGTAATGAAAATAGAAGGGTAAGACTAATGGCAACATTACAAAAATGAAATCATATTAGCACTGCCTTCAGTTTCCCATTCCTGAGCACCATGCTTCACTAGCTAGTTTGTATATATCTGCTAAAATTATTTATGTAAATAATATTAATTCAAAATATTTTTTTCTTTTTTTAAACAAAGTAATGTGAAATCACTTTTATCTACTTTCAGAAATAGCTCACTTGATAGATTTCTTACGCATGAAAGCTCTTTAGCAACTCAACTGACTTTCAGGAAAATTAAGGAAACATGAATCAGGATTGGGTCATACCTAAACTAGAGGTTTGCTTTCTACAGATCAGTTTAAGAGATTTTTTTTACATTTTACATCAGAGCTTCTACCTATGTTGTTGATGATATGTTGTGGGAGTAGCACAGGTGTTTGACTTCTGGTTCATTGAAACACAAGCACCATTTCCCTCCCCCTCAGACCAACTATCTCATATACTTTCCCTTTCAAAACCTACCAAGTGAAATTATTTGCAAGAAAATAATGCTACGTTAAAGGATGTCCCTGTGAGTAAAGGCTACTCTATGTAAAGCAATACAAAATCTGAGTCCTTAAATTATAATGTTAGCATTTCAGGTCTTCAGTTTCAGACTCCCCAGAGAATGCTATAAATGTAATTTTCTTTTTGGCGTGGAAACATTAATTTCTATTAGGATGTAGCAACATAATTCCATATACAGTGCATCTCAGGGAATCTTTGAGAAATTTGTGCAAAACCTCTTGTCTGGGTCAGTAGCTATTGGGATGCTCTGATGCTCAGTTTTCATGGTTGCTTGAAATCATCTGTAATAGAGAGTCCTATTTTTTTTTATTTTCTCTTTTCTTATTGCAAACCCTGATGGATTTTGCAATGTACGCTACCCAGCATTCTTCTGCCAATTTAACATACTCTGCTGCCACGCAAACAAGTTGAATAAACTGTAGCAATGGTATGCAGACAAATGTGTTCCTTTGTTTATAGCAATCGCATAAATCTGTGTGTATTGATACTGGTGCAAAAGTCTCTGATGATCCTGAAAGAGAGATTTCAGGCAAGATATCAATCTCTTATGATCCTGAAATAATGCCATGGGATCTTTAACTTCCACTTGAACAAGCACTAAAGACAGAGAGATGGAAACTTGGATTAACTTCTTATCCAAGTGACACCTCTCGCAATGTTTTTGACCCTTACTTTAAAGCTGTCACTGGTTGCCTTGATTTATGGAAACGCTATCCTTTTAAATCCTCCTCCCTCTTATCTCTGCAGGCAGTTTCCTGATTTGCTTTTCTTTCTCTTAGATCATCCATATTACTTCTTGACAGGGGCTGTGTGGACAGCCACACTTTCGATGGTACACAGAAAGAAAAATGATTGTTTTCCAGTAAAACAGAAGATATTGTGGACATTTTTAGTAGTTTCACTCAGAAGACTCCAAGTCTTTTTGTTTCAGGTTACAGAAAAAAAAATAAATTTAAAAATGCAGGAAAAAATCACTACAAACTCCATTTCATCTTACTCTAATTTCACAAGCTGTTTCCCAGAAAAATTAGAAGTGTACTATAGTAATAGGATACTATTTCCATCATTCCAAAGAGCTTTCGTCAGTAATAAAGAACCTGTTGGGCTAACACTGTTTCACCAACAAAAATAAAAGCTGGTGCCAACACCAGAGATTATGTCTATACTAGTAAATAGTCTAAAAAACCATGGCTAGGGAGCAAGTCAGAGCATGAACACAGCAATACCTGTTATTTAACAGTTGCCATGCTCCCTGCCAGTGTTTTGCCTTGTGCCATTTAGCATTGTCCAGGCAATACCTGGGCACAATTCAGGAGACAGCACATGTCTGTGCCTGTTTCCCATGGGCAGTTTGGGTATTTTCATCCCGGTTTTCTTTGGAGAGAAGCTAGATGAAGTGTGTGAAGGCAGGCCATGCCATGTCATTGGAGGTCGGGAGCACAGAACGGTCTTTGTCCATTGTTTGTGACACAGATGCAGCCAGTTTGCTGCTGAAGCAGAAGAAAAGTGGCAACAGGGGAACGCAGCGGAGTATCAGCCCAGAGGAAGAAAAATTTAGGAGACAGTGCATCACCTGGAGAAATGTTGTCTATATTGGCATAGCTGTAACACTATTTAAAAGGAGCTTTTCAAGAACATGATGGTCAAGGTGAAAGAAATAACGAAGCCTGGTTTAAATAGCGAGAATAGGTAATAGGGTGGGATTGTTAGTTTTTGCTTTTTAGGCAGAAATACATATTAATTTAAAAAATGATAAAGAAATTACCATTGGCCATATTGTTATTATCCATTACCCATACTGGTGGCTTTAACTTTTTCCGTTGGAGAGCAGACACTCAAAAAGTTAATTCAGCTCTCGTACAAAAAAAAAAGGGTGATGAGGTGGGACAAGAATGGAGCAGAGCACATTTCTCCGGCTCCACTGGTGGCTGATCCGCCTTATGGAAGCCCGACCTTTCCCAGACACTTATTCATACACACCCCGTAAAATGTTCAATACTCTCTATTATGTTGATTTTTGTGCCATGGGTTGGGAAAATCTTAAAACAATGCCAGAAAGGTAATTTTGCAAAGATGACTACTGCTAAATAGGTGGCCATATAACAGCTTTACGGTACAGATTGACATGTCCTTTGCGATGTGAGAAACTTCAGAAATATACTCATAACAGTCTGGAAATATGAACAAGCAAGTTGTACTTGACATACTTCTGAAAAAAACACCCACAAAAGGAATAAAACCAGCAAAAAAAGTGTACAAAATAATAAGTCAAATATATCACTCGAATTTGGACCAGTGGTCTCTGCAGAGTAATGACTTGAACAACAAAGGTATTAAAGAGAAGGGTCAGACCCCTGCAATGTGAAAATGAAAAAAAAAAAAAATCTATCTTTAGCAAAGTCACTTTCTTTCTGATATTACTATTGCAGTGTTCTTCTGCAAAGAGTTTGAAACTGTCCTACCATAAATATTCTACATGGAAAAGAAATTAGGGACATGTGACCCAGAAACTATAAGTGGATTCAAAAGGTTTTTCCTGTTTGTTTTTGGTTTTTTTAACATATACCTGGAGTAAGTTTCCTCTTCTCTTTTTTTTTTTTTAATTTTTTTTAGGTCACTCTGGTGAAGAAGAGAACTTTAACATGAATGCCAGATCTTTCTGCAGACACCATCTCCTGCTGCTCCAAACCAGCCAACTTGGGTGAGATCACAAACAAACAGCACGGTCCCAGTAGGCCCCAAACATCCTGAACTTCCACTCCTTAAAGCTGGGCCTTAAGACAATACAATATGGCCTCCTCTAGAGATATTTTTTCCCAAGAAAAAAGAATAATACGCTGAATATTTTTTTTTTTACTCTATCTTGAGATTTTTGTGATAAAGCAGAGAAAGTGCAGCATGATTTCATTATGTCTTGACTATAGACAGTGTTAATATTTACTTTTTAGCCATTAAAAATGTAAACATAGCTTGCAGATTCCACAAAGCTTCAATACATGACCAGCACAGTTATTCAAACTGTGGGTATTTTAAGAACATGCCAAGACTGCAGCTATCGGGAGAAGATAATTTTACTCAATATATCTATTGTGACTTTCTTAAATGACTTAAAACTTGCAGAGTTGCAGTCCTCTTTTTCCCAAAGTCAATTACCACAAAGCAATGGGAGAAAAGCATTTTTTCCACATGAAACCCAAGTTCTTAAGCTCTGTTCACACAGTTGGGCATGCAGAATCAGCAAAGCTCTTAAAAATTCCCCAGGGTTGGCTTAGACCTCTGTGACTTAATGACAATGTAACAATGGGATAGGGCTTGTCACAGCCTTCCCAGTAACTTCCAAATAAAATAAAATAATGAAATAAATAAAATGAAATGAAATAACTATTCCATTTTCTCTGACAGAGATAGTAGTTGCAATGGTATTAACTGGCAAATTTGTTCAGACCACGACTGTAACTCTCCCCGTGTTTACTGCAACAAGACCACTGCCACAGTCATTGGAAGTGTAGTACGTGAAAAATCTTCATTGTTTCTGCGCTACTTTGTTCTGCTACAGTAGCTGAGGCAGTTTAAAGGCCAGCTCCTGGGAGTTACTGCAGCACAAATGTGTAATGTGAACATTATGTTAATATCACAAGCCAGTCTAATTTAGCACTTCTGCATCTCTTCAAGGCATAGTACTAGGTGGCACGTTGTCTCCTTTGGACTGAAGATATGCCTTTTCTTAATGAGGGGAGAATGTTTATCTGATCACTGAGAGACATTTTGACTGAATATTTTACATAATTTTACAGTTCTTACAATCCTGATTCTTTTTTAATGGAGAAAAATTGGCTGGCTTTCTCATATGAATCGTTCTGGTCTTGGGAAAGGGAAAACAGCCAGTAAATGTTACATAAAAACAGGAGGGGAATTGAGTTACAGAAGTACCCCAAAGCATCCAAACCAGTAAAACAAATCACATATTATTCTTGAACAGTGCAGCCTCTTCAGAGGTACCAGACTGCTTCTCTGAAGTCCTGTTTTATATGTGATTGACAAGAAATCTACACCCCTTATCTTGACACTGACTTGACTAGTAAGAGCCTTTTGGCATCCACGGAGGAGCCTCATTTCATCCTACCAAGACTGAACACAGACAGGTCATCTTGTGTCTGTTATCTCTTTCCTGCTGTCAAAGCATCAGCTTTACCCCTATTCAGTTTGGGTTTCTGTTGCCTATCACTGTGTCGCAAGACACAGCCTGGGGCGATGCTCTGTGCCATCCTCGTGCGTTGATGGACACAGCTAGTCTTTGCCCTCTCCTTCCTCCAGTCTTTCCTGCAGGAGTCTCAGCTGTGAGGCCCACAAAAGACTTGAGAATGATTAGACAGCTGGCATAGATTGTGAGTGGGCTGTGAAAATAATAGAGCTCTAATTTGTTTATTTTAGTTCCACAACTGAATCAAAAGGAGAGAAAGAGAAAAAGAAGATGGTATATGGCTAGGTACAGGAGGAAAATCAGTTCAGATCTGGAAAGGCAAAGAACGGAAAACCTGTTCTTTTGTCCGACAACCCAGCCTAAAAGAAAAGAGATAGAGTTCTTCTGAAAAAAGCTACTACTGGAAAAGATCTTGACCCTCCTTCTGATTCAATATCCTGTCAGTACAGGCTATGAAACCCTTGGGCAGCATTCAAGGGTTTTCTAGGATCAGGGTCAGGTTCAGGTTCAGTGCATCACTCTGCCTGAGGACATTTGAAACTACTTTGTCCCCCCCTAGAAGAATGCCATAAGTGCAGCTTCATGGCAACATCATGGTTGAGCTCTTCCACTTTCTATAAATAAACATTCACAAGAGTGGAGCATAGTTATCACTTCCCAGGTGAGGGTCTCAAAAAAAGGAAAAAAAAAAAAGAGTGGGATAACTAGTGCTAATATTTTTATATGGGGTAATGTATATATAACTCAACGCTCTCAAAGAGGAAACTGGAGGACACCTCCAAGATTTCTGACATTATAAGATTGCCATATTCACTTGAAATTATACCTTGGTTTATCAAATGGTGAGAGGATTGCTGTGGGAGGAGAAAGATTTGAATTACTTTTTGTTGTTAGAAACAAAATTTGATCCTGTGTTTTCCAAATTCTGGATGAATTCTATGAATACTGAGTAATAAAGGAGACATTGTTTCTGTTTCTGTTTAAGGCAGATTTAAGAAACTAGCCCTTTTCTTTCCAGCCTCATAAAATTTTCTGGACACAGAACTTGAGAGAGCTACCATTTGTCAAAAAAGAAGAAGAAGGAAAAAAAGAAATTAAGAATTGCCCAGCTTTCACTGTAAATCTTGTTCTTAGATTTAATCCAACCTAACCTAATCCATGCTTCTCAATTTTCTCAGATGCACTGCACAATTCAGGGTCTCATAACTGTGTCCACACATCGATATTTTGCCATTTATTTATTCTGAAAATTCTTTGCATCTTCTGATTCATATTGTAGCTACGCATTTGATGTATGGGCTTCCTAATACAGTGAGGCAATAATTCCTGGAGGGAGGCACATTAGGATTTTCTGGGAATGCAAGAAGGGACAAATCTGAAGACCAATCAGAGAGTGTACAAAGCATATATAGGGTAAAGGCTATTATTTTTACTGCTTGGTGATATCAAAGTAAGACTGTGTTCTGCACTGCATCTTCTGTGATATACTTCATTTGAAGAAATACAACTCCCATGGTACAATGTTTCCTAAAGCCAAAATTGAATATACATGTAGAACTCTCTTAGAAAGCAGCTTAACCCCAGCTGAACTAGAACAATGACCTACAATAACTAGGCATTCCTAGATTAAATACTTGAACTGCTTATTTTGGAGATCACATCTTAAAGTAATGTAGCTGCAGATCGTGTTTTCCAAAAAGTAACAGTCTTGATCTCTCTTGGCTGGGTCATAAAATTGTTGTGGGAGCACGTTCTTTAGGCAAGCGTGTTCCAGGTTAGATCATTGGACTCTGAGATGAAACCTCTGCGTTGGCAGTTGGCAAAGGGTTGTGTTCTTCAGAAAGATGCAAGTCCAAAAAAAGCCTGAGGAAAGGCATTGGCTATGGCTTAAGGATCTCTTTTCCAATCCCTTCTGTTATGAGGGATGGAAGGGAAGGCTGGAGGCACTGCAGAGATAGAAGGAAGCTTGCTTGGGAGGAAGGGAGGCAGCAGAGCTAAGTTATGACGTATGAATAATCATTTCTTTTGTTGTCATGAGGTTTTATTGCGTTTGGCACTGAATGGCTGTGTTGTTATAGGAATTTATGTTCATGCCTCATTCAAATGAAAAAAAAAAAAGAATAATTCATTTCTAAAATAACAAGAACATGCAGGAGCATCCACAAGGAAAATGACCTCTTTTGTTTGGTCCAGCTTTAAAAACTTGTAAAAGCAGGACTTTACTGTCCAACTAGTCTGGTTAAATTCTGCTTAGGTGCCCTTGGGTTTTATAGTTAGTCAAGGAGAGAAAGAAACCTGTTAGCCATGTTCGAAATTGAACAACCATGGGTAAGGAAGATTTTGAAAACTCAAGAATACCTGCAAAGGTTTTTTCACACGAGTTTTTGGTGCTGGTACTAGTATTAACGACAAGAATTATCCCTCCCTATCAGAATGTATCTAAAGACTCCCTGAGAATTGAACACTGGGCAGTGTGTATTAGGTTAGGTACACAGACTTGAACAGCTAGTCAAGTGGAACCAGTGCCTGTGGAGCCTGGTGTGAGAAAACAAGATATCCCACCTCTGTCTAAGCTGGATGTTGTATTTGCTTCTTTCCTGTCTCATCTCAGAGGTGGACCTATCTAGTGCCTCCACATGTTTCCCCTGAAACTCATAGGTTGCTTTTAAAGCTGAGTGACAGCAACACTTGCACTAAAAAGTACTAGAGTTAGGATGTGCTGAACCAAAGTTCAGTGTATGTGGGTGTTCTCCCAGTTAGACACTTGTGTGCCCATGGCAACTGACTTCTCATGATGTCCACTTTGTTGTGTTGTTCTTGGATGGCTGAAATAGAGAATGCTTTTACAGCTATTTGCTTCACTTGACTGAGGATGGAACAGTTCCAGTTGTGTAAATAGCTCCTGGTGCTCTTCCAGTTTTTCTCCTCACTACCCCATGGAGATGCGTTTGCTTAAGCAGGGCATAGTATGAGAAGAAGCTCTGCTGGATTCCTCCTTCCAAATCTTCCAGCACCTCTCAGGCCTGAACAACAGAATCTCTGTCAGTACAGCCCTTGACCTCTTCTTGAAGAAAAAGAACCAGTTTTACCACATTAAGTCATGGTTTTGTCTAATGGACAATTAAGAGGGATAACTAAACGCATGTGACTCTTGGTAGGACTTTAACTTGGGCCTCCAGAGACGATCTGTTAATGTCCCAATCAACTACACACTTGTCTATTCTTATACGGGTCCCTTGAGATAACAATGGTACAAAAAGCAATATTATCTAATTAACACATGCAGTTGGAATCTGATCCTTCATTTTCTCTGGAACGTCTCAGCTGAAACAGCGCTCACATCACTACAGGATTTATGAGGATTACATAGAGTGCTTTTTCCCATACACATAGCGAGTATGAGTTTCATCCATCAATGCAAGTTTGCATAAGTCCTGTGAATGAAGGGTTATGCATGACTTTGAAATCCTATCTCAAGTGGCATACAAAATCGAAAGTGTATAGAATACAATATATAATGTGTGGATACTCATTTTTTCTCACGTATAGTTGTAATCTGTAGTTTATGAATATTACATTAAGGCTGGAAGGTATGACCTTTTGTATAACAGTTTTCCTTTGTATGCTTGATAAACTAAAAAGCATGGGAATTACAAACCATGTTTTTATATTCTCTGTCTGAATAACAACATCTGAAATGTACTGCTGATTTTAGAGGCTTACTTCCCTCAAAATATCCAAAGTAACAGAGGAAAAGAGTGGAAATCAGTACTTATAAGACCCTGGCTCCTAGTTTTATGGCCACATGACTAGATGCTTCCTGGAAAAGTGATGCAGAAAAGAAGATGCCTGAGTCCTGGGCTGATATAAATTCCTGTAGGTACATTTGTTTCTAGAGTTATGTTGTTGTTGTCTGCTGAACATATGACACACAGTTAAAACAATATTTAACAGAAAAAAAGCATTCACTGCTGCCTGGCAAAAATGACTGTCCTTCTCCACAGATATCAAACACCACAGTGTGTCAAACCTGATAAATCAGGACGTGAAGGTTACCAGTACAGACCAGACAAAAGGTCCATCTAGCCTTTCCTCATCCAGTGACTATTGCCTGGTGCACACGAAGGAAAAAAAGCACACAAAGAAACAGTACAAATATAAAGTGGCCTTTGCCGTTTTATAGCTTTTTAGCTTTGCCAAGGTAATGTCTCGTCCAGACCTTTGAAAGAAGTGGAAGATACTCAGAGCTTTAGAGTAGAGACCATCTTTCCTTGTTCTCTCTTTCTCAGCTTAACTTTCTTCTCAAGACTTTCAGTATATTTAAACCTTATTCCCCAAGAAAGCAGCAGTAGCAACAGAAAAAGGCCAGACAGAAAAAAACACACTCTAGAGCCTACAGAGACAGGGTAGGCAGTAGTTTTCTATTCATGAACAGCTGATCTTTGGCATCCTTTGGCATTTCCATAGAGGTGGAAATCACACCAGTTCTTGGGTTCTTTACAAAACAGTGTAAAAAGAAAGGCCAGCAGCGTCCTTGATATCTTTAGAGGAGCTGTCTTAGTGGAGAGCGAGCTGCTAATAATAAAATCAAGATCCCAAAAGAAGTAGGGTTTGAGTCCAGCTTGTGTAACTTTAATGGAGTCCTGATTTGAAGGAGTGCTGGGCACTGACCTGGAAAAACAGTTGCCACACAGATATTTAAGAGGTGGCACCAAAAATCTCATCAGATTTAACAGCTGAGCCTACAAAAATGCAAATTGCATTGCCCAGAGAATTCCTAACAGCTAAAAAAAATCCTGTCTCCTCAACTAGATACTACGCAGGATGCTTTACTTGAATAATTTCTGAAAAATAAGACCTTATAAAACATAATATATTTCCTGGTAAAAAGATGTTAATTGTATTTGTACCTCATTCAGTCCAGCTGGATTAAGTTCTTGCTGAGTGCATCAGACAGCTTTTATTTGCTTCTTGTCATGCTAAGTAAGAAGACATTTAATATTAGAAAATAGCTTTAAAACTATATAAATCTTTGCAGCTGAAAAAGGAACTCCTCGGACTGAAAATCCTCACTTTTTAAAACAAACTCACTTTCTTAAAGTGTTTTCAATCCAAATACCCAAAGTAATGTTTAACCCTTGTTGTCTTTTCTCCCTTCTTCTGTGTTACCCTTGTTCAGTTGTGGCAGTATACTTGATTTAAATTCCAGCTCTTCACTAGTTGCTCAATACACTGAGTTTTAAGCATGGTAAAATCCCATTAAAGCAAATAGATGTTTAAACTCAGACCACACTTCAGCTTTGGAACTTTATATGGCAAGAGAACTGATGTATGTCTTTCACTATGGAGTGCTGTATAACAAAATGTCTGGAAAGTTAAATGGACAAGCCTGGATCATATATCCGCTCCAAAATGCCATCATTCTGCAAACCTGCAAAGCTTAATAGGACACTTTACATGTCAAAAATTAATCATTTAAATGCAGTGGGATCCTAGCCTAGACTTAGACAAATCCAGGCTTTAGAATTTAACAATATACCATATTGTTTATAACAATATAAATGACATATAAATTTGCATGTTTCTATATTTGTCATATACAGATGTAGACTTTGTATTTTATTTTCATAATTCAGTTTTCATAATAAAAATGTTTGTGGATTGTATCATCATCTAATTCAAACACCATACTAAAGAAATGTGACTCCTCAATTTAGAAAATGTGGAGTTTTTCTGTGTCTACAAAGTCCATTAGTCTTAGAAATCTTTTTGGACTATCCACAAATTGAATTACAGACTATATTTTAAAGAAAAAAATCATTAAACATGAGGAAGAATGATTGCAAACAATTCAGTCAGAAGTGCTAAATGAAGAAAGAGGAGATAGTGTTGCATCTGGAAACCACGTGTGTTAGAAAAGGATGCTCATTCCAAGACTGGCCTTTGGCTTAGGTTTCCCTGTTTAGTTTTGTTCACCTTGAGGTGTAACAGTCATAAGCTTCATTGCTAACTCCAAATGCACATAGCATTACCAGGATTTATATAATCTGGGTGCATATTCAACTACCAAATGAGCTGGTTGCTCCATTCCTAGAAAAGGTTTGATTACTTAAGTACTTGCATGCAGTGATTTCTCATTCTCTGTGTCAGCAGAGACTCATGATAGCTATCACCCAGTTTTTCTACTCTGAAGTCACAAGTTACTTTTTCTGGCTGATATTAATCTGGGACATATGTTTCAAGTAGCAGCCAAGATTAAACAACCAATATAATTTTTGAATGTGAATTTAAGGAACCATTTGAAAGACTCTGCTAGAATAAATAAAGAGAAGATATCAGGGGCACCTGTATGCAGAATGAACTACACTGCCAGATTCTTGCTGAATTTGTCTAAATATTCCTATATCTCCAATTGTTTTTAATTTGAAGATTTGGATTTCATTTGACTGGTGTTGCAATGTCATCTGCATAAAGCTTTATTCCTACAGTCTTCGTTTCGTGTGTGCTTTGCTCAGTCAAGGCTTAGAAACAAAGAAGAAATTTTAAAAATGAACACGAACAAATTCTAAGGATGAGAAGATATCCCTCAGGAGTTTCAAAGGAACATGAAATGAGTAATATTAACAGGAAACCTATAGGCAAAATTAATTGTTACCATTCCCAAACACTTGAAAAATCAGTCATTGGTTTACATGAGACACTCAAAATACACAATGTTTTCCAAGCATGGTCTTCAGATATCTTTTATTTGCTTTTTATTTTTTAAGTTGCTATGGTTTGAATTTCCAAGATTTCTCTGCCACGGGCTGGAAGGAAGCTGATGTTTTATCTACTTTTAATGAAAACTGATCTCGTATGAACACAAAGCTTGGAGCTGAATTTTCAGAAATCCTTCAACTATTGTAAAGATGAGATAATATGATGAGACTTGGCATCACAGAGGCAGGTAAGAAGCCACCCACTTAACACTAAAAATTTACTGTATCCGACACATCAAGTTATAAGATCAGTACGACTGTATGAAAAAAACCTTTTACAAAGTGCCGGGCTTTTCTGTGCAGTGTTTTGATGGGTTTCCCAGGCTGGCAAGATGCTGAGAATGGCCTAAGCTTTTGGTAGCTTCATTCAACAATCTTAAAAATATCCCCAGATCTTTTTCATTGACCAAGTGAATAACTGATCTGTCCGGTTGGCTTTCGATAGTGGGAAGCATTATGGCATTTTGCTTCTGTGATTCAGAGATGGCTTGAGAGGTTCTCTTCCCAAAGGGACCCGGTGTGCTACGTACGCAAAACCCAACAGTTGTTCCAAAAAAGGCTTGCTCAAAAGAGAGGACCATAACGGTTTGGCAGGGCCCAAGAAGTCATCCCTTGGGATCTTTTCATCAAACCTGTGTGCTTCTACATTGTGCAGGCTCTCTTACTGCAGGCTCACACATGGCTCTTCAGGGGGCTTTGGCTGAGGGAGTCAGTAGAAACCATGTTGCTATATGGTGCTGCATCAAGGTAAACTAATAGCATCACTCTCTCTCTATAAGGGAAGAAATAAAACCCAGAATGTGTGAGATACTACAGCATGGTACTGCAAGACTGATGCTTGAAAATCTCATTACCTATGAAATGCATTGCACTTCCTTCATTAGATTGTAAGAACTGGGAATCTACAGTAATTATATGATGTCTTCCTTATCACACAGTCTTCATATATTTATCTTCTTGACAATTTTCAGGGAATTGGTCAGACCTTCCTGTAAACTGTGAGACAGGACACAGGGATTAGATTACCTTGGACAAGTCTTCAAAAGAGCTGAACCCTGGCCATCACCAGACCACACACTTCTTCCTCACCCAGCCAGGTGGAATTCACTTTTTGTTTCCACCTCACAGAAGTAGAGCTCCTTATAATTACACTTGGAATTTAAACTGCACTTTAAGTTCCTCTCAAAGAAGACACTAAGGTTGTAGCAAGAGTTCAATCTGCCTTTTATTTCTATCAGGAAAGTAGGCTGACTTTTTAAACTGACCTGCTGTGATTTCTATGTTGAAGAAAAGCACGAAAGGATTTTATTAAAACCAAACTACTTAGCTTTTTTTGAAACACCCCTGCTTGGTATTTGCTTTCTACACATAAAACCTGTTTTTCTTTTATCACTCCAAAACAGTTTGATGAAAAAGGCCCTCAAGCCTTGCTATTCAGCAATTGGGCCTTTAAAAACAAATTTTGGGTAATATGAGGTTTTACAACACATTTATATATTTATTTCTTGGATTAGTGTATTTAAGGGCTGTGAGGAGTTGAGGGGACTGACTGCTTTTTCTAAACCACATGGGTTTTTTTGGCATTAGTGATGAAGCTGTTCTATGCCAGATAACTAAGGCTTATGAACAAAGCTACTTAATTTAAAAGTTCATGCACAGGTTACAGAAACACCGGTGGTGTGAGCAGGTTTTCTTCTCCTTGCCTCTTCTAAACCCTTAACCACCTACTTCCACAACCACAGCTAACTCCAACTAAGGGGCATAGATATGCCTGAAGAAAGCAAAATGCCTGTGCTCTTACTTCTCCAGGCATGCTCAGTAAACCTGGACACAGGTCCTGTGGCAAGCCCTCATTTACTGCTTAATTCTTTTTACAGGCAGCAGATATTAAGCAAGCTCCTTGCAGCAGCTGTTCTGGGAAACACTGGCACGACTGTAATCCTGCTGGCTGAACTACTCCCAGGTATTTACTGATTCTCACTGCTCACAGCTGAAGATGCTCCAAGTCACTGGAGCCAAACTAACCCTGAGGTCTCGGTGTTAGTAGCCAAGTGTCAAAATGAAGAAAAATGTACTTTCAGGATCTGAATTTTAGGTTAAATAGGAAGAATACCCAGATCAAAAGCCTCTACTGTGGGGCACCCAGGAAGGTTTGGTTTAGTTCTTGAACCCTTTTCAAAACCTGTTTTTTTCCTTTAAATTTAATTCAGCTTTTGAAATGTAGAATATAATTTCAAACTGGAATTAGAAACATATTTGCTTATGCCTCAAAAAGATAAATTGATGTTAGGGTTTTTTTTATCCCTGGTTCTTTGTTTTAGTTGAAACTACTTTTTAGATTCTGTTTCATACTTCGGTAATCCTGAAGTTTACAGGTTTTTAAAGTTTATTTTTAAGCAACTATAGAAATAAAGTATATACAGAAAAGCATTGCCCAGCACTGGAAAATCACTTTGGAAGCAAATATAATGAAGAATGTTCTCAAAGAAAACACTGAAAAGGAACTAGCAAATATCCTACTCCAAGATGAACAGAAATATAAAAATATAGACTTCAGTAGAGAGATCAGTTCCTCCTAATAGCCTAATCTAATAATCAGGCTGACTAAGGACTTGGTATCCTTTGGTGAAAAGAAGGATATAAGAAATAACTGCATGCTAAAGTCCTGGTTCACTGGCTTCTCTCAGACACTTAAGTTTTACATTACAGCCTCAACTGACTTTTATAATTATTTATTTATTTATTTATTTATTTATTTATTTATTAATACTAGGCTGCTTTAACTTCCTTATCCAGGGACTAGAGTTTAATGGATTGAGCAGACAGTGTACTAGCTGCTGAAGTTAAAATTCTTCACTTCTTATTTTATAAAAAAATCAGATCATTTTGAATAAAAAACTTTTATAATGTTTGTAACCATAGATGGGCAAGGTGGACCCCAACATTTTCCATCCACAGAATAAGAAGCTTGTATTTGTCTGTCTAACTTGGGAATGAAGTAGAAGCAATACTGATAGGAGCATAGAGATGGTTGAGCTTTTGGAGACTGGATGGGATTTCAGGCAAGACTGGAGTGAACTCTTGCCATATTAGTTCACTTATTTTTGTGGAGTCAGATCACACCCCATCATACTGCTGGATAAGGAAAACACATAGACACAATGAGGTTGTGGAGTAGCTTGTACAGAAAATCTCCCAGTGAAAACTATTCAGAGATTAACATTCTTTTTCAGCCTTCCCTGCTTATTCATCAGCATGATGTGGTATCTTTGAAGAAACATTAACGATCAGTGATTCCTTAGGCTTGCTGTGCTATTAGACGTACTCTCACCTGGCCATCATTCTGCAGAGGCAGAAAGGCTAAACCACAAAAGTTATCACTGTCACAGGCAGACTGTGAAGAGTTTGCCTTTCACAATAAGAAAATAAACCATAACCACTACTCGGAAATTTTCAAATTACTTCCATACTATGGTGCTGCCTGACTTTTTGTTCCCATTTTAATCCATCTTTCTACTGTTTGAGTATCAGACTGCGTGCACTGCGCTGGATGAGGTCTTACCATTACCTTGTACACAGGCATTTTTTCCCCTCATTCTCTTTGGATCACATATGCCTTCACAGAGCTCTACAACACTAGCAGCTCATAGTCATGCTGTGAGTCTCTAGCATGCAGTCTTCTTTTCTTCTTTGTTACTTTCAAGCCCTCAGCATCCAACCCCTCCAGCAGAAAGTTTTAGTACTGCCCAAATGAATGTTCTCACTTTTCATAGTACTGAATTTTCTCCCATTTCTGTCTCTCTAACAAAAGGCCATCCAATTCTTTCTCCATGGCACCCCCATCTTTCACTACAGTGACAATGACTTCCAACTCTGTGTTGTCATGTTTTATTAGATCACTTCTGGGTTTCTGTGCCAAAGTCATAATGAAAACATTACATGAAGTTAGTCCAAGTTTGATCCTCGAGAAATTCCACTGCAATGTCCATCTGATCCAAGGCTTCCCATTTAGATACAGCTTGTCATCCCCTTTTTAAGCAATTCTTTAGCCAAGTTCCAGTTCTTATATTAATTGCCTCCAGCCCAAGAAATTTCCTCTGTGACCGAGTCTCAAATACTTTACTGAAGTCCAGATTCGTGAATATATTTACTGCATTTTCCTCATGACAAATTGACGTGTTTTATCAAAAGAAGATTTAGGATCTTTAACACAAGACATTTTGAACAATCTGTGGTTTTGTCATATTTTCAATTGACTTTTTTTGGTTTTAATTCTGTTTTGATTTTATTTTGTCTGTTCTTCCAAACTTTCTTTAAGCCTTCAGTAGTACAATTAAGAGTATAATTGCCTTATCTCTCTTTTTTTTTAACCTCTTAATTTACAACTATTAGGTTTTCTAGTTTTCCATCATATGATAACACTCAAAATGGGCAAATGCATTAGAACTCCTTCATATCCGATCTATTATTTTATCAGCATTTTGTTTGGTCTCCCAGAAATCTTGAATGCATGTTATTCTTTCTCTGTTCACTTCTCCTTCAGGTCAAAACATCTAACACTGAGTTTTCCTTTCACTTCACATGCTATTTCCCACTTCAACAGTTGGACTTGATGATCTTAAGGGTCTTTTCTAACCTAAATGATACTATGTTTCTATGATTTCACTCTTACTTCTATTAGTCGCTCCACCTTTAGGAACACTGTCATCACTGAAACATAAGGGTTCACAGGGTTTTGGGTGCTGTTCCTTTATATGTCAGCTTAGTCTTTCCTGCACAGCTACCATGTTCTTTCTTTGTACCTCTGCATAGTCGCCTTGTGAGATTTATGATTTTGCTATATCTTTGTTTCTTTTTTTAAGTTGGTCTTATCCCATCCTTACATATTCTGACCTCCATAAAGTAGCTTCTTCATTGATTGATCTTTTTTCTCACTCTTTATAGACTCTGTGTAACATTTTCTTCTACGTCTCTAACATCTTCTACAATGACCCTGCCACTTTTTAAATTACAGCTATTTCTCTCTTGCTCAATGTCTATTCTTAAAAACATCTGTTCACTGAAACAACTGGAACATACCAATAACACCAATAACTGTTTTCCAAACTGTATGGACAATTAATCTCATACATGTGCACTATTAGAAATTATGGAATTATTTAGAACAGAAAAGAATAGAATATTTTCAGTTAGAAGAGACCTACAATGATCATCTAGTCCAACTGCCTGACCACTTCAGGGCATATATTTATTTATATTTCATATGACTTCTGTTCTGGACTGCTGTTTTAGGGTAAACAACTACAGCATGAATACAACCAGATTTGTGTCACCAGTTCTTTGAGGAAGGACATTCAGCTGGAAGCCTTGAGCTCTGCTTCTAGTTGACAGCAGAGAATGACAGGACTCCCAGCTAACTCATTTGTTTTAAGAAGGAATCAATACAACAAATTTTTATGCCAAAACTTGATGCCAAACAAACTTTTATTGTGACTCAAATCCCAGCCTCCTCTGTAAGCCTCATGTGTATCTTTTCATTGTTGTCATAGGGCATCCCTGAATTTCCCATCTTCATCTGGCATCAGTAAGACTAAAATGATATTACAACTTGGCAAAAACAAAACACTACAGTTAGTAAGTTTGAAGATGAAGGGTTTTCAGTCATGGGAAACTGGAACTTGTGTACTCAGCTGTAACACAAAAAAGGTCATTATGTCTCTGTCAGCAGTGATGAAAAAGATGGCATAAATTGGATCTAGGCTTTGGTGAAAATGCAAAATGAGCATAATGTTACATTCAGAAGAAGACAGTAGGTATTCTTGGTTTTACAATACACACTCTAAAGTCTACTTGTGATCTTTTTACTTTGGTTTACACAGATGGAGCTCTGCTGACTTAACTACAGAATTACTTTTGACCATCACCTCTCATGAATGCCCTAACAATGATAGGCTGCATACTTCTGATCAGATACTTCACCCTCCTTACAAATACATTATTGAAAATGATGCAGGTTTACAGAGATTCAGTGTCAGTGAATAGGCATTTTTTCATCAAAGTATCCTAACCTAGTTAGAAAATTTCTGATTCAGTTCTTCCGGCCCACTCAAAACCTTGAGGCAAGATAAAACAAAACCATAGAGCAGGGATGCACTTTCCAAGCCATCACAATAATGACTTTGATGTATTCAGTTTGTTTTTATCCTGATGATGACCCATCTCTTGACCTGCTGTAGAGAGCAGAGTGCATGTCTTTTTGTATTGGGGAACCAGGAGCTGCAACAAACTTGGTCATTTTAAGTCCTGCTAAATTGTTTGGAACCCAGAGCTACGTGAGATGAATCCCATCCTTCATTTCTGATTCTAAACATTACTGCTCATATGGAATAAAATTTGTTATAAAGGCCCATGTTAGTGAAAAAAAGAAAGAATTTGAGGACATTACCCATCTTCACTGCCCTAGCAACATGTGTGTGATGCCAGGTATGAGGTCATCTGGGTAGAATATATAGTGATATTAAATATCATGAGAGCCAAAGAGAAGAATTAATAATTTAACAAAATCAGTGCTGCAGTGAAAATAAAAGAAAAGAATGATATGAATCTATTTTAGGGCATTTGATGTTAGATTAGAGCTAATCAATTAGCCATGCAGAATACGTAATAACCGCTATATTAAGACATCATGCAAAGGCAGTAGATGGACTTCTGAAGAGTTTCAAAGAGACTTAGACAGCCAAATACATTGACTTCCATTATCTCTTCACTAAATCTTTTTATAACCACGGAGTAATTTTCTTAGCTGGCATACACTGACATGGTTCAATTGAGCTGAGTGGAACTAAACAGATTTACGAGAGCTCACAGTTAATTCCTTACACCTCTCTTTTCCCCCGTTCTGCTTACACATGTTAGCTTTCCTTGCAATTGCAATTTCTTTTGGGTGGCCTCTACATCTTATAAGAGGAAATTCCATGCAGAAGTTATCTTTTAAAATAAGTCTTTCTACTATATGTTTCCGTGGTTGAGCATCTCCTTCCTCCCTTATAACTATACTTGGTGATCTCTGAATTTTTTCACATCTGACTATAAGGTGGGGAAGGGGCATTATTATTTTTTTGGTTTCCCTTCACAATATGTCATTTTTTTAATGCTTGCTCTGAACACTTGCACATGTGAGTGGTTCTGCTGACTCCATTGTTATGTGGGAGCAAAAAGACTTGCAGAGAACCAGTCCTCTGTGAATAGTGAAAAATGCTTAAAAGTACATTATAACCCCTAGTCATTAGACTCAAATTTCCCAATAAGCCAGCTTAAAATCTAATGTGAGCTCCTAGATTTCTGCAGCTAACTTTGATAATTTTAGTTGACATTCCCCCAATGATGTCTTGCACATTCAAATACTTTCTATAGCCCACAACTGTAGAATAGTTTTTTCACATTTTTTCTCAATTTAAGCAGAGGAGAAAAAACAGATTTAAAATTATTGATTTATTTAATGTTTCCCAGCACTCCTTTGCTACTTCTTTATATATCAAGCCATTGCTAGAAATAGTGGGAAAAGGTTAAAACAATCAAGGGTGATGAAAGTCCTCATGATAATGTAGCTATTGTTTTTTATGAAGCTGTCAAAAAAGTACTGACAAATGCAAAATTTCAGTATTAACATCATAGCTTAAATAATTTTGTAGTTTTTATTGTAACTTAAACACCTTTTGGATTTACATATCTACCAAAAAAGGGGAATCTCTAATATGCATTACGAGCAACAATGTATAGTTCTGTACTTTCACATAAAATTGCTTAATATACACCTTTTTAAAAAGGGAATGCATTTCATTCTCCAGTGTTTGAGGCTAGTAAGAAAACTGTCAAACAGTGAACTATTAAGTTTGATGAAGACTGCATTCTTTGAATACTAAAGCTGCCACTGGGTTTTTACATAGTGGTTTGCTTTAATCATTTTTAGCAACTATGTCTTGGATTGCTTAACATGATTTTAATTTATAATGGTATTAACACAGCCATTTGTTGCATTGTCACTTTATGGGAACCATGAAATGAAACATGCGAGTTACTGGATTTGGTTTTAGGCACATGGGAAAATTTCGTCATCACAAAAATCGTTCTCTTGGGACTGAACAGTTCAGACTTGGATTTTTTAACTAAAGCAGGATAGACACTAAATAGTTCAGTAAAAGTCTGTTTTGTGTTGGAGCTTCTGGTGGAAGAAGAGCCTTGAGAGGCTGAATGTGAATTTAAATTTTATATTTGTTGTTTGTATTGATACAGAAAAATCCCAAGTGAGCACTGAGATCCCATTGACAAATCTATATCCTTATATCAATCATTCTATCAGCAAAATATTTCTTCTTATTTCTCCGCCTGTGGAAACAGACTGCAGAATAAATCAGGGAAGTGCCCTAACTACATCATGAGTATTATGTGCAACTACAAATCTGTCTACAGCATTTCCTGCAACATAAGGACTTTCTGATATAAGGGTGACTTTTATGATTTTTTTTCTTCCATTTGTCTAATCCCTATTTTAATTCCTGTAGGCTTTTGACATCCACTACAGCCTGCTACAGTATATACCACAGTTTAACTCTGCACTGTGTGAGCTGTGTGAGCAGGTGCTTCCCCGACAGTTGGGACCTGACTTTGGTTAATTTTTTTGACGCTTACTGATTCTCACATCACAGGAAAGAATAAAGAGTCATTTCCAACATGCCGTGACCAAGACTAGCACAGCTAAACTCTATGATGTGCAGATTGATAAAGAACCTAAAGGGCAACCGCTAGCTTCAAAAGTAACTAACAAAGAACATGGGCAACCTCACAGCTTACCTTTATGTCAGCAACCTCACCCAGAAATATTCTTTGGTCAAGCTATTTGAGATCTTGTGGCATTGTTCATGACCTCCACCTCCATATTCCTTTAGTCTGTCGGTACACTTGTCAGAAAAAGTCTGTTCTTCTCCAGCATCATCACCTTGAAATTGTCTGCAACACAACTGGCCAAAAGAGCTGGAATTCTTCAATCTTCCACACACTGAGAAGGAGGTGAGAGGAAAGATGTATAAAACACGTGAAATGATTTTAAGGTGTGTAGCAGAGAAGAGGCAAGTGGATGTTTAGGCAGTGGCATCCAAATGTTTTCAGGGATATGGGCTAGGTATTCCGCTCACAAAGACCCAAGCCAGCTGTGTCAGCACTGCAGGCATATCACAAATTTCTATGAACGTACACTCAGAATCATTTCCAGATTGTCCAGCCTGGCAAAGTGTACGCACTTAGTGATGCTGAGTAGCGTTTATTCATAGCAAATATCTCCCCTGCCATCTTCATCCCTCCTGGGATTGTTCCACTTGTGACTGTCCATGCAGAGGGCTAAAGACAGGAGGGAGAGTCCTGAGAGTTTTGTGTGCCTGAAAACGGCTCTGCTCTTCCTCAGCCGAGTATGTCTCACAGGTTACCTGTGACAAGTCCGTACATACACTGCAATATGTAAACAGCAGTATTGTCTTTCCCTGGAAGTATTCAATATGTATCTGTTAATAGGTTCAATTTTTCTTCACACTTTTTCCAATCTGTTTATTAATCTGTTACTCAGGATACTTTCAAAAGAGTAGTGTTTCTGATAGAAAAACACTATATCATTATGAAATTTGAAAAGATGCCAATTTGCCATGAGATTGGTTACAAAATGTTTTAGACTGGCATTCTAGCCAATTTGATTATCAATCTATTATCCAGGCTTCTTGTTTCCTGGTGCATATTCTTTTTAAGTTCTAAGAACTCCACATAGTTCCTTCCAGTAAAAATGAAACTCCCTCCTTCTGTAGCAAAGGATTCGGTGTCAATCCTTTATGATAAATAAAGAATGTGACTGCTTATTGATGCTTACTTGCTACCAAAACTGTTAAGATGCTTATTCAGTATCCTTACGTGATGTCCTATACTTCAGGAATTAGGGTAATCAGTATCTGAAGTATAGGTAGTTAATGTTTCCAAATTGGAAAACTTTGGATAAAATCTAGGCAAAGCTAATTTTTTTGTCTCTCAGAATGGGATTCAGCTCGTGGACTAAACCTAAATTTGCACATCTGCATGTAGATGCTGATTTGTGGAACTATGTGCTAAGGTTGCTGCTGTAGCTGCACAGGCAGATGTATACTAGGGCACATCAGATAGCACTAAATTCCTACATTTAAGCAACTGTATTGAGTCCAGAGTACAAAAAGCTATTTCAGATTATCCTTGGATAGAGGCCTATATTTAATTTTACAACACTAATTATCATAAAACTTGTCAGTTCAAATGAGAAAGATTAGTAAGGTTAGAAGGAAGCATGAAAAAATACCCAATTTCATAGCTTGTTTACAGGCTGGCAACACAGTTTAAAAGGACATGGTAGGAAATGAGCATTGTGTCCTATTATTTTGATACTTATTTTAGCATCTGAAAATGCAAGTGTGCCAACACGATGGTGCACTGGGACATAGCAACTCAGAGCATTTTAAGAACATTGAATAAAAGCACTGGGTTGAGTAAATGAGAACATGCTCTCTAATTTCTGCTTTGATAGTTTGTTTTATAGTACTGCCAGACAACATGTTATTTATAGACTTCAAACATTTTCAGTGAAAAAAAGTTAACTAAGATATGTTCCTTTCATAAAAAGGTCCAGCTACCTTTGCACAGCAGGGTAAGCTGTTTGTAGATGTGTGATACAGGAAAGGCAGTGGTCTCCGGACACGTATAATCCTCCCCAGAAAGGCTTTCAGGCTGTAGTCATCATCCTCACTGACTTAGAGAAGACATTTCTTAAATAAGAAATGTCTAAAATGATTTTGGCATTATACGAAGTCAGAATTTGTAAAGGAAACTGCATGTTCAGTGTGTCTTCACCTCTGTGATTTAGGTGTGGGCTGCAGAAGGGGTCCTAGACCGAAGCAGATGAGTGTAAAAGGCAGTTCAGGCTAGCTGGTAACAGCAAGTAAGCCAGCTCTTTCTGGGTTAGCACACCCTGGGTCCTTGGACTGGAGATGTTGCTTTTGGAAATGCTGCAGCAGGAGCGGGTGGTGTTTGCTCAGTGTTTCAGTCTGCTTTCCACCTGGTGCCATCCGCTCACAGCAGCTCCTGTGATGCAGCAATAACAGCTTTATCTGCATTCTCCTTTTATCTGATGGAGGAGACTTTTTTTTTACATAACAAAGCTGTTAATTAGTTCTTGACAAGATTAATAGGGACTTGTTTTGACAAAATTAGAGCTAATTGCATTTCTCCTGAGGCTAAGGCTGTGCTAGAACAGAGGCTGACAAGCGTTGTAGGTAAACATATATTCAAAAGTACTCCATAAAGAAACCTGTGTTACAAAGGTTTAATAGACATATGCATGCACAAGCTATGTATACGAAGTGTGTTTTATAAGAACACATTGTGTGAAGGAAAAACAATTTTTCAGAGGGTGTAATGGATTATAATATAGTGAGTAGTTGTTATTTCTCACAGACTTCTATATTTCTAGGCTAAATCCCCTGCCTTTATACTTTTGCATATTCAGTGCTAGAAAGAAAGCAAATAAGCTTTTCTGTGGAACTCCGAAAATAAACACTTTGCTAAGGCTAAAACTCTGCCTTCTAACCCCTATATAAATCTTCCAATGATATTTGTCAAGCTCTACAAGAGTAAGTGCAAGGCAGGGCTTCATTTAGCGTTTCTCTGAAGCATTGCCTCTTCACTGGAGGAAATAGGGACTTCGGAATCACAGAATCATGGAATGGGTTGGGTTGGGTTGGGAGGGACAATTAAAGATCATCTAGTTCCAACTCCCCTGGACATCTTCCACTAGACCAGGTTGCTCAAAGCCCCATCCAACCTGGCCTTGAACACTGCCAGGGATGGGGCAGCCACAACTTCTCTGGGCAACCTGTGCCAGTGTCTTACCACCGTCATCATAAAAAAATTCTTCCTTATGTTCAGTCTAAACCTACCCTCTTTCAGTTTAAAACCATTACCCCCTGTTCTGTCATTACAGAACCTAGTGAAAAGTCTTTCTTTGTCTTTCTTATAAGCTCCCTTTACATATTGAAAGGACGCAATGAAGTCTCCCCAGAGCCTTCTCTTCTCCAGGCTGAACAACCCCAACTCTCTCAGCCTGTCCTCACAGGAGAGGTGCTCCAGCCCCTGATCATTTTTGTGGCCTCCTCTGGACTCACTCTAGCAGGTCCATGTCTTTCTTGTACTGGGAACCCACAGCTGGATGCAGTATTCCAGGGGGGGTCTCATAAAAGAAGCGTAAGCGAGGTGTGAATTAAATACAGAGAAATGGACTCAGTATACACTCGCTGGATTAAATTTATTTGACTTAAAAACAGATACTAAGAACAATAACCACTGTCTGAGTTTTGATCTGATAAAAACATATTTTTAAAATTCTATACCAAAAGAGTAAGTTATTAGGAATTGGGTCTGAACTTCATTGACTTTAAGAGAAATAAGCATCACTGAAAGGTTTTATTGATCTGAGAAGAGTGAGGTTTGAGTTCAGACAGCTGAATCTTTCTAAATTTAATGTCTTTATTATGAAGTAAAAGAGATTTTTTGAATTATTAAAAGTATCTCTGTCTTATATCCATTTGCAAAGTGTATATTCTAGACCCATTTTTAAATCTAACAGCCTGCAAAAAAACTATTGTTTTTATATTCCTATTCCATGATGTCTGCTTACTTGCTCATAGTCTCTGATAGACCATCTACTTGATAATGGCTACAAAAATGCTTTATATCTGGAAGGTGTTACCATAAAAATCAATTTTCTTCCTGAGACATAATTATCACTCTTGCAGTTACTTAAAAGCTATGCTCTATTACACACTCAAAAGGTACAGGATATATTGAATGTAATGTCAAAAAAGATACAGTCATACTAGAAGTACAGAGAGGGACAGCTGATGATCACTGATTTCTGTATGAGAAGTGTCTGAATAGATAAAACCTATTTGTCATGAAAAACACTGAAGGGAAGAATATCACTGAGTTCTGCAAAACCGTAAGCAGTATGGGAAAAGGTGAACAGGGAGTGACTGCTGACAAGCTGACATGATACAGAAGCTTTGGGGCATCAAATACTTTAGCAAGATGCATGTTCAAACAATCAAAGGGAGATGACTGTTAACAGATAATTAAACAGAACTCATGAAATGTTGTGGACAATCAGTTCGAAAAGCACAACTAACCAATTCATGAAAGGAATGGACCATGGGAGGTTTTCTCACATGAATACACTACGTCAAACTCGAGGAGGCTATTTTAGCTGTGGATGAGGTCTTTGGCACAGGTTCAAGAGTATTCTTGCATAAAAGTACCACCTGCTTGCCTATTTTCCTGTGACTACCCGCTGTTGGAGACCAGATACTCATACGGATGGGCCTTTTTTCTGTTCCGGGACTGCTGTTTTAAGGTTCCAGGAAGATTCTTTTTTTTTTAATTAGACATGGTGTTCAATGTGTTAAATCACGAGGCCTTGCAGTTCAGATAAGGTATGAAGGGTGGCGCTTAAGCAGGGAAAAAGTCAAAAGTAGGCTTGAAATTCTGACTCCCTGGTTGTTTATATGGTAGTTTAACCCAACCTGTGAATTAAGTAAAACAAAGCTAGCCTGGATGTGGGCTGTTTGGTAGGCCAGACGAGACCTTGGGAGCCAGCCTAAACAGATGGCCACTATGCACTGGTGCCAATGGAGGAAACTGGCCATTTAGAAAAGTTTCCTCCTGCCCTTCTTCCCAAGCTTGCTAGCGTGTTTAGAGTCAAAGGGAGTAGGCCTTTTGAAAATTCTCATTTTTGCATCCCTGGAACAAATAGCATGCTCTGACCACTTAACTATAATAGCTTATGGGTTCAGTGCTCCAATATGAACCACCTCATCTGGTGCTTTAATCTCAGTGCTAGAATAGTGCATTTGGCTTAGACGGCAAGAACAAAAGAAAGTGTCTTGAGAGTGTGGAGCTATGAAGTAACCACATGTAACATTTCTGAAGTAAAGCACATTTGTGAAGCTTCAAATTGATCTCTTGCTAAAAAGAGAGCACATTCTTGTACAAACAGTATTCCTTCCCTCTTAAACTTGAGTACAACTGTCCCAGTCTTGACCTTATCCAACTGTATAGAAAGTTTTCTATGTGATAAGTATGACTTAAATTCAGATGTTGAAAATTTTCCCCCTATTTTTTCCAAGCCTTGTTTTTAACCACATGTATGAAACATTAAGTCTTCAAAACTTGATACCAAAATTCTGAGAGCAGGTAATTTTATCATTAAATGGTTATAAGGAAGCACATGCTCAGATTTAAAAACTGTGTGCCAGGAAATTCCCTACGCTACTTGAAACAAAACCAGTTTGCCTGAAGTTAGTATTCACAGCCACAAAGAGATGACAGGTGATCTCAGAAGGCATTTTCAGCATCTGAATGCTGCATTAAGGATCCCAAGCCGTCATTTAGGTGCCACTAACATTCATCAAATTCCCACCTAACCCTGTAGGTACCTTAAGGGCCTAATTTAACAGATTAAGGGGTTAGTCACAGAACTTTAGCATCATGATGCTTTTTCTGTTCTTAATGAACAGAAAGTAGCTCCTACAGGCAGACTCCAAGTGGCTGCATTAGGCTTCTGCTCCGAAATGCCCTGCAAGGCAGATCCTTTTTCTCAGCAGGGAGTGAAAAGGGAGCGGTGGACATTAGTCTCCCTCGTGTTATCCTTTGTGATTATTCCACATAATTTCCCATGTGACATCTAAATGGAGAAACTCCAGAGCAGAAGAAGGTTCCCGATCTGAGTGTAAATCTTAGCCTGTCCTAACTCCACATGAGAGTGGGATTTGAACACCCCCCAGACATCTCCCAAATCTTGTTTACTAGGGAAAGATAACTGAGGCACAGGCTGGCTGTTGTCTACGGTGAACTTTTAAGAGGTCTTTGTTTTGAAACACTGCAGAGTTTTCTTTGGTGCAGAGCTACAGGTCAGTTTAGAATCAGCCCAGGACATTTGCATTTCTGTGGCAGGAAATGTCTATTTTGAGGATGTCCAGGAGCAAGGTGTTAAACTCCTGCCTTCATCCTCCTGCATGACTTCATCCTCTTGTCTTGCCTAGCCCACCTGCGTGACCTGAGCCAATAGACCTGCTTACAGCATGTCTAACTCCAAAACAGACCAATAAATACAATGTTGGTACCTTCCCACACACTCAATATATTCTTGGTTGTAGATTTCTTTCTTCTGCCTGAGATTAAAACTCATTTTGTATGAAGTAGTTGACTATTCATTTGAGTGGCAAGTAGAATGTAATTTTCTGTACAATCCTGTTTGTGTTTTTGTTAGAATTAGCTATAAGGTTAATTAAATCACAGGGAGATGCTTGTTCAAGGCTTTTCTTAAAGGAAATCTGTTATATGTCTAAATCAAACTGAAAGATTTCTTTTCAAAACCTCCTGCAAACTGGAACGTGGAGACAATTTCTCTAAACTTATTTTTAAGAAAACTTAGGGTCTTTTTAATGATTTTTTTTTTTTTGGTGGTGGTGCTTTTCTTTTTCAGAAAAGAGAAAGTTTCCTGAAATCCTGAAAGTAGTCTTTGAAATTAGAAAAGGCAAAACTAGCAGCCACCTCTCTCCCCTTCCTCAGCACTTCCCAGGTGCCAGAGCTATCCCCACCACCCTCAAAGCCTTCCCAAACCCTTTCCTCTTCCTCACAGGAATGCTCCGATCCCAAACCTGTTACTTCCTTCCCACTGCCCCCTCCAGGCTCCTCGCCATGAGACGTAAAGTGTCTTTTTCTACAGGGTGCTCAGCAGTGAGCTGGCTATTGCTTAGCAAGGAGGCTGAACAAGGAATTTTAATAGTGAAATAGTGAAAACATGTTGTTTGATGAGCCCGAGCTGTTAATAACCTGTGTGATGCGCAGAAGTGAACTGGATGACTTCTCTGCATCCTTTGCTCTCCTATTTTCAAATATGCTCGCCCAGAGGCAACTCAGCCTCTGCTGTTCCCAAGTGCAAACCTGATGATGAAAGAACTGAGCAGCATTCAGGATGGGCTCCAGAGAAGTCAGGGGCACCAGAAACCTTGCTTGCTTTGAAAAAGAAAAAGTCTTACTTACCTGTTTAACAAATACAACAAGCAAAACCAATCCAAGAAATCACCTAGCAAAACAATGCACAGGGCATTTCATTCTCCACCTTGGCAGAAGGTGGAGATGAGTTGCATATGAGAGGTGTTCATCATATCTAGAAATGGTTATAAAAACGTTGTCAGCATGTTTTCATCTGAAAAGGCTGTTTTAGCAACAGTGATATATTTAAATACAACATGTTACACTGTTTCCAACAGGAGATGCTCTGATCTAGAGAAACGAACATTCCATATATCTCTTCATTAAAAAATGTCCTTAGTAAACTGCTATGATTTTTCATCTTGCATGTTAGTTTTGGTATGGCATTTTACAGAATTTTGTAACTAGCACATATGTAATTGTATAAAAAGTAATAATTAAAGGAAAAAGTATTCAGGGCCTTTCAAAGTTCTGCTCACGTCCAGCAATGCCCTTTAATGCACTTAGTGCATAGTTACCCTTGTGACTATGCCTATATACAGGTAGATATATAACTATCCTTATAATGGTAGACAAGTCATCTTCTGCTGATTTTGCACCTCTTCCAGCTCTTTCCTGAAACTTAAAAACTTAAACTGAATTTATCTTCTTTCAGGTTTAGGTCCTAAACCCAAACTTCCTGAAGAGGTTTACTGCACAGGGCATCAGCTGCTGTATTTGTAATGGTTTAAACTATATCTTTTATAATTTTGTATATACAAAACTTTCTGCCTCCATTTGCTCAATTTCCTAAAGTTTGAATAGCTTGCTTTGTCTTTTATCCCATCATTTTCCTATGGTTTACTTAAATGTAGTTGATATACTCAATAACTTATGCCCTAGAGTAAAATCCCTTCACAGATTTCTTTTCATATGGAGGAGTTAGATGTCTTTTATGTGCATAAATTCAAGATATTCAAGAATTGTCTTTCTTATAGGCTTAGACTGAGAAATATAGAGTCATTTTCTTTTTCCCTTTCAAGGTAAAACATAAACTTATCTCTTATTAGCAGCGAGCCAAAAACTTGTCCTGTTCTCATTGTGCTCACACATAATGAATTTTTAAGGTTTTCAATAATAATCTTAATGAACAAGTCAGGGAATTAGTTGGCTGTATAAGTGACTGCGATCAGGTCACTTAAAGGGTAAGACAATCTTAAAATTAGTGAGGCACTGGGGAAAGTTATTTAGAACATTTCAAAATGTGCATGTCGAGATATTCAAGAAACCTTTTTAACTCCATCTTTTGCTATAAAGAGAACGTCTCCCACTGGCTGAAAAATCACAAACCATCCATATGTAATTTGATTTGTTTTGTATAATTTTACACATTATTTTATTTGGAATATAAGACACAAGCTTGCAGGGCTCCTCCGCAAGTCTCTACTTTATTTGAATTTCTGCATTTTGGTAGTGCACAGCAGGATAAATATATGCAGAGTTTCTTTCACCTTTTAAATAATGGAGACTGACAGTGGACTGGAAAAATATGTATCTATGAATAGTGCTGGGTGCAATTCCTTTAGTCAGGCAGGTCAGTGGTGTAGCAGTGGCAGCTGATAACACCTGGCTGTGATGACAGTAACCTGCACATGCTTATGTGTGTCTCTCCCTCTCATGGTTGCTGAGTCCACGGATGACAACCTACTGCTGCTGCCCATGACTGGAACTAAACTGTGGGTTCAGCCAGTGGAGACCTCATGCAAAAGTCATTTTTCAGACTCTGACAGCTTTTTTTTTTTCATGACCAAAAAAAATGAGAATCCTCAGGCTACATTTAATTTAGTATTTTTTTCTTGTTTTAATTTTTATATATGCTATGTTATTATCAATCAGGACAGAGGGTTAAATCTCATCAAGTATGTACATAAGAAAAATTTTGTGTAGCATTTTATTCTCATTAGTGGTATTTTTTTATGTTCCAATGGTCTACAGCAGAAATTCTGAGTCTTGTACACATGTAAGTGTGTGAGCATAGAAAAATAAAAATAACAAAAGGAAAAACTGAGATGACAGTGTGGGTTTGTCTGACAAAAAGAAGCAAAATAAAGCAAAGATAGGATCAAACTGGTATGGAACAAAAAAACGTTATGGTCGTGAACACTTAAGAAATGCTTTTATATGAACAAGAAATACATTGTAAACACAGCTAATGTTTCACGATTGATTCTCTCTGCTCACAGCTTGAAGAGGATCTGTGGAGAATGAAGATGGTTCAGATTCCAATTCATTAATGAGGGTGAAAAGCCAAAGGCTAAAATCATCCCAAGAAAGTTAGTTTATCAAGGTAAAAATGCTTCTGAAGTTTGTATTTTCATTTGTTCTGAAAAAAAACCCCCAAAAAACCAAAAACCCAACACCAAACCAGAACACCCCCCACCAAAACCCCTCTCATTGCAAAATGTTGACACTTTTAAAGTATTTTACGGCTTTCACTTCACATGTCAAGTGGGGTCTGCCTACAGCTAACACAGATTAACCATTCTGTATTGAAACTGATCTCTCTAAAGTTATAGCTAGGAACATAGAAGACTAACATGTTTAATATACTTTAGGTCTAACCCACTCTTGCAATGGAAAATGAGTAATTTATAATATTTTTTTTTTAATAAATCATTTCACCACTTGTTTTGTTGGAGAAAACACAGTGTATTACTTGGCGTAAATGGTAGGATATTGTGCAATACACAACAGAGTTCATACTTTCAGTCCATTGCAATGTTTCAGCATAGCTTCACCGAGGTCAGTGCTGCTGCAACGAATTACATCAGCCAAGGATCTGCTATTGAACTGAGCTGCAAATTTAGTGTGTAACATACAGAGACAAAAAAAATGCCCTATGCATAATGAAAAAGTACGAACAAAGGTTTGAGTCCCTAGTCAAAAAAACTCCTGCAACCAAAAAATTTTACAGTTATTGTTGATTTCAATGACTCGTGATTCACTCTTCACTAAGCCACACTAGATATTTTTTTGGGGGTATTTTACTTCTATATACTAGATACAGAAAATAACATAGCTTAAGGGTCATGGAAGGGGCAAAGTGACATAATGAAACACAGAAATAGAGAAATCAGCAGAGCTACCTGGGAGACCAAAAAATACAACAAAAAACCTCCCAGAAGTCTATTGCTTATGTCAGGAGAAAGGTTTGACATGGAAAAAAAAAAGAAAAATTACAAATATTTTCCTTCTATTTTATAAATTAAAAAGTATGTTTGCTTTAATCAAATCTAAGAAACTAAAGCATCTAAGTAAAATCACTCTTTCTCGTGCCGGTAAAGTAAAAAGAACACAACAGTTCAAAGCAATAACAAATCTTTTCCTCACCCTGGCTCCAGCAGATACCACTTTTTTTCAAGTTTCAGAGGAAGGTGCAAGAATTCCTCTAAAGGACACATGCAAAATAATCTGCTAGAAGGAAAGCTCTGCTTAGAAAAATATATGCCATTTTCAAATGGTGCCCTCAATGAAAAATGGTAGAACTGAACCTTAAGTCTACTTTCACACATCATCTTTCAAAACATGTATCAGGCCATGAAGGAAAAATGTTAGTGCCATTGTGGGGTATCAGTTAAGAAAAATATGTGAGGTTTTTGTACTACAGTTTCCTTCACAAATTGGTGAGTTTATGTCTGCCAGAAGATTATCTGCTCTTTGGAGAACATATGTAATATGACAGTTGTAAATTCTATTGCATTTTTCTTCTTGAGTGTTCACGGACAGGATGCTGCACTTTAAAGAAAAACTGTGAGACTAAAAATTTGAGGTCAATCAGTGTGGTTGGCTGTAACTGAGTAGATTTTCTATATTTAATTAAGTGGCTGATCCTGTAAGAATAGTCATCTACAGCTTCCACCAACCTGCAGCTGTGACTACTCAAGCCTTTTAAAGTCATTCCCTAAAAGTTGAGATTAGCAGTTGAGGAATCCATCCTGTGACTCATGGGACCTCAGATTCAGCCCACCACAAATCTTCACCTCCCTTGTTTTGCAGGGAAGTAGTGAAATTCGGCTGGTTCTGGGTATTTTCCCTGGAGTTTTCTATCTTGCCTTAATTACTTTTCAGACTTCTAACCTGCCCATGTTCCCCTTTGGACCGCCCAGGAAGAACAGTGACATTCTGGGGCTATGGTGCTCCCTACTTAAAAATAATCTTGAGGGCCCTTATCCTTCTGCAGCGGTATCTATGGTGAAAGAGCACTATGTAGAGGTCTTCATACAAGGCAAATTTCTGCAGCAACCTTGAAGGGGGCTCATAGTGCAGTGATTGCAAGGCAGAAATTCCCACCTCCATCTCTGTCCCACGATGTGGTACACATGCTCCTTCCCCCAGCCATGCTTTTCAGTGAGTCCTTCTAGATTTGGCTCAGGTGTCAGTGCATCCCCAGTTTACCTCCTTTTTGCAACGGTGTGTTCTTCCACACATCCTCCTTCCTCACCTTCAGTACTATTAGTCACTTTACGCATCGCAGCCCCTGGTGAGAGGTAGATCATTAAGAAATGAAATTGAGAAGAAAACATGTCCTAGACTGAAAAACTACAGAGTGCTAAAGATTGAATCTCTCTAACTGTTCTGTTTTTCTGATGTTTCTTGTGGATTAGGATGAAAATATGTCTCTCTTGATTGCCTCTAGATGAGAGCAAAATATAAAATTCTGTTCCCAGAGGGATCTTCCTTGGTTATTTTTGTGTGTGTTCGGTTTTGCATTGAGAAATAGTTATAAGGACTTCTGCTAATTCTCTTTTTTGTGGAGGGTTTGCAAAACCTCTCATTGTTCTATCCCAGAAATAAGCCTGACATGCTTGAACTGCTTCTCTTGATGCACAGGACTTGATTCTGATGGCCACATATGAAAGGAGCAGAACTAATGGGCATTGTCCATTTCAAAAATACTGCTTTGATGCATGGTTTGTATTTTGCCTCATCAGTGGTGTGGTATCACAAACCCAGGCTTAGATTTTTTCAGTGAACTCCAGGCTAACTGTTTTGGAAAAGGAAGAATGTATGTCTGTATAGGCATCCAAAGATATTCCATAAAGCCATGAGCAGAGAACCCGTTTCTGCCGCAAGCACCACAAAACCCGGGAGTAAGTTGCTTCAGTTCACTCCAAAAACCACCTAGATTCTTGCCAAGTCTGTTTGCCTTTATAGTTTAATTCTAGATTCAATAAACATAAAGAAAAGGCCATCAAAAGAACAGAGGCTATGTAATTTACAATTAGAACATGTAACTGATGTTTCATAAAAATATGGATACAGTTATGTCTCTGGGCTGAATTGAAAGAACCACAAGTTTTGACAACTTGCACCTGCAATATAAATTTGTTGGATTTTTAGAAAAGTAAAATACTACATTACATGTACACAGAGTGCGTATTCCTTAGCTATGGTCCTCTTTTGAAACCTAGCTCCTGAACAATGTTGCCAAAAGAAACAGCTTTTGTGCTTTCAGACAGCCAACATCTTATAAAACCAGGCAGATGAATGATGTTATGTGTAAGGGATGAATAAAAATATCAAAGATCTGAAGTTCCAAACAGGCTCTGCATGCCAAGAAAACTGTATTAAAATTCACCCCATAGAAAATCAAAGCAAATAACATTGGGACCAACCTGAGAATTTAATCCTGCTCCAGAAGCTAAAGGCTTGTGAATGTTCCTAAGGCAGAATGATCCCTCATTTTGCAGTCAAATTTCCTAAGCTTTTGAAGCGTGTTGCTATGCTGGGTTTGTTAATTGACAATAAAGGTATGAGCCTATGGTTTATGGAACCTTTATGTTGAATGGGTATCATCTTTATTGTTATTTGAGAGTAATGGTATTCAGAAACATGCTCTTGAATTCTGGCTTTTCAATTTGGGAGAAGCCTTTTACCATCAATGGTGGAAGACTGGGATTTCATTCAGATTAAAGCCAAAATAAAGATTTTGATAACTCAGATTGACAGCCTTCATAATTTAAATTATAGAATTGTATGCAAAAAAAAGAAATTATGCTTGAGTTAGCACCTAATAATTCAACTGAATGAATATATTTCCTCAGTGATCTCTAGAGTTACATCAGTGTACAACTTAAATAAAAAATATATATTCCCTAATTTATGTAAATGAAAGAATTGAACCCAATATTAATCAGCAAAGGCACACGCTGCTTTTAAACTTTCTCACGCCAGTAAAATATGCAGGTGAAAATTTCCTCTCTGTTCTTCAAAGCAGTTGTCAGTTCAATCTGCTTTCACTTAGATGCATGTAAAACATAAATATTGATACTATAACTAAAAGACTTCGGAAAGAGTTAGATCTGTTTATCAGATGTTATACAAATGCACAGGCAAATTCATTCTTTTCCTAGGCTACACCTGTTTTTAATCAGAAACTAGAAACTGGCCATCAAAAATGATAAGAAGAATGGCAGTATGCATAAAAAGGTCACCTGTGGGTTAGTTATGGGTGAGAGTCATCTCACCTGATTTTACATAGCTGAAAATTAAAGTTCTGAAAATGAACTAGTCACCATAGGTTTCCTTTGTGGGGCTTCTCCAAAGAAAAAGTCATCTGACCTCTCTAGAACAGGATCACACATTTTTTGGAGGTGTCTGTTTCCCTTCTTGGACTAATTGGTAGTCTCAGGTGACTGCATCGTAATTAATGCCTTACTTTTGCCTCATACTGGCATGGTTGAGCTTTCTGCATGACCAAGGAATATCCCAAAGAGAGGAACAGAAGAAAAGAGGTCACAAACTGAATAATAGGAAGTGAGGGAACAAAAGTGTATTTTCACCAGTATTTTTTTTCAATGCCTTATTTAATGAGTTAATCCTCTACTTTATTTTTTGGTCTCCTCTAGAAAAGGGTTGCTCTAATACAGAGTGATTCTGGCAGTAGTCCTCACTGTTACAACATATATCTTGGAAGAATGTAGGAAGCTGGATCAGTCTCTGTCCCTCAGTCACATAAGTTACAGCTTGGATGTATATTTGAGCTCTTTATGACCTTGCAGATGCGTCTATTGTGAACAATCACTTCATTTGTTTCCCTCATTCTTGTTTATATGTGTTTTATTATTTTCTATCGAAGTCCAGATTTTTAATCATGGTTTTTTTTGTCTGTCTCAACAAACAGCTTCACCAATAGCACAGTGGGATTCTTTGATTGACATCCAAATATAGGATAGATGTAAATACTCCCAGGTAAACTCAGAAGTTATCAGGTACTTTTAGTACTGTTTAGACATAACCTGGAGTTCCCTAACATACATCTGGATCTGCTCTATTTTCTGGTTTTGCCGACAATACATTAATGTCTCGTAAATGGTCTACAGGGTCTCATGTATTCAGAGACCTTAACCTGCCAAAATAATTTGCTGTTGTACCTTTGCCTTCCAAACATCAGGATGATGAAACATACTGCTACAATGTGGTTTGCTCTAACACTACTTTAAAAATCAGTCATCTTGGTAATGATCAGGGTTATTAGCCATTGGAACAATTTCTCCAGGGTTTTCTCTTCCTTCTAGTTACTTAGCTCAGGACTGGCATTTTTTCTTATGTATCTGTTCTAGCTCAGCCTGAGGTTGAAGGTTGAGCTCAGAGATCATCCACCGAAATTCCTGTGTCAGGTCAGAGATCAAATCATAGTTTTGGCCTTAAAGTCTTTCTCTATACAAACTAAGTTTTCTCATCTGACTGACAATAATGTGTAGCTGTTAAGTAACTTAGACCGCAAAAAATAATAAATAATAATGAATTACGGAAATAAGTCTATTGGTATCAGTGAGAGAAGGTATTAGTTAAGCTTAATATCATTTTTTTTTCTACTGCCAATCTAATCAATATTAAATTGTGGCAAAATTAAACTGATAATTTTTTTCTATGCTGAACAAAACTCTTGAAAAGTACCCGATTTGCAAAAATTGCAGTCTTCCTTTTTCATCTAAAGCACTGTTTTCCTTTTTTGCTACTTTTGCTTATGTTTCTTTGTGAACTGAAAGCACCTGGAGCTATGCATTATCTTGGTAGGTACAGCAACTTTCCACATACAAATACACTTGGTGTGCAAGCCTGTTTTCAGAAGCATTCACTTGCTGCAGCTTCTTTTCTACGGCCTCAGGTTCTGCTTTCATTGCAATCAATGGCAAAAGCCCTCAGTAGCTGAAAGGAGAAAGTTTGAAAGAGAAAATATTAAAAGCCAGCTAACCAAACCAATCTATACAGCACACTTCATATCTGCAGTTTGCTAGGACAGAAGATATCTACCCAAACCGCAGTATCAAATGCTGACTCTGGAATGCACTGGGATCCTTCACGTTTGAGTTCAAGTTAAGAGTCTTCTCATCTGATACAGCCACTGAATATATAAGCATTTTATATAGATGCATGTGGTTTCAATGATGCTAAACTTATTAGTTTGTTTTTCTTTTTTTTGTTTTTTTTGAATTTTTTAAGCCATAGCCCTGAAGACTGAATGGCGGCCAGGCAGAGCCACATCTAGAAATGTTGCTGATGTAAACTGAATTAAACCTAGTATAAACCCCAATAAATGATTTGTACTGAAAGGAGAAATAAACAAAATTAATTAAAAATCTGTTTGTTTAGTTTGAATAAAATGTCTTTCTGTCAGACTCTGAAGGTAATTTTGTTCAACAAGAAACACCAACATGTGGTCACTGTTTCCAGGTTATAATGCTGAGATGAATAGCACCTTTGACAACAGAGTCCTCAATAACCTCTGGACTTGATCCTGAAAACACTTTGTATGTAATTATGTTGGCTTCAGCTGTACTACTTCAGGGTGGGTCTCACTTACTTAACATTAGACATTTAGAAGTAGATATGTAGGCTCCCTCTGCAGTCAAAGGAGAGATATGGAAAGGACTAAGGAAGAAGTTGTGTTCCTTGTCTGAAGTATTTTTATTTTTTTTTTAAACAGTGGGATGCATCATCATAGAGGGAGATTGGCATCATTCTCTATTGACTGCATAAGGAGACTCTATGATTAAAAGGCCTGGAATCCATGCACCAGTCAAATGAGCTACTTGTGGAGACAACCAATCAGTGTGATATTCATCACTTTCTTTAGTGTAAAGCATATATTAGTAATGACTGATGCCTCCTCTGACTAGAAAGGTGGTAGCCTAAAGGCTAAAGAGATGCTCTAGTACAAACCTGGGTGCAGCTGTGGTGTAAATGGGAGTAGCACACAAGAAGGACTCACTTCATCATACAGACCAGAACCATGGTAATGGGGTGAGGGGGCTACAGCTCCCACAGAAACCAGTTCATCTGCTTTAAATCTACACCTGACCATATGGGCAAGAGTGAGTTGTGCTCCTGTAAAAAGTGGCATTGAATTGTGAAGCAAAAAAGACAAAAATATAGTACTGGTGTTTTCCCAACAGCTCCCCACAAAACACACTTTAATTCAAAATGTAGCTCACTGTGGATTGTCAAGATACTCAGAATGTGATGATGTATGGTACAGGGATTTTGCTAAGCTTTTGGGATTTGGCTTCCATTCACTGGGATTTAGATGCATCACTAACCTTTTTTGGCTAGGCTAGGTTTCTTGTACAGAGAAACCCAGACTTAAACCTTTGAAGTTTCCCTCCAGAGCTCCCCAAATCCTCAACTTCCATGAATATATGCCTGTCTGTATTAGAAATGATAGGGGGATCTTCAAGTTAAGAGTCCATTTCCTTCAAACCTGTTGCACAGGTATTTCGTGAAAGGATTTAAACAGAATACTAACACAGGACAGAGGGAGCATGTAAACAAACGCACTATACCAAGTTACTGTTTTCAGCCTTCGACAGTGCTGATAACTCCCATCTTCCAGAGGAATTTTGTACTGACTTGGCCAGTTATATTTTATCTTAAGCTACTAACAACAATCTGTTCCCACTGATGAAGCTATAACAAATTTAAAGTTTACAGTTTAAGAGAGACAATCTTTTAATACATCCAAAATAGCTATTTATCGAGGACAGTGAACATGAGCCCACATAATGTATGCTGTAAATCATTAAGGCATGTGGTTCCATTTAACACTATTTTGCTTGCAAAGTGATCACCTAGAGTTAAGGTTTGCCCTAAATTGGGTAGGAAACAAAAATATCCAAGAATAAATAATAAATAGGGTGTGTTTTGCACAAAGCTATCTTTTAGAGCCAGAAAGAGCATTTCTATCTATAGAACCATTGCTTGGAGGTTTGTCTTCTGTTAACCACAAGTACATATTTTCACTAGAAAAAAGTGACTTTCAGGCATTCACGCAGATTTGTTCATGCTAAGGACAAACAGAACTAGATATCCTGTGTTCTGAGATAAGAAAATACATGGAACCCTTTCTTGTAATAGCACTCATGTTTTATTAAAATGAGGGGGGGGTTTATTATTGCTACAGCCACTGCTGAGGGGAACTGGAGTTCTCTGAACACAGCTCAGAGCTGATTTTATTCTAACCCTCCCCTGCTGGTGCTGAAGTCAATAAATCATTACAGCAGTTGCTGCCATTCAGTGAGAGAAGGATAATGCCTTAAACCAATTAGTTCAACCACTGGTTTCATTGGAAGTAGAAACAGGAGGTAGAAATGTCCTTCCTCAGAAATATAGAAGTATAATTTTTACGAAGCAGGAAAATGAACTTCAGTTAATTTTTTATGGAAATTAATTTCTTGTCTGACTCATAAAATCCATAGAACTGTGGGCTCTCAGGGGTTGCTTTCCTTTCCTATCCAGGAGGTACGTGAAAATACAACATTTTTTTTTCTTGTCATACTATTTATTTTGTAGATACTGAGTTCATATCCCAGCCATGATCTGTAGATAATTTTTTTATTCTTCCTATCATATTTGGGCCAAATCCCACATGCACCGTGCATCAAAGTTTGAACTAAAGTCAGTGGAAATTGTAGGTGTTTCATGAGACAGTTGAAGTTATGAGAGGACAGGGACTGAATAGTGACAAGAAGGTACCTGGGATGAGACATTGCTTGATTTGTACCTAACCCTGTGACGTGCTGAACAAAGTTAAACATTGTGAACTCCAATGGAGTTTGAACATGTTCAGTCATTCATTCAGGATCAGATCCTTCATGTCTAAGTTTTGATAATTAACCAGGAATTTGGCAGCAAGACAAATATGGATATTCTACTTTAGCTAATACTTTTAAGGAAGGTTTTGTCCCCTTTTAAGTAATATCTTAGACTTTTCTCTGCACCTTTCATAAAAGTTTCCCTTTGTCTTTTTTTTTTTTTTTTTGAACATCAACTCAGTGGAGATAGATTATCTCTTACATCTTATAGCAATGAATGAAGTGAAATCTGCTCTTATTTGTGAGCCACAGAGGCAAGAAAACCCTCCCTTCATGCACTCTAACCTCCGGTAGGATTTCTGCTGATGCAATCTACAGTGCATGCTGAGCTTCTTCACAAACTGGTAAAGTGAAGGAGCCTTGACCTCCTCTTTCTGCTCTGACTTCTTGTTTTCAGTGCTTTAGATCATGTAGAACTTGGGATGATCGGGTGAAAAATAAAATTAAAGGTCTTAGAGAAAGCCTTGTCAGTAAGGGTTTGCAGGCTCAGTCAGTGTTTGCAATTCATGTTCCTCAAGCACAGTGTGTGGTGGTATTAAGGATGCAATACAGATGCCTGGTTCTGTGATGACCTGCATGTATTTATCCTAAGGAAAAAAAACAACCAAAGCTATTTGAGAAGAAATACTGCTATGAATAAACCAGATTACAACTGCAATGTCACGGCTCTGTCCAAGATATATCATAAAGAAAAGAAAGGAGCAGATGCTGACCCTGGCTTTATGGGGTGGGAGAAGACACGAAATCAGTGTGCGCTCCTGGGCAGGTGCTGCATTATGATTACCAACACTGGAGTAAAACAGGTTCTCCTCTTCCCAAATTGGTGGGAGAGGGAGTGAGCAGAGTCCCTTGCCTTGCTCTGCAGACCCCCAAAGGTCTGCTGCTGGGACATGCACCCAGGGGTGGGTGGCTGGGAAAAGCACTGTCAGACTTCAGGCCATCCCGGTTTGTAGGTCAGCACCCAATTTCTTGGGCTTGTCAGCAGAAAGTGGGAGGTTCCTTTGAAAATTTTCAAAGTTGGACAGGAATTACAGGATCTTCTTCTCATGAAGGACCTCAAAGACACCAAATGCATAGTTGTTCAGTTGGAAGAGATTCACTAGGTACAATTTAGCCTTACATTTGGAAAACAGTCTCTCTCCTTAAGCGACTTAAGCAACATCATTGCACTGCAGAGTGCTGCAGGCATTTCTGTCACTACTTACAGAAGGAATAATAGCGCTCAGCATACAGATAAATGCCTACAGTGTGGCAACATGCTGGTGCCTCACGTTTCTCCTGCAACCTTTAGTAAGAGACCAGCTATCTGCATTGACAATTTATCTCAGATGAAAACAGTTTTCTCTGAAATATGCCAGTTTGTCATTACAGTATCTGGACAGTGTTCGGACTTATGATCAAGCAGAAAAGGAAAGGAATAGAAAGTAACAAAACCAGCTTAACTCTTCTTCTACTTTTAATTATTTGCTAAAGATCTATTTGGTCATTTAATTCATGCTTGCATTATTGTTCAATGAGAAAAGAAAAAAGCAGATATCTGATTTTCAACTTCTGCTCTTTTATGAGCCACTTAGCCTTGCAGGAAATTTGAACAGTTGCCCAGGGCACTGGGTGTGGAATTTGGTTTTAGGGGAGCTTCGAATTACCTAAAGAAGACAAAAAAGGAGAAAAAAAGCACTTTTCAAATTCATGTTTATAAGAACCTGTTGAATATTTCTTCCACCCAATAGTCAGTGTCCTTTCTGCAGGAAAAATAATGTCATCACCATAATTATAATCATCACATCTTCAAAACATTGAAAGGAACCATTCTCTTCCTGTTAAAAATTTAGGTAATTTCTGTAAATTTGTCAGAAATTCCTATAACTTTTGGGGCTTTTCGAACACTGTGTAAAGGCCAAATGCAGTCCTGACCAAAAAGGTCACTCAGAGAGGTAGCATTAATGCAGACACTGAGAAAGGTAAAATTCCTTCTAACGTCTTCCAGCAAAGCTGTACTTATCTACTCTGGGATTTTCTGAACAGTCGGACAAAATACAATGCCAAGGAATGCATCGGGTGATCATTTAAAATGATACTGTGCAGATGGTAGATGTCTCCTCAGCCTGTGTCCATGGTATGACTCTGTGTAACCTTGTTTTACAGCCTTAGCAACAAGGAACAAAAAGGCATGTTCAGTCTGTGCTGTCTGCACAGAAATTTTATGAACTTTCTCACTTTTCATTCAGCAAACAGCCACAAGAGGGCATCTTTTTTCTTGGTTTCTTCTCTTCAATAAATGAAGAGCTTAATTATTTCACAAATTCCTTTTTATAATTCTTGAAAGATGAATCTTCTGCTATTTATACCACCAAAAATATGTGTTCTCGTAATTTGCAAGAATAAAAAGTAGCTACTAAAATAAAACCATTTCCAAACCCATTTCTTTTACATTTCAGAGAGACTGCAGACTGGTTCCACAAATGAGAAAAGGGGACATTCATACTGATTTCTTTTTCACAGGAGTCTGAAACATCTCCAGTACATGAAGCAAGCGGTATTTTTCAGCCCATTTTGTCTTGACCAGGATTCATGTTTTCAGGGTACCTCAAAGCCCAATTCCGTAGTTCTAATGAATGCTTAAAAAATCAACAGGGCTTTTTCTTCCATCAACCTGCTCCTCATTTTCTCTTTGTTGAGCTGTTTCTGGTGCAGAAAGTAGTTACCAGCAGGGTGCCTGTGATGTTCAGTGAGTATCTGGGAACAAGGTAAAGTGCCAGAATCATTCTACAGGAATTTAAAACACAAACTGGGCTCTAATCTGCATTATACTGATCACAATGGTATTTTTATGAAACACTGCCATCCATCCAGGGATTAAAGTGATGGTAAGTTTTATTGATGATAATGAAGTGAATGTAGAAAATCAGGTATAAAATCCTGTTTTGAAGGCCTTAAACAGCAGAAGTCAATGGCAACTGTGAAACAACCTGTCTTCAAATTCCTCCATTTATTTGGTGGGAATATAAGACACATGTAGACAAGTAGAGTCTGTGTATTGGTGTGTGCAGAGTTTATAAAACAACATCAGATCGGTACTGTAGTAACAAAATGTTTTAAAAACGTAGATAAAAAGGTGTAAAGCTGGATTCTGGTGAACTTCAAAAAAACCCCATATTTAGATCCCGTCTTGTATGCCCAGACCACCCATCTGACTTCTCTGTGAATGGTAGGTGAGGATGAAGTTCTGCTGAGGTGGGTGACATGGTGGAAACTCCAATATATTTCTCTGGAGTTCTTTGGTTCTGCTGTTATTTCATGGGAGCAACAGTCAGGGTCTGTTCTGCAACGGAGTCGCCAGCTGAAGACTTTCAATCTGAGCTCTTCACTAAGGGAAACACTGTTTTTGAAAGAACCCCAGTGTGTCTTGTCTGGAAGTGTCTGATATTATCTGTGCCATGTGTTCAATGGCTCTCAGCCTGTGGGCAGAAAGGCTCTTCCTCGGGCAGCCACAGAAGGAAATATGTTGGAGAGAAGGGTTTGGTGTGGGAGTGGGTTGGTCCAGGAGAGAAATTCTCTCTTAGGAAGTGGTCTGCAGCATGCGAAAGCTGGAGAACCACCGATGTAGCACATTCCACGGGCAAAACAAATAAATGCAAAGTCAGACCTACCCCTGGCAGCTACGATTTAGCATGTGGGCTACTCTTAAAGGTGCACGAACCACCTAGCTCTGGGCCACTGCCTTTCTCCTTATCAGTAAGCGTGGCGAGCCGGCTTTTTGGTGTTTTTTTTTTCACTCCCAGTCTACCAGCCAGCGACCTGCAGTTCAGCCCTAGTGGGAATATGTTGCGGGAAGAACCCGAGTGGACCCGAGGCTGCTTTAGATGTTACAACCCGGACCAGCACCTGTGCGGGGTGATGGCCTTACTCTTTTAGGGATGCTCGTGTGTGACCTCCCGGATGTGTGATTGTCCTGGTTTCAGCTGGGATAGAGTTAACTGTCTTCCTAGTAGCTGGTACGGTGCTATGTTTTGAGTTCAGTATGTGAAGAATGTTGATAACACTGATGTTTTCAGTTGTTGCTCAGTAGTGTTTAGACTATAGTCAAGGATTTTTCAGCTTCTCATGCCCAGCCAGGGCGCAAGAAGTTGGCACAGGACACAACCAGGGCACCTGACCCAAACTGGCCAACAGTGTATTCCATACCATGGGACGTCCATCTAGTTTAGGAACTGGGAAGTGGGGGGCAGGGAATCGCCGCTCGGGGACTGGCTGGGTGTCAGCTGGCAGGTGGTGAGCAATTGCCCTGCGCATCATTTGTACATTCCAATCCTTTTATTACTACTGTTGTCATTTTATTAGTGTTATCATTATTAGTTTCTTCTTTTCTGTTCTATTAAACCGTTCGTATCTCAACCCAGGAGTTTTACTTCTTTTTCCCGATTCTCTCCCCCATCCCACTGGATGGGGGGGGAG
>NW_010973187.1:11514090-11661874 GCF_000737465.1 Haliaeetus leucocephalus | reverse complement strand
GCTGGCCCGGGGGGGCTGGTGAAACGGGATTATTGCCCGGTCCCGCGGACAGCCCCCTGCTTTTGCTTCGTGCGGTAACGCGGAGGGCGGTGAAGCTCCTGGTTTTTGCAGTGGATGTTGCAAACTGAAAGTTGTCGCTTCCAGAAAGGAAGCATTCCTGAGCGCGTTAGGTAATTGGTGGCTGTGTGCTGAAGAAGCACGAAGCAGCCACCTATGTTTCCTTTCCAAAAGCTTGGCTGTTATCTGAATTGGGCAAATTTCGCCCAAGAGCAATAGAGATCAACGGGGCAGCAGTCCGACGGTAAGCAGAGAGCACTTTGCTGAGAAAGCAGCAGCTAAACGCTGCATCTGTGGCTCTGACAGAGGCCGTGAAGATGCAGGCACGAATCTTTGCAAGAACTTCAGCACGTCACTTTCTTTTACCACTTACTTGCAGACCTAGGGAACAGGCAAAGAGACTTGATTTCACTGTTAACCATTAGGAGGTGACTTACTGTACGGAACAACAGCTTAATAATATTTTTCAAACCCATATTAGCACAGTTGATGCCATTTTCATCTTTGCCTTTTAATTCGTTTGTTTAGTTTATTCTGGGCCTGGTCCAGAAAAGCGCTACTCATCATCACCTGCAAGGTGTGTCAGCATCAAGGTCTTTCCTAAAGCTGTAGAATGCTGGGTGTCTAACCAGCTTTCTAAAGATGAATTTGGGGTTTTTAATCCATAATTGTAATCCTGCTGTCAAACAGAGGTACCCAAATTCTGCAGGTGCCACACCTCTTTTTCTTAAAGTTTCCAAGACAAGTCCTGCTCTGAGGTGCTTCATAAATAGAAGCATTTCAGCCTTGATCGGGCTGAGCAGCCTGGCTTCACTTTTATTTGAACTTTATTTTGGCTTAGACATCCAGACTAGCCGGAGATCCAGGAACTAAATTTACTTTCCCTCTTCTTACCACTGGATCAATCCAACAGGGATTCTCCAGGTACGGTGCAGAGAGTGGAGTCCCCATTAGGTGCAGTGCTGAAGCCCAGAGAGATGTGTTCCAAACCAGGCAGAAACGTTCTGAGCCAAAGTCTCCCACAGCCAGTGTGTGGGCTCTGCCCATGGAGCGCTTTAACCAGAAATGGAAATAGAACCTTCACCAGTACCCTCTGCCGCGTCTCAAAATATAAGAATGATTGCAGTTATAAGAGCTGGTGTAAAATGCTTCCAGGACAATAATGCCAGGAAGAGAGAAGTGCCTTCCAGTAGTGCTGAGTAAGGTGACTAAATCTCAGGCAGATATAATTTTGAGTTGTATTCCTGCCCTCAGCTTTGGCTCGGTGGGTAGTGGGCAGTCACATCCCCAGAAGAGTGGTACCTCTTTTGGATCCCACTCCCAAGTACCAGCCTCCACCTTCTTCTCTCCAACTGCAGGTTGTGCCATCAGCCGACCTTCCAAAACATTGTAATATCCCTGATCTCACTCTACTTCTTAATTTTATTTTATTTTTCTTTTTTTTTCTGAGAGGTGATGTTTTCACTGTAGATACCACTGTGTTCATTATGCAAATTATACTGCACCCTTGAAATTCTGCTGGGATTTTGCAGTTGAATTAAATGAAAGAAGGCCCTAGGAAAAAAAAATATAATTAATTAAGCCAGAATATTAAATGGAAATAGATGTTGTTCATTGGGAAAGAGCCCTTTAAAGTGTTTGAGGGTACTGCATCATTATTACTCAGAGATTAAATAATGATAGTTAAGTAAATCAGCACTGTAAACACCAAGATATAGAAAGTGAAGCCAAAGAATGAAACACTCCCAACAAAACCTGTCCCTATTTTGGTCCTAGCAGAAGGGATATACTCAGCATCTCTTTCCACGTTCTGTCGTAGAACAAGTGGAGGTGCAAGTGTCCCACGCAGTCAGGATCTTTACAGTTTAATCTGCAGAAGGTCATAATCATTCACAGTCACTCTGTGAGCATGCTGTCAGCTTAGGGTGGTCAAAATAATGATGTACTGCTGGATTCTTTTTGAATCCCTGTTTTGCTTTTTTCTCTCATTTTTCTTTTTGCTGTTAAAAATACACAAGTTGTAATCTCAGGTGTCTCTTCACTGTGCACCACTGCAATGTAGACGTACCGGTTACCTGTGGCTGCGGAGAGGCTGATTCATCAGCTGGGAATCAGCTGAATTCCCAGCACATGCCGTCATTTCTTTGGCTAAAACCCCCGGTGCTGGAATTGGCCACTGAGCCACCTCTATACTCTTTGAGGTTTGCTACATGAGGGAATCCTTCGACGCTGGTTAAGCAGGCTTTCCCACCGCGCTCTCCTGGCAAGGCAGCCTGCGGGATAGCCAGAGCTATATTTGGCCCATTGTCTTTTTAACCCATGGAAAACGCTTAAGGTGCATGCTAAGTGTCGTTAAATCAAATAGACGCACCGAATGTGTGATGTGTTTGTTTTCATTGCTTTCTGGATATCCTCCAGCTACAAACAAGCGACAGAGAAGCTCATAGTAAAGCCATGGCCATGAGAAGTGAAGTGTGGTAGCTGTATTCAAACTATGTGTGAAGCAAATTTTTGCTAAAAGGCTGTGCTATTTTTATCTTTATTATAGTGCTGCACCTCTGTCGTACTTCTTAACACAGTCTCCCCCCTGCCCCAACATTTCTGTCTGGGTTTTATGTATTTTATAAACTTAGCAATGGCAATGAGTCAGTGCTTAAATTATCCCTGTATAAATCTTTAGTCCTTTTATCTTCTCCTTTCTATCCTTATGTATCCAGAAAGGCCCCTCTCTAGTGTTGTTATTTTTCACATCCTGGAGACGTGCTGCGTGAACATCCACGTGTTATCTGACAGTGGGTGATAAAAAAAAAAAAAGGCAAGAAAAAAAGCACTTCTATTCTACTCTCCCCAGCTTAGATGGATCCAACGTCATATGGAGGGGATCCAGGATGAGTCAGGGAGCAGTGCTGTGGTCCAAAATTCCAGTTTGCATTACAGCTGGGAGGCAGCATTTAGCATCATGTGGATTTATTTTCTTTTAACGGGAACTGCAAAATAATTTATGGAAGTCATATAGCCTAATGGGCAGAATAGATAACAGTAAGCCAAGAAGAACCTGGATTCCCATCTGGGTTGAATCATTGGCTCAATTTGACTATCAGAGTGATAGGTGTGGTATTTAAGCCTAGAACATTATATGGGCCTTAACTAAATCATTGCACTTCCCCGCAACATAACTGGAAAATATGATTAATGTTCAGAGCTCTGCTGGTACCTAAGTTTACCTAATAGCCAGCTTCACCGGTCATACTAAACACAGTACATTAGAGGCATTTATTTGCAACCTTAATTTGCAGGACGAATCCTAAAGGGTTCAGGATATATGTGGCTAAAGACAAATTCATGCTCTAGAGCTTATAAGGGTATGGAGACCTGTAACTCATGAGGACCTTCGGCACTGCATCAAGTTCACACTGTATATATTACTCAGCTTTCAGTAACGCGGATCCTTTTTGTACATCCCTGCTTATTTTTCTTCCTGTGTTATTATAAACAGAAAGAACAGTCGTGTGACCTTTTTCTTTTAATGTGGTCAGTTTAAAAGTAAAACAAATATCCATAATTAAACCGTTTCCAATCTAGTTGGTCAGTGAATCAGGAGACTTGCAGGAAGCAGATGTCATGAAAAGAAAGACTTGTGCCTGTATCTGTACTTAGTGACTTTAAGGGACTTAGAGCACATGTTTAAAGATAGACTGCTGCATAAAGTGCTCTCTTGAAAGAGGTACTTTCCTAAAGTCTACATCTAGAGTGAGATCAGCTCTTTTAAAAGTTAAGTGCAGTCCTGAAGGCTGATGTGGCCAAATATTCCAGCTTAATCTTGGCTAGAATTTTAACATTTTGAACAGCTAGATCTAATGGTATGTGCCTACCTAGCTCGTTATATTCCCCTGGAATCTATCAATGACACACTCCATATAATTGTGGTTACTTTTTGTCCGTCTAAAATCCTTTTTTGGTTTTGCAAGGGAAAGACTGCAAAGAGGGAGTATGTAAAAAATTCTTTCTCAACCAAAAGCAAAAATTGATTTTTTTTTTTCCCTTCCACAACGAAGAATTAAAACAATGTCTGTTGCTCTCATGCTTAATGTCAGAATCTCTGCTAAAAAATAGTAAGAAGAAATATGATGAATTTTTCATATGGAACTTATTCTCTGTAATTTTATAACACACATATGTGTGGTTTTATGAAGACTTACACTAAAAGGCTTTAGAACAGTGTAATAAAGGAAAACTGTCCATAACATCATTTGGTATCAAAAGAGCTAAACAGCTACACTTTGAGAGAAGGAAATAAAATGAAGGGCAAGGACAAATAGTGATGGAGTGCTGCAAATGCAGTTCCTTTTCTTCAAGATTTACAGAAAGAACCAGCCTTAACTTTAAGGTTCTCTGCACTATTTTTCTGACTTTCTTCATAATCTGTGCCTTTGCAAGATGTAACATTCCTATATCCATTCTCTGACTTCTGAAAGGTATGTCCCACCTGCATATAAAATACAAATCTTTTACTTAATTTCATGACTTATTTTCTTTTTTAAGCAGGTGCCTGAAAACCTTTCTTAAGGACATAAATAAATCTTCAAAGCTACTACATTATGTCCTACTAAGAGTGTGATCATGTTACATCTCTGAAGATCTGTTGTTGTTTAATAGAAATCAGAGGAGACACAGGAACAAATTTGTTTGTATCTGCCTTCCGTATTTCTCAAAATCTTGTTTTTAGTAGGAAGCATGCATAAGATATGGATAGTCATGATGTATTACTCCTGTCTGTATAGGCATTAGTTTCAAGCAGTGGACCTTTTGTCATTCAGAGAAGTTCTTATTAATTTATTAGTTATACTGCAGTAGCATCAGGAGGTCTTAGTTAAAAATGAAAGTCCTCTTGTGTTTAGCACCAGTGATGTATCCAATTAAACAAAAAAACGAAAACCACTTTCAACCACAGCGTAGGGCAAGAGTCAGCAAGCACAGAAGACTGAGAGATGTGGCTTCCTCAAGAAGACAGGTAACAAAATTTTTCTTTCATAGAATGAACAGAGGTCTCAGCCTGTTTTTCTGTTGTTGAATGATATAAACGTCAGGGCAAAGTTGAATTTGTAATGGCATTATGAGATCCCCTAGTGTGAAAGATAAATAGCAAATTTGGCCTAATGCCTCAATAAATTAATTACATTGAATTAACCTGACTTTTAGTTCCTGTGACCTCTTTAGTTTAGCAGATTAATTTGTGAACAATGCAGCTTCAAGGAATCCACTTTATTCTGGGGAGGTATATTATAAGGAAGTTAGAGGATTTTTTAGAGGCACAAAGTCTCCAAATGAATAAATCTGGAATTCTTGGATCCATTGAGCCATGTGACACTTTGAGTCAGAGACTCTAACCCTTTGTGTTTCAACTGGAGCAGAACTCTCCTCTTCAAAGGAAAGAAAGAAAAAAATCTGCAAGGAATACTATACAGAAACACAAACTTATCAAGAAGAAGAAAACATAATTCAGGGTTTTTTTTCATCTAGGGAGCAGGCATACCAATTTTTACCTGATCTTCATGTATCTCAGCACATGAATAATGAAGACAGTTGGTGTCATCCAGTTTGCTATCTAAGAACAAAATATTTTAAAAGTCATTAATTTGTAGAAACAGGTCAACTGAAAGGAACAGAAGTCCAAGAATAAAGGGGGAGCTAATAAAAGCAGATATCCTTATTATGTCTATCACCTTCCTAAAGCTGAAATGTAATACCATTTTTTTGTAAGGAGTTTTTTTGTCAACGGGTCTTTAAATCTGTATGTCTTCGTTTCAGAGTTTTAAGTTAAGTTAATAAGGTATACTTCCTGAACGGGATCCTGCAAAAATAGTCCTGGGTGAAGAGTTTCATAATGATCATTAATGACGGGCAAACCATCCACAGATGGGTGGGGTTTAATTTGGCACCAGCCACTGTACATGTCCCATTAATATGATGTACTCGGGAGCTGAGGCGCAAACTGCTACAGCTTGTAGATAAAACTGCCGCACCGAGGAAGTGGACAGCGTCCATGGGAATGATGGTAGCACACAACAGGTGTTATGTTCCAAAAAAATCAAGATATAACAAGCTGTGCCTTCAGTTGGTGTAAATCAGAGATGCATAACTGAAATTAGTGGCGTGATTTGTAATAGCTAAGGGCAGTCCTATGTCTTTAGAAGAAATGAGCAGCTCTAAAAGCTGAAAGAGAAAAAGCAGAGATTTAAGTTCGTGGTATACACTGAAAGCATTTGGGGACGAGAGTTGTCAGGAGAAGCTAGAGACTGAAGTACTGAGCAAGTGCTATCACTTCTTGTGCACTGACTGGGTGATTGTGGTGGGATCCCCAAAAGCCGCGAGTCATGAGGAAAGGCTGTGTAAGCCAGCTTGCAGAAAGTCAGGAGGAGCACTCCGCAGCTTAGGCCCTGAGCTGCATATTTAAGTGCCTAAATTCATTTGGGATCCTCAGCCATGAGCTCTCCCAGCAGATAGGTGTCTACATAGGGTCAGTCCTTGTGTCAAAATTTAAAAATAAAATAAAGTTAAAATACATTTAAAAACCAGTCTCTAGCATATATTTCAGCGGTTCAGCTGCCTGCTCTTGCCTGAGGTGACCCGGGAGTGCAGTTTTTCAAGCGCGTGTCTGCGCGGTGGCGTTGCTGGTGCTGGGGAGCGTGGCTTTCTCGGCCGCCACGGTTCCACTTTGTTGCGAGTGCTCTGTTATCAAAGGCCCAACAGAAAGGGACTGTGGCTTGGTGGGGCTAGACCATCATCTTTCAGGTGTAAGATTTCTCTTACTGGACCTGCTCCAGTGAATGTTTTGGTATCGGTGTTGATATTTCCTATTGGGTACTGAACTACTGTATTGAGTGAGCCATTGGGAGTCCAGTCCTATCTGTTCTGAAGGAGTGCGCTAACCTTGGGGCTGCAGGAGAAAAGGTGTTGAGAGAGGTAGATCTTCTGGTTTCAGCCTGTGGGAGAAGTGGGCACGCTTGGAGCCCACCCTGGCTTTGCAAGTAAGGTGGGCAGAGCAATGCCTGCTCTGGAACAGCACGGGCACTGAAGAGTTCGCAATAATCGCGACTTTGCTGTGTGTGCACCCGCTGGCCCAGGTGCCATGGGGGATGTGGTGTTAAGCAGGTTTGGCTACATGCAAAGCCTGGTAACGGCAGAAGACAGGTTTTATACTGGTCTCTAATGCCTAACCTGACTGACTGAAGAGGCAGCTAAGGTCATAAATCTTTATTAATCTAATCTTTTGGCTAAAACAATTTTAATAGACAAGGATGCTTTACATAACTACTGCCTGAATCATTGTGGTCTGTTGATCTGATGTCTTCTACAATATATAATGTTGTCGGAATGGAGGTTTTCTCAGACTTGATGAAATCCACGTTTTTTATTTTAAGACTCAATTTATTATTTTGTAAATTGAACTCAAAGTTTTAAAGGCTTTAAGGAAAAGCTAACTGGATGTAAATTTTGGAATGTCAGTCCTACTTAACTGAGGAAAAAGTGAGAGAATTGATGCATCTAAGAGAGTTACTAAGATTGTTCAGGCTTAAGGGTCTTTTAGGTCCTCTTTCTAGAAGAAAAGGTGCATTTTCCTCTGCTGCTCTGTGCTGTCTATCTTTTTAAAATGAGTGTCCTGGGTAATATCATTTGCAGTGTACAGATTTGTTCTGGAGTTATGACTCGATGTTTATAGTCCTCTAGTGAAATCTACAAAAAGCAGACATATATTATCTCATAAAGCTGCCTCAGCTTGAAAAAAGTAAAAAATGAATCTATGGCAAAGAAATGTCTTTCCCAATATAACACCCTGACAACCTGTGCAACTTTCAGTGACACTGAAGGACTTTTTGCATGGGAAGATTTTTCACCTTTAGATAAAATCATTATAGACTGCTTAGGCTGATTGATTAAACTCACAAAATAAAATATATGTAGCGGTGGAAATGGTAGACTCATCTTACAGTATTCCTCTGAAAATTCATATATCTGGTTTTTGGTTTTTGATTGTTTGTTTGTTTGTTTGGTTTTTTTCCTAAGGAGATTTACACTTTTAAGTACAGATCAATTATTATGCTGTCCTCATGAGCCTGAAGCTCTTGTGTCCTTTGCTTCCTGTGATTTTGCTACAGCTCATTGCTCTCCTAAATGGCAACACAAACACTGTTATGAAACCCATAAAACAGACATTGATCTCCTCAATGGTGCTTAAAATCAAATCCTGGCTACTTGCTGATAGATGAATTATTGTGCTTTGGCTCTTACAGTGATGGAAGGGTTGTTTTTTTTTTCTCAATTTGTTGCTGTTGTACATTGATGTGTAAGGATGAAGAATAAGTACTTGGGCACAAAACACTGCTGAAAGCTCCAATGCCCGTTTCTGTAACAGCCTGACAGAAAAGCAGGAGGTACATACAGCAAACAGTGCAGGGAGTTTGTCTCTCTTAATCCCATACATCTGGTTTCAAAGCAAGAGAAAAAGAAAGAATGAAATTGTCATATTCAGTATAACACCCAAGGTGAGATTCTGTGTGGTTTATCCCTGTTTTTTCCATCGTGCTGGGTCTGTGCTGGCTGCCAGCATGTCCGATGTATGGCACAAGGGCTCGGTCTCTCCTAGCTGGAATTACCCATCCTCACCTCTTTGCTGCAGCAGTTCTCCAGGTGGTTTTGAGACACAGGGCAAGCTGCTCCCACCTCCAAATACTTCTCCCCTCTGAAATTTCATCTCCTTCCTACAGTTTAACTCTCTCTTGTGCTTTTGTAAAACATCAGGCACAGTCATCCTGTATCCTGTCACTTCTCAGAAATGGTCCTGACACAATGAAAAAACCTCACTCCCTAGGTGTACTCTACTCGGTAGCAATCTTGCCTATGGGGCATTAAGCTGTTAAAGGGTGAGAATTCAGAGAGATTTCAGGTCTTGTGTCAGGTTTTCAGGACAATGGTAAACTCGCCTTTGTTTATGATGGCATTGATGCCATCGATGCCACAGGCACAGCTGTTCTGCAGTTGGTCAGTGCTGAAATATGGATAGTAATTTTCTTAGTAAAGACAGGCTTTATTTCTATTTTTATCCTAGGTTATCATCCTGTTTTAAGGATAATAAAATGTGCTCTGATTAATGATATTAAAAAAAAAAGTACTTTCCATCCTTTCTGTCCTTTCCTTCCTTCCTTTCCCTGCAAACAAGGTAAATGCCACTAAAGTGATGTGAGAAGAGCATTTTGGAATGTGTTTGCATTCACTGTGTTTGGTTTTCCATCCAGGAACTCACATGACACAATGGAAAGTGGGATCTGACAACTGCAGGATAAACTATTAGACTATCTATAAAGTGCTACACTCATCTTTGCAAGTGAAGTTGTATGTAAGGCCAGAATAGCTGGGAAACAGTGACTTTGAATATACGTAGCTTTGTTATCTTTGGTGTAAGCAAGAGCAGAGATTACAACAGCCTCTTGTGATGGTCCTGAGGGAATCTCACAAGGCCTTGCAGTAGGCATTATACTATTTGTTTTCATTCTTTTCTCAACAAGGTAGCTTTTTGATTCTTGGAAAGTGTGACCCTTTTTAAATTGTGCTGTCTCTCTTCATTCTTCTTTGAGCCACACGGGAGAAGAGGTGTGAGCGCAAGTGGTTAGAAAAGTTGAGAAGGTGCTGGCAGAGGATGGAGAAATTAATGATTGACACTGTGGAATCAGTTTATTCTGTAGAGCCACAAAGACTCTGTGGGTGTTATGTTCAGATGGATCCAGAATCCTCAGTCAGTGTCTCCAGTGTTTTCTTCTGGAAGATCAGTAGCTTTTTTCCAACTAGTTTTATTAGATCCCACTGATGGGGTCTGGTCTGAGCTACACATATGTTACCGAAAGCTTCCCAGGCTTAGCCTGTGTGTGCCACCACTCAGAAAGAAACCCCAGCTATATTGTGGAGGCAGCAGCAATTGCTCTGAGCTCTTTTTGGACATGCTCAGGTTGAAGATGTGAGCTCAGTCCCATGGGTGTCTGTTTTGTGGGGCTGTCGTTTCCACCTCCTGCTTTTCTGTTAGGCTGGGAGAAAGTCCCCCAAAAGGCATTTGAGTTCTTGGCAGTGTTTGCTGCCTAACTACTTATTCTTCATTCCCCACAGAGATATGGTGGTACGTGGGATTCTCTGGTTTGTGTAAAACTTTGAAGTAACGTGTTCCTCTTGTGGTTCACAAGACATATGTTGGAAATCCTGACACAGAAAAAACATGTTTCCTTGTTCTGAAGCTGGGTGATCGGGCAAAGCTTTCTCATTTGGGGGTAGGAGTTTTATCTTTTTGAATTTCAGAAGATGGGCAAAGCAATTCAATGGAAAGGATGTTGCAGAATCTCATTTTCTTGATGTCACCAGAAACTGACTCCTATTTGGACAATAAGTGCTAGTCCATAAACAAGCTACTGGATTCAATATAAGGGTAACTGCGTAAGGTTTCTGTGGTCTGTTTAATACAAGAGTCGACCAAACGTCCCTCTAATAATCTGAAGTCTGGAAAACCTTCTACAATTATTTAAACATCTTTTTTGAAAGATGCATGATACTGTATGTTTCCCAGAAGCTATCCATACTCTCTGTGTACAGTTTCTGAAAGCAAAACATCGATAGGCTTTGATGATAATTCAAAGTTGATATAAGATTGCTTTGATTAGCTAGAGGTGAAGGCTGCTGTCTTAGAAGGGGAGAACTGCACCTGTGTAGTACCAGAAACAGTGTTGTATCTTGTCATTTGTTTGAATACTGTGAGACTGTCACCTCTCTCTCCCTACAGAAACTTGTTTTTCTGTTTCACATTACTGAGATATTTAAAAAAAAATATAATTACAGATGAAATTAATAGAGCCTATTTTGTAAATTGACCCTTATTGCGACCCAAGTACAAGTCCCAGGAAAGTCAGAGGACATGCTTAGCATTCAGCAGTTCTCCCTAAGATTATTCTAAGAAACACATATCACCCAATACTGAAGCCTGTGCCGGTCTGATAAGGTTTGTCTACATGCGGAAGTCAGCGTGCTGTTAAACTAGAATAACAGTGTACAGCGTGGTATCTTCTTCACGCTAACTCTCTGCATGACCAGTCTCAGAGTGTATGTCCTAAGGCTGCTTTCAAAGTGAAGTAAGCTGCTCGCTAATTAAAAGTCTTCTAATGTACACTTCTGTGTGATGTGATTGCAGAGCAGTCAGTATGCTGCTAACTCACATCTTACTGTATCTGGACTCTCATGTTGACAAGCCCTAAGTATTTCAATTTCAAGGTCTTGGTCAATTATTTCTGTAGGTGCAGCAGACAATATCAGTGCACTGCACTGTGATACAGAGTGCTCAGATGCTACGTGCCAGAGTAGAACGATGTGCTCATTGAAGTGAGTATAATATTTTCACTGATTTTAATGAAAGATCCAACTTTATGCTGCTGTTTGTGTGTTCACTTGTACCACAGTAACACCTAAAATCCCACCTGGAATTTTGGCCTGATTGTGCTATTACTGGTAAGTTAACATCTAAGGAGAGCTTAGAGAAGAGCAATAAAAATGAAAAGGGAGGCTTTGAGTCAGGTTTGATTTATGAGGAAAAATTAAAGGATTTGAGTGTGCATAGCTTGTTTGAGTTTGACAAAGAAGACAACATGACTGTAAATACTTCAAAAGTTTAATTTGAAAAACAGGAGAGGATTTTCTTAACGTTAAGGACATTCCAAAGGTTAGGACAGCAGCTCAGGAGACCTGGGGTTAATTCCATAACTTACATCCTTAGGCAAGTTATTTCTGCTTAGATCCTAGCAAATTCCTAAAGGCACCCGACTGCCACTTCTTTGTCTACATCATGGAGTGTTAGTCAGCTGAGACTGAAAACCACCTAATTTAGACAATTAACTTGCTAAGTACCTTTGCAGGTCTGGATCTTGGCCTCTACCTGCCTCAGCTATATATGTCTGTAAATGGGTAAAAACTGCCCTTTGTCATAGAAAGAGTGTGAGGTTTGGAAAGTAGAGGTGTTCGGGTGCTGTAACAAAGGGAGCCATGCAAGTATACTGAGTAGAAAACCTAATTAAGATGGGATTTATTTCACTTGTCCATAGTGTAAGGTGGTCACCTAATCTTCCTCTGTTTTCAGGGGAGAGATGAGGTGCTCCCAAGGGCAATGCGCCCTGTTTGGTGACAGTCTCTGAGACGGGGGATGGATTCGCCCCAGCAGTGCCTGTCTCCACCTTCTCTGGAGGGAGCCAAGACAATGCCTGAATTTTAGATGGTTGAAATTAGGCAAGATGAATGTTATCTTAAGAATAAAAGGATCAAATAAAATCAACGCAGCTTGTTTTTAAGGGGAAAAAAATGTCTTTAATGAGTGAATTTGCTGAAATGTTCTTTTAAAAGAATTCCAGAAACCACCTCAAAGAACTTGTGTTTTCCTCCTGTTATTTCTCATAGAATATTCAGGAAGTCTTTTATTAAAGACTAACTACATGATAGAACTCCCACTTCTGTTTCTGTGAAGCAGTCCTTGTGCAGACTAGCAACATCCCAAAGGTGCTATGGTGGACGTACTACTAATGAATGTTGTATCCCGTAAGGCCTACATGTCCCAAGTTACCTAACACTACATTTGAAAAGCTAGGCCTTAATAACTAAGTGGGAGCTGAGCTGTTTTGGAAATCTACTCCTGTCCCTTGCTTTAATGCAACTAGTTGGAAATACTGTGTTACCTCTAGGTGGTAGCTACCTTCTTGGAAATGACTGATCCTCAGAGAAAATACAATTATGGGCACTATGAGTTTAAAGAAAAAATAAATGATGCAGGAAAATGAAAGTTATTCAGAGGACAGCTACAAAAATTCTGGGAGATTCTGTTAGAGCTGCTGGAGATCCATGTGCAAAGCAGCTGTAGGATGCTGGGGATCCGAGGAAAGGTTGAGCAATGCAGACTCATGAGGAAGACCAAGATGACCTATCTGAGGTCCCTGCTAGCCCATGCAATTGCACAAGTTTGCATTTCAAAGAAAGATGAGCTTAATTAGTTTATCCTGCTGTAGGCATGACTCAGTGATAGAGTCCTCCCTTGTATTATTACATTCTTTACCCTGTGGTACAGCAACATCTCTTCATGACTAGTTTACTCTTTGGTTTGCACTCTTCAAATAAAAGGCCTGCTTTCAGGCTTTGTCCCTCTTGTTTTTATAGCTCCACTTCCAGCCTCTCCAGAGCTCAACTTCACTCAGCTGGACTCTTATTTCCCTCACAACAGGTTGTCACTTGCCTACCTCACTGGTTCTGCAGGGGAGGGAAGGGGAGTCCCTTTGCTATCCAGCCCCCTGTCTTCTGGCTCATCTGTTGCTGAAGAGGAAGGGATGAGTGAGCAATCAGTCACTTTAGGGACAGGGACCTGGTGTCAGAGAGCCTGTGGCTACATATTGTCATGGAATCATAGAATCATGGAATCATTTAGGTTGGAAAATACCTTTAAGATCGTTGAGTCCAGCTGTCAATTCCACTGAACTAGACGTATGCTTGGGAATGTGTATAACGTGCTGAATTCAGAAGATCAAAATGTATTTGCAGGAGTTTACGTTTATTGCTTTTTCTTGACCTTGCAGACCCAACGCCTATTCCTTTGGGAAATCAGAGATGGACTGTCCTAAGAACTTAGAGGGGGATTTAGGATTTGCACAGAGGATCTAAATGTGGTGGGGATTTTAGCTGGGTTTGGAGCAATCCTGACTCCCATCAATCAGGACATGAAATAAGAACTCCCTAATTGGAGAGGTGTATTTGGGTCACAAGGCTATGAGCTTAAAAGCCCATGTTCAACCTGAGTGAGACTTAGGCAGCAAGTTAGGTGGGAGATGCACCTATTGCTGGTTCCTCAGAGACCCTGGGCTTGAACTAGGCCCTATGTTCCTAGACACTATAAGGACTCTTGGCTGTTCCTGCTGCAGAAACACAGATATATATATATATCTCGCACTGCCAATGTGTAAAGGAATAAAGGTGAAGATTATGTGAATTGCACTGAGACCAGCTTCTTGCTGGGCTCCCTTGACACCCCAAAGACCTAATCTTTCCCATGAGTAACTCCAAACATGTGAATTCACATCATCTGCTTTATGCCCTAATTCAGGGGCTCTGAATCATCCTCTGTAAGTACCTACCTCTGTCCCCTGGTTTACATCCTCTGAATCTCACCTAGATGCCTGACGTGGGCAGTGAAAGATGCTTCCAAGTGCCCAGTGCTTCAGACACACAGGGGACAAGTCTGTATGTGAATGCTTGTCCACAGGTCACTGCAGGTTCTAAAACACGATACAGAGGACAGAGAGAAACAGACAACTGTGACAGGAACACCATATGCCTATATGTAGCAAAGTAGCTGTTGTGCTCTGCCTGCTGCTGTTATTAACAACTATCTCACTTTTTGCTCCCTCTGACTGTTTTATCCATCTGGTGTCATTCATTATATACTTAGACTATAAGCTGCAAGGAGGAGAGGCTCTTGTATCCTCCTTCATAGTGTGTACGGCACTATGGGGTCCTGCCCCTGACTGGGGCCTCTAGGCACTATCCCAGTATAAATAAGACATAAAAATAGATCAGCAGTGTAACATCCATCAGGAAAACCATACAGAGACCTAAACAGTGCTTTAGTATTGAATTGCTCTACTGTCTAACGTGGGGTTCATGCAACAGCTTGCTGTAGTTTTCTGAATTAGAAGACAGATCATGCAAAGCCTTGTATCTATGGGCAATGTGCAGGGAACTTGGGGGAAATCTATAATTACTAAAATCGGGAAGTGTGCCAAAGATGATTTACAAGTATGGGGAAGAACGCATCTTTTGTGATGTTCAGGACTTTATCAGGTTTATTTTGGAGGCTTTCCAAGATTAATAGCAAAAAACAGCCAAAAATTTTGAAGTGAAGCAATCAGACCAAATTTCAGCTGTAGCAATAGCTGCAATAACCCAGGGGGTTGCAGCAGCTTCCTCTCTCTTGACACAGGACTGATTGTTCATGCTGCACCAGGTAGGATCACATTAAGCAAAACAATTTAACTGAATGATACAGACAGCTTTTGAGGTGTGCAAGAGCAATACACAACAGAAATTATTATTAATATTATCACCTGTATTACAGACATTGTTGTAAAGTTCATCTGCACTCAGACCCTCAGTAAACTACACATTATGTACAAAGAGCATGAGTTAAAACTCCTCTGAAAAAAGTTAACAAATATGTTAGAGAAAAAAGATATACTCAGAAATGAGGTATTACTATTCTCATTCAGCCTGGAGTCATGAAGGTGTAGTGATTTGCTCTTGCATAGTTGTAGATAATTGTTCCTTGGGATCAATTTGACAGGATTGCTGAGGGAGGTTTTGGAAGATGGAAATGGACAAGTCAATGGCCACTGAAGATTCATTTCTTGTGACAGCAAAGCATTGGACCTGTAGCACCAGTTCTCAGATGCTTTTTGAGAGAAACTGATTGTAGTCATCACTTTCAGGCCGCTGATCCACTTTCATTTTAAAGATCCTTTTGTGCAAGTACTTTTCCATTTGACCAATGACTCCACCTGTTAGAGCTCCATGTCCATTTGGTAACCCTGATTGAAGGCTCCAAGGGGCAAGCTCTAAGTATCTCAACTAAGATGGTCAAATAGTTTCTCTGTCTAATCAGCAGAGAGGGAGACACCTCAGCTTCCCATCTAGGAAGTCTGTAGTGGCTGGGAGTAATCGGTCCCTGAAGTGCCTGGTTTTTTTCTAATGACTGTAAATGGAAACTAAATGAACTGACACCTAGTTTTCAGATGATTAAATTTGGGATGAAAGAATTGCAGTATTTCTTTAATTCATTTTAACTGCTTTTGCAGACATTGGGATATCAATCACAGCAGGAGCTTGGAAAGCAGCACATCTGACAGTAAACCCTGGTCCAAAATATTTAATTCACTTAGGTTGCAGTGCTTTGAGGCAGCAAGCTAGAGTGAATCTCTTAATTGTCAACACGGGAGCCTGTTTCAGTGCCAGAAGGTTCAGTCAAACTAGGTTTCTTTTTTTTTTTTCCTTTTTTTTTCTCTCCCCTTTGTCTTCGGAAAAACATGCTGTTGCAAACTCGGAGCAGAGGTAGTATCTCCAGTCTCTGCTGCTTAACTGGGATGGGCTTCTATGCTGGTGGACTGGGATGGGTTTCCATGCTGGTGGCTGCTGGAGCCGATCTCCCCCGTTGCTCACTGACGGTGCTGCAGGAGTGTATGGTATTTAATATAGGAAAACCACATAGGATTTTATTTATCACTGCCACGGCTGTTGAGCATCTGGGTGGCTGTTTGTTGAAGGGAGTGTAACAGCTTTCTGAGTGCTTTTATGTCACATCACAAATGACATTAATAAGTAAATCAAAGAGAACGTGATTGAAGAGACTGAGGCATTTCCTTTAACTTCAAAGAGTTGAATTTGGCCTATTAAATCCAGAATTGTATCTACAGGCACAGTATACGCATCCAGGAAAACAAAGATAAACCTCCTTATTCATCTGCTTTCTGTAGCACCTGCACCAGTCTTTTATGGTTTAGCTGGAGCCATGGTGGCCATTTTTCTGCTGTCCTTCTACCCAGGTTGGAAGAGAGAGACTTCTCTGTGGCATCATATAATTTATTTTTGTTAGCTTTTTGGAGGTCCAGAATCCCTGGAGGCATAAGTGCTGAGAACTGTGCAAGTCAGCCTCCTGATTCTTTCTGTATCAGACAAACTGGTGGCTCCTGATTTCAGAGTTTCTTCATACTAAACAAAGTCCTTCAGTTCTGCAGAAGACTTTATGTATGCATGTAGGGAGACTTTGAGTCCTTGGTTTCCACAGATCCAAATAAACCCGTGAAAAGAAAAAGGTTTCTTTCATTGCTCTTAAGAAGAGTTAGGCAAATAACTTGAGCAGCAAGAGAAGAGGTAAGCAGTTGCGCAATCTCCCTTCATATCATTCACACTCACACATTGGGAAAAGAATTCCCAGCTCAAGAGTGGGTTCAAAATTAAAAGAGAAACATCCCTGAGGCTTTTGGAATAGCAAAAAGAAAAGAAGCTGCAGAAGCTCAACTCTCATGAATTGTTAAAACAAAACAAACAGCTGGATGGCAGAAGGGCTGTTCTTTGCCATAAAACATTTCCTGAAACTCTTTCTTCCAAGGTCGATGCTGATTATTTATTTGTTTTAGTTTTTCTTTCTCATGAATTGATTTGATTAAAAAAAAAATTAGGCATCTCATCTGCTGAATGTGACAAGAGAATGCTACCAATAATTTTGCTCATTTCTTAAGTGTGATCAGTTATTAATCCCTTCTTCTGAGCATGTGGTGGAAGAGAGCAAGGGATTCGTCACATATCCTTCTTTGTCTACCATCTTAAAAGTTTATTCCCCATTTCCATTCTCATTTCATCACGAGCCTTCTGTCCTCAGTCCTGCAGATCCACTTCCAGCAAGTACAGTAGCACTGGATTTAAGGTGTGTAAAGTAAACCAGCCAACGCCGACTGCAGCTGAGAGTGACTCTGTGAACGGGTCCTTCGGCAGGAGAGAAGAGGTGGTGACATGTGGCACGAGGGCTGTGACAAGTCCTGGCGGTCAGTAATGTCCCCCTGTCACAGCACTGCCTGCGTGGCTTTATCACCTCTCTTTTCTGAGGTCTGTATCTCATGGAGGGTGAACTAAGAACATCCGTGGAGAAGTCGATGTACTTCTGCTCTAAAAGCGTGCCCCTGAGCAGGATTTTGTAGGACACTTGTGTGCACTGTAGTGGATATCAGCTGTTTGCTGGTTTTTGCCAAGTTTGTCAAAACTTTTCTGAAAACAGAGTTTCAGTGATCATAAAAACCAGCTGATGTTTTAACCTAGCACTGCCTTTTTTAAAACCAGAGTTAAATTTCAAAGATTTCACCTGTAATTTATCTGCCTACACCCTCAAAAAAGCCTAGAATCCCCTTCCCTTTTTAATTTCTACCTGATGGTCATGTTAGCCTGATTCACACATCTGTATTCACACTGTTGGAATATTTTGCATGGTTTTACCACATCTTGTATTTTCCGCAGAAATTACACAATGAAAGGCAGAGATTTTTAGGTGCTAAAACTTGACGGGATACTTTGCTGGCTCTATCACCGACTGCCTATCTTGCTGGGCTGATGGTGTTAGTGGCACGTTTCCCTTGTGGGTGCAGGGACTCTGACACGGACCGCAGGGGAGACAGATGGGTCACATCAAGTTAAACGAGGCCAAAAGAAGGTATTGGCCTGCAATAGCCCGCGATATTTGTTAGCGTGCTCACTGGACTGGTTTTTGCTCTTGTCAACTAGCTCATTTCCAAACTGCCTTATCATAAGTTGGGGGGATGTGGAGGGCTCCCAGGAGGCAATATGGATGAGACCACTCGGTTTTGAAGGGAATGAGGGTTTAGCTGTATGGACAGAAGTCCCAGGCCGCTCCGTCTCAGCATCTGCCAATAGTGACTGGCACATTATATTTATTGATACAGACTTAGGTTTGGGGTCTGGAAGCTCAAGTCAGAGCTGCACTGGGGGTGACTGTACCATATTCCTGTACACAGGCTTTTCCTCCTCCCATCTTTTGTTTGTTTTGTCTTCTTAGATGTAAGCTCATTGGGGAAGGTATTGACACTCGCTCTTTATTTGTAGAGTATTTAGTACCATGTGGCCCTGACCTGCATAGATTTCAATGCAAATAAAGGCAGTTGAATCTGCTCTTGCCTGTTTGCTTGCAGCTTGTGATGTTTTCCCTGACTATAACTGTACCGTTAAGGAAAGAACAAAGGGGAGCTACTTAAGAACTGTAAAACCTGCCTCACTTCAGCCCTGGCTATTTAATTTTGTAGGCTTATGTCAGACCCTTAAGGTTAAAAATGTTTCTTTTCTTGTCTTGGCTTGAACAACAAATGGAATGTTTCAAAGGAAAAAAAAAAAGAGTCCATACAATGCAGGCCAGAGTGATGCAGCCTTGCCTGTTTTTCTTGATCTGAAACACTTTATTAGCTGGAGCACAATATGGCCTGGCTGTCTCAGTTTCCATCCCATTTTTGGATGGGAAGTTGCACACCAAATAGGCGCAGAAGCAGTCATTTGTTCATGAACAGGCGGATATTTGCTCGTTTTCTTTGCAGCATAACATTTTCTTGGTTAGACTTTTCTTTATCCTTTCCTCCCCCATGACCGCCCCCAAAACTGCAGAGTAAATAATTTTGGCTTACAATGGACAAAGTTCTGAGATGGTAATGAGAAGCGGTGAATAAAGTCTCCATGTTTTACATGATACAAACTTGAACTCTGCTGAAGGGGCCGTATGCAGCAAGGTCAGGAGCGTGATGAAGTATAAGTTGGGAAGGGGAATCTGCTGGAGAGGTAGTATAACCCACTGAGTGATAAGTGCTGACAGACTGGCACCCTGATGTTTGAAGTGCTTTCCCTTGCGGCAGAAGTATGTCTCTGATCCTGTTGTGTTATGGCCAGACTCAGTCTGTTTTGAAAGCCTATACTTTCTTCACATTGAGACTCAGAAAGATTCAGGCTGAATGTGTTTAACAGAACCCTGAATTTTGGGCCGCAGTTAAAGATACATTTTAAAGATTCGATACGGCCTTCCCAAAAGGCATTTGTAACAATAATCGTAAGCATATGTCAGTACATTTACATTATTATTATTACATGTTTACGTTAATGTTTTTTTAATATTCCACCATTAAGTTGCTGCGTTTAGCACACTAGTTCATAAAGAATAAAAGCATTATGATTTCAAAAGAATGATAAAACAGTAACACTGGGGAATTTCAGTCATCTTCTAGTGCTTAACAAATTGGGAGCATTATTCAGTCTGTCCAGGCAGGCTCTTGCGTGGTTCCTGTTCTTCTCTGTTTCTTTCCTGTGGGTTTAGCTTGTGAGTGCTCCCAGCATGGCCACACAGGGAGAGAAATTGGAACATGTGAGTGAGACCCAGAGTGGGAGACGGAAGATCAAGTGAAACATCCTGGGACCTTCCAGGAGAAAGCTGCTCCACTCTTTACCCAAACCTCAGTGCCAGAGGTAGAATCAGAAGCTAGTCATGGATGGTTTGACTAATATGGGGTCTTAAGAAACAGTAGTGATATGTTTTCAGTTCCTTGAAATCAGTTTACTTTAGTTACATTCGCAAATTTATATATATATAAAAGAAAATAATTACAAATTTTGTAAAGAAAAAAGCTTGGGAGAGAGAAAAAAGATTTTTCTTTTTTTTACCTTTATTTTCTAATCTAAGACTGTGACAAGTTCCCCATCCCATTTCCTTTATCTCCAGGACAGCAATATTCTGTCACATTTTCAGAAGATTTCTGGTACCTGATATGGCAATTCTATCATCTAGTCTGGGTTTTGACAACCGCTCACTTCACTGCTTTGGAAGACAAGAAGAGGCAGGGATATAGTATTAATAGCCCCTTAATAGTATACAGGACTAATCAGGCCTCTCTTTAACTACTTGAATACAGAGGGTGTATCTGTACAGATAATAGAAGAAAATAGAAAATAGTGTTTTCATTTTGATTAATAATAATAAAGCACTAGCAGAGGTGTAGATACGTCAGTTTTCAGTGATTTGCAGCCATGATCCCCTACACTGGAAGCAATGAGAAATAACTTACAAGTGCTTTCATTAGCAGCATCCCAAAGGATAACTGTCTGCACTTTAATTCCTTCCCACTCTCTAGTGTATATGCACTAGGCTACATTTTTTAACCATGCAATCAGAAAACATGTGTTCCTCAGGACCTCTGGGTCATTCCTGCAGGGTGGACACTGAATGAGAAAGACACCAAGGAAGTAGAAATGTTGTCTTGTTATTTTTAAATAAGCTTAGTAAAATATTTCTTTTGTTTTCCTTCTGCTTCACAGACTTACTGTGAGAGGCAGGGTCAGGTTGTTTGCCATCACATTCCAGCTGTAGTGCTGACATTTGTAACTTTTCAGTTCTTAGCCTTGTAATCTCATTTCATTTATCATGGAATCCCTTTTGTGCAGCATGACATTTTCTTTCATTTCCTCCCAAGTGAGAATACTACTGCAATAAGGACATGTACACCTAACATCGCTAATATACTTTTCCTTTTTAGTAGCAGGATAAGAGCCTGTTACAGAACCATCGGAGGGATTCATTCCTCTACCTCCTCCAATAGAGGACCATACTCGGACATGTAGGGTTTTATGATGGTTCAGCAAATGATACTCAGTGAAGGGCATTACCTAGGGAGTAACTGTACATAGATCTGGAGCAGGAGAAGCAAAAGAAATTTTTCTAGTAATGTGTTTTTGTTGGTTTTGGATGCATGTATTTCAACTGGGTATAGTCAAATAGAGAAACAAGTGATAGCGTAGACCTACGTTTTTTTCTTCCCGTATAGGATCTGATACTTAACTAGAGTCAGCAGAAGGCGCTGAGCAGCTCAGGTTGGTAGTTTCACTTTCTGGTGGTTGGTTGCTGTTTCTCTCCATTGGTTATGAATGTAGCTTCGAGTGACCAGGCTGCCGGCTTCTACTTTTCAGGTACCTAAATTGAATGGAGGTGAGTCTGAACCTTAGACATATTATCAAATATTTTTACACTAAATTTACTAAAGACAAGCCCTACTTTCATTCAAATTATCTGAATGAATGTGCTCACTAATTATTCTGTCAAAGGAATTCAGAACTGGAACTAAGATGATAAATTTAATGTTTGTGTACTAGTGAACACAAGTATCACCAGTATTATAGCATCATGATGGTCATGATCCTTTTGTGCCTAATTAGTGCAACTTCAGTGAAGTCAGTGGACACATGCCAATGTATCCCTTACTGATTACTCTCTGCATTACTCTGATACAGCTCCATAGTGGAGACTTTGTTATAACTCTATTATAATCTCTGCTACTTTCACTAAAAATGTGAAGACATTCAGTAAAATACAAGGAAGTTAAATGCTGGGAAAAGAAAGAAGGAAAATAAGAATGAATAATCAGATAATCACTATTTGCAACTGTAAGCTTTTCTAAAGTATTGATAGTCATGATTTAGGCAAAAAAAAATGCATTTTCATGTTATCATGTTTAGAAATTGCATGATCTCAAGGGTCTTGAAAACCTTCAAAGGTACTGAACATGGGCGATAGTATTACCATGGGTAATAGTATTCTTACCAATTTGTATATTTGACCTAAGTAAAAATGTATCTTCTTCAAAAAAGTCAATTAACATTCAGCTTTAATGTCATGTGTAGATTTTAGAACATGGAATCTTCAATATTTCTTTCTCTAAATTAGATTCAGTACAAAGCTTTCATGTTTACTTCTGCAACTCATTTGCTCAGGAGAATCAATTTACCTGATGGACACCTCTTGTGTTCTGAGGCTGTATGCCTTTCTGGAGATCCAGTTCAACTTTGTGAAAACAGAATTAGGCTGTCAGTATGCGGTTGTTTAAAATAAGCTCCACACTTCACCGATGTGGTGGGTAAGATCATGACATAGTTTACAGATCTACACAGGATTTTAGAAGGAATTCATAGGGATTCCTATGGGGCTTGACCTTGTTGACAGTGTTATTGACATAACTCATTTTCTTCTCTGTTACACGATGGAAATCTAAAATGCAGCCTTATTAAATAGCCTCATTCAGTTGTAGGAGGGTTACAACGTCTTTCAACTTTTTTTAAAATTTATATTTATTTATTTATAAATACTTTTTCGTATTAGGGGAATTTTCTGTGGACATAAATGAACCAACTATTTGATGCATCATGTGTGATTAAGAAATATTTCAAACTGAAGATTCTGCAATAAATTTCCTACTTTTTCTTGCTGAGGAAGGTGAAAAGGAAAAAAATACGGGAGTAATTCTGTTTTTCAGTAAGAGGCTTCTGCTGTGAGAATTGGTACAACAATTATAAAAAGCTCCATAGGAACGGAAACCAAACCCTATAGTGCAGAGAAGGCAATGTTATTTTGCATCTTGACTCTTATTTTATACTTCAGATTTTCTCAGTATTGCACAGCACAGATTTAGTGCACAGTTTAATAAACAAATGGACTGCTCATCAATGACACTGCTTGTGTTTCTCTGTTCTTGTGAGTGCTTCTGAAGAATCACTAACTGTATTATGAACATCATTTTGCAACAAACTTTGTGCATCTGTAATTGATCATTATTTTGCTGACTTTTTCCTTCTACACCAAAAAAGAACCATGGTCCTGCATTAAGAATAATAATAAAAAAAAAAAAAATTACATTTCAGATTATATTGGCTTAGTGTATTGAATGTGTTCCCAGAGATATGTCCCAGAATCTATCTTGTTTTGCAGTAATAGTTTATAATTAAACTTCTTGCTCCCTGGAGGGCCCTTGTTTTGGCTTTCTAAGAGTGAAAATGCAACGTGATAAATGTGTCTTTGTTTTTTTCACCTCAGATGAATGGAACAAATGTCCAGATTTGCCTAAATTACTGCCAACATGTAATCTTTAAAAATTAAAAAAAAAGAGCTGTTTGTTTATTTGAAGGAATTCTGCCAGTATTTGGAAGCACCATAAATGCAAGAACAAATGGTTATTTAATTATTTTAAAGCACTAGTATTGTATTTATTGGCCTATTGTTTGTGCTAAATTGAGCTGTTGTCATGACGTTAGTTTTCTTAATACAACACACAAATATGCAGTTAATATCCTGAGGATTTTTTAAAAAGATGTTTCCTTGTCAGATGTCTTTCAGAACTGGCTTCCTTGTGACAGTTGTGTTAGATGATTGTCTTTTGTTTGGGTATTGTTCCTGCAGTCAGTTCACACAGGGTAATCAGCTCAGCCTTTTTCCACCTCCAACTCTACTAAACCTATTTTACCAAGTCTGCAGTGTTCCTCCCTCCCCTCCGCTCCTTTTGCAGGTGCTTTTCACAGAGATGCTCTGCAGCTTCCCAGTGGCAGCACTGGGCAAAGTCCAACCTGGCAGGGCTGAACAGGGCTGTCAGACGGATAAATCAAGGTCCACAGTTTGGCCGATTGGTTTTGCTGCTCAGCTCAAATGGTTTTTGTGAAGACACGTTAGCTCAATACCTCACTAACGCATGAGTTCCCAGCCTTGGCTGTAGCTGGTAGCGTGTTACTGTTGGAAAGGCACCATTGCCTTTTGGTCCCCCTCTGAAAGCTCTGCTTTTATTTTGAATGCTCCAATTAGTGGAATTAATGCACGAGGGTTTTACAGGCGACATCCTGCCTGGAACCACATGTTGGACAAGGCTGAACTAGAAGATACACTCGGGGTCGGGGTTAGTCTGACACACAGGAAAGAAGGAGAGGGGTTGTTGCAGTGTTTCAAAACTTTTCTGCCCTCCAGCTTGGATACCAAACTGGGCCAGATCCCAGTGAACGTATCCTTTAGTTCATTACTTGCACCTACGGAATGTTAAAAACTAGAACAGGGTTTTGAGAGTGACCAAGCTCCTTCAGTTGTTTTTTTTTGTTTCTCTCTCTCTTCGGATGTACCAGGAAGTCATAGCTAATTATTTTCCAGCAGTAGCTTTCTAAATTAAACATCAGAATTACGTGTTTAACATGAGCATAGAGGTTTTGGGTGTCCTGTGACTGAGTTTGATAGTGTCCTTGGGTAAGACAATCTGCCAGCTGTGGCTGTGCACGTTCCCATTCAACTTCTACCATTTGAATAGCGAATAATTTCTGTTCCATATAGGTTTTCCTCCATTTTTGAGAGGAAGACTAACAAAGACTAACAAACATCCTTCCCACACTGATCTCCGTGGTGTCGCGGTCTCAGGCTTTCCCCAGTCCCTCTTGACACAGCCAAATACAGACGCAGTGGTGGTTTGGGGCAGTGCTTGTGGGAACAGGTGGTGGCCCCCAGTTTGCTGAGGAGGTCTCATCCCTTCTTGTTCCTACCTACCCTTCATCTCCCCCAGTTCTCTTCCAGTGTACAGTTTGTCCATGACAAATGACAGCACCGTTTCCCGGTCTGGTTTCTCGGCTTTCTTGCCGTGCCTCCTGCTCCCAGAGTTAAGCAATTGCCGTTGCACGGAGCGTTGAACTCTGCATGACCAGTTTGAGGGATTTCTCAACTGCGGCGTCCTGCGGTACAGCACCAGAGCCTGCCTCCAATTAGCTCGGGAGCACAATTCCAGACACATGTAGTTGGTTCAGCAAATGCTATTTTTTTGTTGGGTGATGATGTTTTTCTAAGCTTTGCTTTATTCATAGCATGAGTGACATTTCTGCAAGAGGTGGCGATGCGTCTCTAAGTCTTAGTTTTTTTCTGGGTTTGGAAATACACATCAAACAACTATAGCAGTGCACATTAGATAACTTATGTCTGAGTAAATTTACAGTGATAACGAGGGACTTATGAATTAAATTAAACAAATATAGTCACTAGGTTTTAAAAAACAATATGGCATTACCACGATGAAAGAAATAATTTTGATTCAAGGATGCAATAGATCTGATTTTTAAATTTAATTTTATATTATTATTTTGTGATTATCATTGTTGGATTACTCATGGCATTTAAATGCACACCTTTTAAAATGAAATACAGAAATATGAATATTTAAACAATCTGTTTCAAGATCACTAGGTACATCATTACCTCATCTACGAGACAATTTCATATTTGCTTTGATCCTCTTCAACCTCAAACAGATAGCAACCAGCTTTCAGTAGTGTCTCTTCATAATGTTTCTTTTTCAATATTCCCATGCCTTGGACTAAATTGCTTCCACTGAAGATGTTCAGTGGCCCAAATGACAGTATTTGGATTCTGAATTTGTTGGATCTCTCTCTCTGGCTTTTCTTTTGGCCTGTTTTCAGATTAATAATGTGAGAGTAGATAAGCTTCAGGGAAAAAAAAAATAGAACATATATTTCAGCATGTTAGCCCAATAATACTACTATACAGCATCAAAAGAATAAAGCTGTGTGTTTCTCCAGAGCCCTGAGAAGAATACCTTTTTTAAACCCTTGCCTCTCAGAGATTCATATTCCTGTGGGAATGTAAGTGATACCAAGGGCAGCAGCTTTTGAGTGCAGCTGTAGTTATCATTAAAAGAGATAAGTATTTGAAGGAATTTTGATATGTCAGACACGCTTTGATATCAAAGGTCTCTTGTGTGAAATACAGAGCTATGCAACCTCTAAAATGCATGCTATTTTTAATGTTTAAGAAATAAGGTCATAATAAGCCAGAAAGTCATACTCAGGTGCTGTGAATCACAGTAATTCCTTACGGAACAAGACACACATATACATACCTTGTATGCCTATATCTGAGTATGCACAAGTTACTTTTCTGTGAATCTTGCGTCATTTATATCCTTAGACTATTATGGATGTAACAACATTGCAAATCACTTTAAAAATGCTTTTTCATTGGCAGCCAGAAATTGGGTCAAATACATTGAAAGAAATACAGAAAAGTGGGCATTTCTAGATTCTAGAGTTCACATATTACATACAAAGCAGTACAGTGTATATTCTCTGTTTGTATTTAACTTTCCTTACCTAGTAATATGAAATGATAGAAAAAGATTTTTATATAAAGTCTAAAAGCTGAGAAAATTAATGACTAGTTTGAAGTACTGCCTTCAGCTTTCACAGATTTCATTGATAAGTGAAGAGTCACCGTACTGAAGAAGGTGTTAAATAGCCTCTGTAGGATTGACAAAAGCAATGAAATCTGTGTCCTGCATACATGATGAAACATTAAAACGTAGCTGAAAAAAAGCTAATGTTATATCGAGAGATTCATTGTAACTCCCGATTCGCCTATTAGTGTTGTTTTTTTTTTTAATAATTTAAGCGGTGCTTTTGCCAAGTATCAGTCTCAGAACTTTGTGCCCTACGCTTTCACAAGAGGCAGTGGTATAAAAGTGGTGGGAAGTGAAGCTTTATCAATATCCTTTCTCCTTTTGCCATTCTCCCAAAGCAAAATGGAGACTCTCTGAAGCCATTTGCCAGCATTTACTATTAATCTAAGGTCTATGTCTATATTTTTTTGATTTTTTTTAAATCATATTCAACCAATTGGTTATATTAATAAGTCTGCTATCCAGCCATTATTCATCTGAGAAACAATGCAACCTAACTGTGTTGTGTTTTTCCTATTGCAAAATCTTGTCTGTCTTTTTTTTAATTATTATTATTTTATTTTTCTGAAGGCAGAGTGGGTTCAGACACAGTACCTGCCAAACATGGAGAGACCTCAGACATAGATTCCAGTTTTTACCAGTCTCTAGTGCTTTGTGGATCCAGGTTCAGGCATTCTAACCTCGAACATGCTAATATTTTTTAGCCATTTAATAACTGGGAGTCAAAAGTCATATTGGCATGGAGGAAAATATAGAAATGCAGTCTGCAAGCCCATGAAAGAATGTCATTGCATTACAGCTGCTTAACAAGTTATCGTCCATCAGCTGAAGTACTGTAATTGTCTGTCCATGCACTTGAGCTTGCCCAGAGTGAGGTAAACATTCATGTGCTCCAGGGATTACTCATTAAATGAAGCATTATGTTTTAGTACTGAGAAGTCTCTGCTGTCCTTCCATTATTTTCTACTTTAAAGACAAATTCACTCTGCATAAGAGTAATTTTAATTATGTGGTTTGCTGTGTGTGTATGTTGGACATTTTTCAATTGCTCATGCAGACGGCAGACAAACACATACATATTTGTGCACACAACATTTCACTGCTATAATTAGGTATTTCTGGCACTTCGCAATAGCAGGATCAAAGCCAAATTGCAGCTACCTTTGGAAAATCTTATAAGTAGCTGTTATTGAAAAAGGAGGTGTAACTTTTCTGTTTTAAAACTTAATGAGGATTTTTTTTCAGAAAGTGTAATTTTTTCTGTCATCATTTTAATGTTAGTTTTTGATAAAAAAAATCAGAGAACTTTTGAGTATGTGTATTTTTTGAAACAGCTCTGAAACTCACTAGGAAATGACAGAAATGTCATTACATTATCATGATCCACTGCAGTTACTAACTTAACTTGAAACTTAACTTTTGATAGATATAATCAAAAGAACTAAATAATTTTTGATTCTAAGTAAGTAAATATAACTAATTTGATCCTTTGGAATAACAGTTTATAATAGTGAGTTGAAAACTTTGTTGTTGTAAAAGGAAAGGAACTTTTTTCTACGGGGCTCACTATAGTATTTCTGTGCGATGTAACCCATTTGTATATTTACTACCCCTCATGATTCACTATGTGGGATATTGCTAAAGAAGCTGTATTCTGACAGGCCCTTAAATTAATGACTATGCATGTATGAAGTATAAGTATGGAGTATATAAAGTACAATAGTTTTTTAGTATTTATATTTGTCTACTGATCCACTAGAATATAACAAACTCAAATAAGCAATCCATTTCATGAGCTGTAAATTCAAGTTCTGACCTATTGACTTCATGAGAATAAAAATTCTCCAGTGGGAGTAACATGTTCATCATGTCTTAACATAAAGTCCAGGAGTCAAGGAAATGCCTGACTGGAATAAACAAGTAGCTCATCCAGTCTGCCATTCTGGCACCAAGAGTGGGTAAGTCCAGATGTTTGAATGGAAGGCATAAATCTTCGCAATATTTCTGTTCTAAATTGCAAGATGCTGTTTCTTACAGCACTCACACCTTGAAAAGTGAAGATTAATAGAGCTTATAACTGTATTTCCACATAGTCAGCTTACAGCATAAATCTTAAAATATATTTCTTAAATTATTTATCCGAACAATTTTGAGAACAGAAGATTTTAAAGGTATGTTATCTGTGCAAAAGTAAACCCCTTTCCCCCTGCTTTTATTTCTTTTATAATGAGAGTAAAAGTTCTGGACATGGGAAAACCCGCCCATTTCAGTACAGTAAAAATGAATTTTGCTGCAATGCGAGAGAGGCGGAGGGCCTTGTGAGGGAGAGGGGTGACAGAGCTACCCAACTGCGGGGTACTGGCGTGCTTTCTCCGTCCTGTCACCTGAAGGTATTCACCAAGGATGAGTGGGCACCCTTCGGCTGCTGGTGTTGAGCCACTGTTGGCTGTGAAACCTGGAGGGTTTCGCTTTCACTGATCTAAGCTGTGATTTTGCCCCACCCATGTATTCGCCAACCTTGGCAAAAACTTTGGTTGGATGTTCAAAGCTGGTCCTGGATTCCGACCAAAGATTTAGTTGTGAGATGTTACATCTCATCTTGTGCAGTGACCGTAGCAAGACATTTTTCTTCAGCAGCAAACACTCATTGGAGCTGACCCCTACTATCACCTTCTTAATTTTCTCTGACCAATTTTCTCTTAATTTCCCAGCCATTCTGTGAGTCTATTATACAAAGTAAAATAATGAGGTAGCGTGCATAATGCCTCTCATGTTAAAACAGTTGGCTGATCATCACAACTAAATCGGAATCTTCTTGTTTTTATTGCCTAGTGGGATCTACTTTCTGGCTAATATTATCAAGGTGATGGTATATGAGGGGAAATGAATATGTTGTCACATTGAATTGTTGGTATTGGAAATGGTTCTTCACACATTGGGTACTAGACATACAAAATTGTTTGCCAGATGGTGTTGCAGATGCAAGAATTTTACAAGGGCTCAAAGGGAGGCTGGACAAGTACTTGAAAGTGATATCTACTTGGGGGTTACAAAATAGACAGGCCACAATAGGCTCAGGAAATCTCCTGAGCTGAAAATAGATGGAAAGAAGGGGGAGCACTAGGGGTGTGGAAATATCATATATAAATGTTCTATTCTTATTCTTCCTTACACTTACTATTGAAAACAGACTACTAGACTGGATGAGCCTTCAGTCTTGCCATTACAAACATTTCTGTATTCTTATTTAAGTAAGGAGTTGTTGTGTGAGAGGGTTTTTCTGGAACAGGAAATGAAGGTGGAGAAAACCCAGAACTGCTAAACGTAGAAAATCAGTAATGTGTTTTGTGATACATATTGCTAAGGAAAGCAAATTGAGAGACAACTTTAATGTTGAAAGAAGCTCAAATGTGATTACTTTCTCAGTTACTGTCTGCATAGGTTTGCAGTCTTGCTTTTTTAGCTTTTCCATTTAATCTTATATTACTGTGAGGAATGGGTTTGCATTGTTTTCTTGGTGATTTCTCCTGGTATTTTTCCAAGGACATACAGAAGGCATTTGCTGATCTAGCTGCACATCTCCTACGTCCTGCGTGCTGCTTTCTAAACCTGTTGCCAAACTTAAGTACCATAAATTGCACTACAATACACATATACTATTGATAAACAAAGAAACAATCAGCTGTAGCAACTATGTCTGCTAAAGATGTTCCTCTTTTTCAGAAGGGAGATTGTTATGTGGAACAATTAAAAGGGGCATGGTCAACTCACAGTTCATGAGTCAATTCAGTGACTCATAATATTGAAATTTATTATGCACATAAGGCATTTATTTTAATCTTGTTTTTTTCATTTGTCTCATCCTTTGTTAGGATTGGCCTTGCATGCTGGATTCTTATCTTTTTATTGTTTTGTGTTTTTAGTGTTTATACAAGCACTTCTGAAAAACAAGAATGTGGCTGAGGTGCCTCTAAAGGAATAGAGATGCCAGAGTTGGAGTGGGCTTTTTGAATTGACTCACTCTGCATGTCCTGACTGCCAGAGCTGAGTTATAACTTGTAAATGTCTCTGGAAACGGCCTACTTTCTTATCGTCTATACAATTTAAATTTGCCTCTGGCAGAATTGTTGTTGCAAAAAAAGTGTAAAAAAAAAAAAAGTCATGGTTATCTGTGCTACTATTGTGTTTCTTAATATGATGAGTATTAATAATGATGGTGAAAATTATAACTGTTCTTACTCCCTAAATTGTTCTACTTAATATTAAGAAGAACAAAATTCTGCTGAAATGTTTTTCTTTGCATATTTTAATGTTTTGGCAGATGATATCAGCCACAGACTTGTATCAGCTGTCTGAAATAACTGCTTGCTGATCATTAGAGTGATTATAACCCACAAGCTTATAGATACTCTGGAACCTGTCAAGAAAAAATGCTGTAAGAAGATATTTTTCCAGAAAGTCCATCTGAAAGAAAAACTGCTTTTTGCCTCCTCCCAGTTTATTAACGGCATGAGATGATAGCAGTTTAGCAATAATTGTCTTGGTACAAATTGCTAGTCATCTGTGTTCTTTTTAGTTGATGCTTTCAGTGGGCGCTTTTTTTTGGTCATTAATGGCACTTCTGTCACCATATGTCTTAGTCAATCACAGATCTTCAGAATAACAAAACTCACAGTTTACATGTACGTGTCTATGTTTTTGCTGGGTTCTGGAGAAATGTGACTATTCTGTGTGTCCTACAAAGGGAGTTGTGAGACCTCACCCTGCACTGCACATTACGCAGGAAGAATTAGCAATGAGTGCTTTCTGTGCCTCAGGAGGAGCACAAAGCAGCTGTAGCGGGACTAAGGGTCTAGACAGCTGATCTCATTGAGGATGGAGGATGGTCAGCACAACAGAGAAAAAGTTCGACAGCTTGTCAATTCATGACCCTAAGGTCTAAGAGACTTCCATTCCCTCAGACAAATGCTGATCCCCATTAATATGAATGGTTGAACTTCACTTGACATCAGTCAGTCCTGGGTCTGAGTGCAAGTACGTTATTCCCTGTGCCATTAACGCAGGTCACATACCCCAGCTGAGCAGGCAAGGGAAGCAGAGTTTCCAGTAGTCATTGTTGTTTTGCTTTTGCAGTACTGTGTGAAGATGGTCAATAGGTTTATTCCTTTGTAACTGTGTTCCATGCTTGAGTATCTTCAAGGTATTTGTTTCACTTTCTAGAGTTCATCTTTCTGTTTGTATGTGTTTATTTACAAATGATATACTGTGTCTCAGGTAACGCACTCGACAGGGTGGAAAGAAGCATATCATGTTTAAGATAGTGGCATTGGTAACTATTAATTAATATAATCTGATTCCACTCCTTATTCACTTCAAGTCCTCCTAGGATGGCTACTGAGTACATTTAGCATCAGCTTCCCCAGCTGTGAAACTGGTACAGTAGGAATACATTTCCTTTGCAAAGACTCAATAATGTATATACTAGTTACTGTGTATTTTAAATAGAATGTATGAAAGGCATTATATAAGTTTTAAAAACTACACCTTATTAGTGTTTTATTCCTCTCCACACATAGGAATTTCAATTTTGCATTGAAGATTAAAAAAAAAATTAAAATATCAAGGATTAATTTGTCTAACAGGTTATCACTTATCTCCCCATTTTAGAGGTGGTTACCGTTTAGTTTGCTGAAGGACCCATGGACCAAGGTTCCTTCTGAACAGCCAATATCTAGTTTTTCTCATGATATATTCCTAGTAGTGCTGTTTTTCTGGTTCCTTGTGAAGAAATTGCCCTTCACATGGTCTGTCCATGTAAGGCTTTTGTATAATGCATGCTGATTTAGTTAGTTGTTATATTTGTAAGCTCCAGCTGCAGCCGTCACTCTCCGAATCTGTCATTGAAGGATTTTGTTTTAAATTCTGCCTGGCTTTGTTTTCAGATGTCTCTGAATTCCTCCCTGTGTTGAGTCACAGCTGTGAAAAGGGAAATCTACCTCTTTAATTCAAGGGGTCAGTGGTTTAAAAGCACTAAAGCCCGTTGGGGAATAGCTTAAGGAAGATAGTTAATCTTGATGATCCCAAGGGGTTTCATAAACATACATAAGGCTCATCTGACATGAGGAGTCCTGTACGTCTTCAAGCCCTGGTTTCTTTGGGGGTGCCTGTTTCACCAGGGAGTGGGATCCTGTGTAGGAAAAGCACCTGTGGTGGATGTTTGCCACCTGCTCAGCCATGGCTATGGAAACACAACTTAATCTTGTCCACCACATCCCTTTTTCTAGCTAAGATGGCACAGAGGCCAAATCCTTTCTAGTCATTTCTCTCCCCACAACCTTGAGAAGCATTTAATGTAGTAACTACAGTGGCTTCCACTTCTTGATCCAACTGGGAGATAGTAGACTGGCATGAAGGAGTTGCTAATTTGGACAGAAAAGAGAGGTCATGCTGGAATACACTGCTGATATTTTGTTTTCTGGGTGAGCAGAACTCGTTGGCTTCGTTTGGGTGTCAGCAGTCCATCCAGTGGTATTTCTCACCCAGCTTCCTCTTCTAGCTCCAGTGGGGGAATCCTGGAAGAAATCCCCTTCTTGCTTCATCAGTGCAGACAAAAACATTATTTCAAATACAGTGTCAATAATTCTGACACTCACTTCTGTGTTTGGTTCTCATGGGATGGGCAAACCAGGACTGCGTGGGTGAACAATATCTGGCAGCCTTGAGATACTGGATTAAGTTATATAGCTAATTCAGCGTCTGTACCTGTTCTGTGTGTAGTTCACTTGTCCTATGCACACATTACTATTCTTGATACAGGGATTTATGATCTGCTTGTGAATCAGCTCTTGAAACACTGCAGTTTTTGGTCAGTTTTATAAAAGGAAAGCATTCCTGATTTCAATCAGAGTTCAGTAGTAAAGGAGCTGATTTGTGAGCAGATCAGGTAGGCATTGCCCTCATCAGAAGAGTTCTTGGAAAGACAAGGGTGATCACTAGAGAGCAGGCAAAGCCATTTGATGGCTGTCAGAGCCTTAAGTTGATCAGTGGAAAGGTGTTGGATGTTGCTGAAGACCTTCACTGTGTGATCCACTTCAGTCATTCCTCTGTCCGTTAGCTTTTAAAAGAACTAATAGAAAAATATAGGTTGGAAGGGACATCAGGAGGTCATATGGTCCCATTTGCAGCTCAAAGGATGGATGACTTCAGCTTTGGATCAGGTTGCTCAGGGCTGTGTCCAGTCAAGTTTCAAATGTCTGCAATGATGAAGAAACCCCAACTCCTCTGAGCCCCCGTTCCAGCGTTGACCATTCTTGTAGGGAATGAAGCCTCAGAACTCCCTCAAGATCAAGACTGCTTCATCATCATAGGGGACAAGTGTCTGCTGAGGAAAAGGAAATTAGAGGTGATGTTTTGCATCCTACCTTTTTTATATTAATCTTCTGGTTATGGCAACTCCCCAGTAACTAACTGGTTAACTGTCTAAAAAGCTTTGCATTTTTCAGTGAAGTATTGATTCATCTGTGCACTCTGTGTCCTCACTTTGTCCTCACGAGACAAAGGAAAGTTCTTGTGGTTTTAAACCAAAGTGGAAATAGTTCTGCGTTGAATGGAGGTGGTGATGCCTGAATTCTTGTTTTCTTTTCAGTATGGCTGTTTCAGATTCCAGGAACTGTCATGTTAGCACCCTTCACAAAGCAGCTTAAAAATAGACTAGCAAAACAACTCTATTGCACCAAATATAAATTGATTTCTGCTGCAACACAAGCAGCAAGTTCTTGTAGGGTCTGATAGCGGCATGTTCTAACCCTTGAAAATAGTAAAATGGGTGATCAGTGAACACAGGAGTGTTATAGCTTTGATAACTTGCCATCTGAACTCACACTGGCCACGCATTACTCCTTATGCAGCTCTGTGAAGTTCTTGTTTATGGAAATTCAAACTGTGATTGCTTGTAATTTTCTGCAGTTTGCACAAGGGCTTAAATCAAGAGTCAAACTCTGGAAGAAGTGGTATGTGAGTCATGGATCTCACCGCAGGAATCACGGCCAGCAGTCTGTAGTCCCTGGTGAGAAGGGTGGCTGGGTGACTAAGGCACTGCCTGGATGTCGAGGGGATGTGGGTACTGGTCCTAACTGCTGGTGTGACCTTATGTAAGTGAAGTCATCTCCTATGGTAACATTAAAAAAAAAAAATCAATTAACTCCTAATGGCAAGGACGGAGGATAGAGAATAGAGGCATTAAAGCTTTTAAACTGCTCGGGTGCTGTGGTGATACCTGAGGGAAACCTGTCAAGAGGAGTAGGTCTACATTAAGTTAGTGAATTGTGTAAGCTTACAGATGGGATGTGTCACAGTAGCTCTGCTGATTCCCTGTCACACATCCTCCAAATATAAAAGAAATCAAATGTTTAAAAAAAAACTAGGAAGAAAGCAAATGCATTCAGCCTAACAATATAACTAGGTTAATGTGCCAACACAGATCACTGCACTGCAGTGTACATGTTCATAAGTATATCGTTTTACATATTGGCTGCACAAAATGTTAATCCAAAATTAGTTGGACAATGGATATAAAAAATCCTCCTCTAATAGAGTTCAAATGTATAGTCATGAATTATTAAATCAAAATTTGTTGGAAGTGTAAATTAAGATCCTTCCGGCATGTCTCTTCCTATACTGTAATTTATATATTAAAGCCCTGCAGACTGTGCTGAACCAAGTTCACTGACAGTGCATCATATAATGAGGCCATACGTCGATGAAAGGAATTCTACAAAAATATGCCATTGGATATACAGCAAACATATTTGATCAAAGCCCAGCCGTCATATGAAGTATACATTTTTAAACCCTCACTAAACTGTATTAGCCTGAATTGTTTTGGAAACTACCAGATCAGATACTACGCAGCTGACAATGAACTAAGTAATACTGGCAGTTAATGAAACATCCTATCAAGATTAGTACAATAGAAACAATTCAAAAATAGTTAATTACGTTAAGAAGCCAACTACAACATGTAGTTGCCTGTCCATTCTACTTTTCTCTGAGAGTCCCATAGGCAGCTTTTAGATACATCTGGGAAATCCTTGAGTGCCTACAAGCATTTAAGCAAAATTCCAAACTAGTTGGCAGTACATTTCTGCTTACATCAGATAAACCTAGCTACAATTTATAGCACAATAAAGCATTTGCTGTGAAATTAAATTAACATTTTAGATTTATTTGTAAATGTAAATCTTTGTGCCTTTATTTCTTTCAGTTTTGGGAAGGGTTTGTTTGGGGGTGTTTCTGGTTGGGTTTTCCTTTAGTAGGGTCTGCTGGGTTATGATGTATGGATGGGCTGGTTAGCGTTGGGAGAACCAAGGTATTTCTGCCTGCACACACAGTTGGCTGGTTGGTGGTTCCTCTGATGCATGTATAGCTGAGATGTGTAATATATTGTATACTGTGCAATTAATGGGGCCATACAACAGTAGGAGCTGGCTTAAGTATGGATTGCTTGGATCAAGGACAGAAGAGCCCTACCTACTTGCATCTAGAGATATAGCCATGCAGACAGCTTGCTGGCTATACGCTTTCAGAGTGTGTACTATTATTTGTCTTGCTGCTGTATCATGCCTAGAAGCCTGGATTTGATTCATGACAAATTTCACCAGAGTGCTACACTGTCTTCCCATCAAGCTGGGTTTTTCACAAGCGTGCAAAATACACGGTAGGGCAAGTCCCCGTGCAAGTAACTAATCTGTAAAATACCCCACTGCCAGTAGTTACTGGTGACCCCAGAAATACCAGCTAGCTCAGACCTCTGGTAGTTGAACTGTCACTAATAGCAGACTCATGCTCCAGCCCTGCAGATGTTGGAAGGTCTCCTATGAAAGGAGGTACAGAGAACAGTTTTTCCACAGCAAAACACTGGCAAGAATTCCTGGAGGTGAAAAAGAGACTGTAATCCTTCGAGTTGGCCTTTGTGGGTATATGTTTCTTCCAGCAAAAGAGTGGTAGCTGCAGGGTCAGTGGTTTAGCTGCCTTGACAGCGCTGCCTGGGGTTAATTCAGGTTTTAGCGGGACAAATGCAATCTGTTAGTGTTTAAATGTTCAGGCAGGTCTCCCCAAAATGAGCATTTCTTTTCTCCGATGGTCATCATGACACTTTTCTGGCTTTTCAGTATTTTCTCAACGGCAGGCTAAGGTTGTTCCACAGGCAAAGCTTCCCGCATGCATTCTCTCCCTGTCTACTTATTCAGAGCTGAGCCAAGCCACCCCAAGTGCTGCAGGTGGTGACAGACATTTCAGAGGAAAATTGTCTGGCTCTCTTCGAAAAACTTCAGACGTCACGGTACTCGGCAGGAAGCGGTTTTCATCTAGTCTACCTTTTCATTAATGTCTCTAGGAATTTGCGTCCTACTGCCTTTTTCTTTTCTTGGATACCAAAGTTACAAACCCTGTCTTAAAATCACTTTTCATAGCTTGAGAGGTTTTTTTGGTCTGCTGGGGAAACACGCTGTACTTAAAATAATGTAACGCTGAGGTTTGGCTTAGGGTTCCTTTTGATTCTTATGTGTTGCTAAATCGTGCCATACACTGCTTTCTTCTTTGGCTTGTGTTTTTTCTTTTTCTTTTTCTTTTTTTTTTTTTTAATGATCAGACATGTAGGGTGTTCTCATGTCATTCTAAATAAAGAGCCTATGGGAAACTGTTATTACAGATGTAACATCTGAAGTCACAGTTCCTTCCACCAAAAAAAAAAAAAAAAAAATCCATCTGAGATGCATATGCATCTAACTTCAGAATGAAAGGCATGTAGATTTTTATGTGTGGAAGATATCAGTTGCACATCTGACTGGTGGGACATTTTATTTATCTGCCTACCTCCTCTTTGCAATATTGTTATCAGATGACAAGTTGCTATCCATCCCATCTTTTTCTTGGACAATAGACACTGTGCTTGAGAAACAGGCTATAGAATGTAGAACTATAGGTCTGATTTTCTTTTGCTTTTTTAAGAAAACACAATATACAAAGACTTAGGGTTACAGAGTAGCATTTGTTTTATCATCAGTCTTGGATTTATGCATTCTAAGTCCAAAAGATACAATGCCACAGATAAAACTTCTCAGAATCGCTGTTCCTAGTGATATATAACATGTCTGTGTTCACGGCTGTCCGTATGTCACATTCTGAAAGGATTACTTCTATGTCTACGTGAAATCTTTGGGTGTAATCCTGACCCCATTGACACTGACCTGAAAAATATCCCCATATCTTTTGAGGATAAAGTGCTCATTTCCTATGTGTATAATTTTAGGTGCCCGACAGTAAATTTCATGGTCAGATAAGCTCTTCATAGCAGTGTGACACAGACCACTCTATAAAGGTTATCCATTCTTACCAGTATTTATCTCCAAACAGACTACATGCCTTTTACAAATGCTTCCATCAGTAGACTAGCTTCAGAAAGATGCAGAAAACTGCAAAAAATAAACCCAATAAGTGAGTTAATTCTTCTTCTCTCATGTTTCACTTAGTCACCATTTTTACTTTAGCTTGAGTTTATCTTCATCTTAATGAACCAAAAATCCAATGTAATCCTCAAACATATTTTCTAGACTTTGGAGAGCTTTATTTATTATCAGATGGTTCTCTGCAATAAAAACAAAATTTTTTTGCTCTTTGTTCCCTCAGTTGCATCCTCCTCTCTCTGTGCCTTCATTTTTCTTTGCTCTCTTTGGCTCTTCTCAGCTGGGAAACAGAGCAGAGATTTTTCTTGCCTTCCAGACTACTGGTGTTGAATGGATAGGGTATAAATCCTGTGAGGAGCTCAGTAAAGGTAAAGCCTGTAAAGCTTTGTAAAACTCATTATAAGCTGGGTTATGCTTCATATGAGTCTTTAGTATTCATCTGGGTATTTAACAATAGCAAGGTCTATGTTTGCTTTATGGCAAAACCTTATCTAAACCAGATATATGAAACCCAATGATTTAAGCAAAATAAAACAAAAAAATCACCTACTGTAGGCTCACATAATTTTTTTTATTGTACCATTGTCTTTGTATTCAGTAATTTTTGCTAGTGTTGGGAAGTGATGTAATACTGATCTGGGGTTTTTGCAAAAAGAAGTATTTTTCAGAATCCTTGAAGAGAACATTTGCTGTACTATAAACAGCACAAAAGCTACTTAATAAATGGGAAAATAGTGATGAATAATACTGTTTACCAGTTCTTGGATGAAGTTAGCTTTAAACTGAGATTTAACAATGAAGAGAAAAGCCTCCTCTGCCAAATAATATATCAACAGACCGTCTATCTAAGGGGTACAAGAACGTAGTCTCATTGTGGTCTGGATGAACGTCATCTTTGTTATTTAAGAAGAAAATTAAGAATATTAAGTAAGTATGGAGATGTAATTTTATTTTTAGTCTTTTTTATTTTATGATTTACTAATCTGACTCATGTATGCTTGTACATTTCCCTCTTATTAACACAGAATATTCAATACCCAGTTCATGATTATAGTACAGTTTTGAACCACACAGTAGACAACCGTAGTAATTTTTCTTTTGGAATATGTATGATAATTTATAAGTGAGACATCTACAGGTAAATGCATTGGAAACATACATCTGTATATTTGTAGTTAAAGTAACATGCTTTAAATTTGTATGCATATATATAAAGTACGTGTACAGTATGAGTAAAGAGCTGAAGTACCTTTCAATAAATTTGAGTCGTAGGTGGAATACTTTTTGTTTCTCTTTGCAGCTGGTTAGTTTTAAATCTTTTAAAGCAGTATGTTTGTCTAACAGGCCACTCATGCTATTTGGTTGATGTTTGCAAGGGATATCTTTTACTCTTTTCTCACTCCATGGAAGAATAAAACAAAACAAAACAAGATCTCAGACAGGGATAGGTGAGGAGAAGAAAGAAAACCACCAACATCAGAGATAGTGGTTTACATATTAAGACTAAATGGCCTAAGTAACTTATTCAGTCAACTTATGAGTCTATAGTGACCATCAGACATTTTTCTATTCTATTCTAGCTTTTATGAGTCAACATGAGCCAACTCAAAGGTTGCTCTAGATTTTCAGCAGTTGCAATTTCTAACATTGCTATTAGATTCAATATAACTGAGCCATACCACTCGGTTAATTGCTTTTTCTGTATTTGCTGCAGGCTGTTTTCATTTTCCTCTTTACTGGACTACAAAATTTCAAATTTTAAATTGGCCTCAGAAAACGAGTGCTGGAGACAGGTTTTAAATTATCCTCCAATTCTGTATAGGTTTTTGTTATGGAATTAAACTGAGAGTTACATAAACTACTGTTAAAAAACTGTGTGTTTGCAGGTGGGTCGCAGCCCTTCCAGCTGTGGACTTCATGATGCCAGGAGAAGTCAGAAACCTACACAGTATTTGTGAATGTGAGATTTTGCATTTAGATAGGTTTGAGCTGAATGATCTGAAAAAACTCCCATAAGCACAGAACTCCCTACTGTCTGTGTGTTTGAGAAGGCTGAAGAGCTCTGTTTATTGCAACAAAGAGCCTGGAATAAATTATGTTTAGTAAATTGGCTCCAGGTTTTCTTGTTTCAGACAGTAGCTTCAGAGTAATCTGGTTTATAGGCTCTGGTGAATCTGACCAATTGCAGGGAGGTGACACCTCATTTCAGGGATGTGACATCACACATGTGCCAGTTACGTCCAGCCACCTCTCTCCGGCAGGATGGCAGGACACCAGCAGATCAACATTTTGTCTTTTGGCAGTTTTAACCTACAGCCCGCTATGAATTTATGAGCCCCGCAGGGAGGTCCTACCAGGATGGAGCCAGGCTCCTTGGCCCCTCTTCAGCATCACGCATCCCACCCCCGCACGGGGCAAATAAAAGCTCCTTTATTCCACTGGAAATACCCTTATTTCAGCGAGGTGTATGCATAGCTTCCTTCCCCAGTCAGTCTCACAGGTGATAATTAACAGAGTGCAGATATTTCCTAGCAGAAGCCAAGGTGGGAAAGCAGTTTTAGCCTCAGCATTTTTCTTTTGAAACTCTTTTTCCTCATTTATTTTGGGTCTGTTCATGATGAGGAAACTTTATAGCGTGTTGGTGCTTAGCAGAACTATTGAAGAACTAAAGGAAACCATAATTTTTCCTCCTCTGACAAAACTCTTCTTACTTTTGAGGGGAGGAAAGAACGGGGGAGTTAGATTTGCTTTTAGGTTTTATATTTTATTTCTGTTCACGGGTCTGATTACTTCTGAGCAGCGTGACTATGGCTTTTTTCAACACAGGACATTGATTGACATTGCACATGTTACAGAGGGGAAGGATATTTCCTGAAGATTAATGGCCAGTTAGTTGGTCTGAAGTTCATTAACCTGAGCTAGTCATTAGACTGCTGGAAGGACTCTGTGTGGAAGCTGGAATTGTATTAGAAGATGATCATAAACTAAAAATATATGTGACAATCTGGCCAGATTGTAATGAATCTAGGACAAGACAGGGTTGGCTCGAGCTCACAGAGCAGCTGCCTCCAGTGTAAACTAACTGCCTTGTGTCAGGAATTAAAGCAAATGGTTTTTCACAGACATTATTCAAATAAAAGGGGAAAGAAAAAAAAAGAAAAAAAAAGAAAAAAAAAAGAAGAAAGGTTTCCATTAGCAGAAGAACCCTACATGAAAAAATGAGGTTGTGAGGTATGGCCAAAGGGCCAAGTTTGGTGCTAGTCCTCAATCAATTAAGCAAATGACAGTGCATTCAGGCAACTTTTTTTTTCTGTAAGTGGCAAATTTACTCCTGATCCTTCACTGTACTTTACTTCAAGAAAATGAGCCCCAGATCCTTTGGTGAGATCCCTATTGGCTGAGGCCCAGACCCTCAAGCCATGACTTCTCAGCATATTTGCAGTGAGACTGGCTCCCTCTTAATTGCTTCTTTTTCAAGTGTGGTTTGTCTCTATCGTCCCGCTGAAGATGAACAGGGCTGGTGTCTCTTGTCTTAATATAGTCCTCCCCCTCCTCCCTCCCCTTCTTTTGCCCTTCTTCCCCCTAAAATAGATTTCTTTAAGGTGATATAACCCTATGATAATCTAGTCAACAGCAGCCCTTCGTAGTCCAACCACAAATAAGATGTACTGGCATGGAAGAAGTGAGGGCTTTCTCTCAGGATCCTATACTCTAATAAAGGGAAGGGAAGGATGAACCAGAGGCATTTCATGTTTGTTTTGTTTTCTTTCCATGTCATCTCGTGAATATGTAATGGCACTTGGCCAAAAGTAGTGCGTTCAGACACCGAATGTGAGTGTTGAGGGAGGGCTTGAGAAGAAAGCAGCTCAATGTTCCACGATAGGAAGGATGCTTCGGGCATTTTACAAATCATTTCCCCCTCTCTCTTTCTCCGTCACACCCTTCCTGCACACTCCCTGGTCTTTTGCTATTGGCAGAAGGTCTGGAGGCTCAGAAAGCCCCAGCTTCATCTGAGGTTTCCTCTGGCAGAGAGAACTGAAGGGGTCCTCTTTCCAGTCCCTTCATGCCAGGAAGGATGTACCGCCTGCCTCATGAGGTGCGAAATTGATTCTGGATGCCTCCAAGCTCGCAGAGGTGCTCTGGCAGCTCAAGTGCCAGACCTGTGGAGCGGCTCCAGGGCCACGAGTTGTGCTGCGTCTCTCGTGGGCTCACGAGGAGCCTTTCCCTTTCCCTTGATGTCTGTGCAAGTGCTGGCTGACGCGGGCACTAGGATTACTCTTTTAATCAGGCGGTTTCAGTACCTTTCAGAAAAGAATTTTCATGGCAAGTCATGAGCCATTAATCTCGCTACTAACCATAACATTTCCTTACTCTTAATTTACAGCATTACTCAAACACTGACTTTTGTCATCTCACTAACTATCTCCCTTGACCTCTGGTATCATGCACTTGCAGGGGAAAGAATCTGGTCTTGCACATATTTTCATGCTCTGACCTCTGTGAATTATGAACCATCAAATTCTGCCTTCAGAACTCAGGATGCCATTTCAAATAATTTCATAGGCAAAAATGGAGTTCCTGGGCAAAAGGGATCCCTTATAACTGGGTACAAACAGGACTCCAGGAGAACTGTTGCTGCTTTCTGTTCAGCTAGTGGGGTGGCAGTGTGACCTTGAGGAAGTTCACTGTAGTTTTATTATTCCAGTTTTGCATAGGGAAAATAAGGACAGTGATAATTACTTTCATTTGTAAAACACTTTAAGATTTATGGAATATGAATGACTGTTATTAAGTGAAAAGTGTTGTAAAGCTGGCTTAGATGCATACTGTGCTAACGAAGTCCCGTATCAGCCTATTGACCTCAGCATGAACCACTCATTAAAGTTTATAGGACATTTTGGTGGGTGAATTGAGGCAGTTATTCTGCTGGAAATATCATACTGAAAGCACATTTAAATCCATCAGCCGCATTGACTTTTTTTCTCTATTGAAACTAAACACAACTGCTTGCTCTATCCAATTTTCTTAGTTTATTTATGAAAGTTTATGATGGGTATGTATTCACTGTTAACTCGGCTTGTACGCCCATGGTATCTGAGGTATTACAGTTTATTCTAGTTATAGCATAAACATACAATAGTTGTTGTACTGAGATAAAGCGAGAGTTATAAAACATTAAGATATCCAATGGAGCAGTATGAACTAATGAGTTCCGTGGTCACTTTTGAATGGCAAAAGTTCTTTTTATGGATACTGCATTAATTTATTTTATGCTTAAACTTTAGCTATGCTAGACATTGGTGTTTGCAAAGTTTACATATTTTTCCAACCTCAAAGTGTGTAAGTTTAGTATTAAAGAAACAGATTTACAACATTTTGATTTATACTAGAGGAACAAATACTTTCATAGCAAACGTGTTAAATAAGCTACTCTTTAAAGATAGGTCTGGCTTGCTTTCAGTATTATTATTTATATAATAATGCAAAAAATCTACAGATGTTTTCTTTTTGCTTCCAGATTAAATTTGGATTGTTTGAAAAGCGGGAAGATATTTCACGTTAGTGCAAAAGAAGATACAGAAGAAGAGAGCAGAATGAGAGCTTCCCAAGTACCACATGCCTGCAGCCTGTTATCTTTAGCGATGCTGTTCCTTCCAGTGACTGGAATGTCAAAACAAAATGTCCCAAGACTAAAGCTTTCCTATAAAGGTAAACTTTTCATCAGTTTTTCTGATTCTGCCACTTTTGTTTTGATGTGACGTTGCCAGCAGTTCATTTGTATTATTAATCAGGGAAACGAAACTCAGTTGTTCCTACAGTTCCTAGAAACACATGCCAGAAGCCTTAAAAATGGATGGATTCTGCCTAGGGACAGTATTAAATTCTCTTTTTTTGGGTGGAGGGGTACATGTTTCTGAAATATAACTGGGTTTTTAAATTGTTATTTCAGTTCACTCCTAGAGGATATTAACATACCGTACATAAATTAGGGGGTAGTCGTTGCCTACACATAGGCTTCTAGTGCTACTTGAAATGCCATGAGGCCCATTGGAGACATTCCCATGTGGCTGGTGGGGCTGATGTGGGACGTGGAAGACACTCACACCTTTCTAGAGCATCAGGGAAAATTGAGAGAGCTGCCCCAGGTGTTTAAAATGGCACCGGCATTTTAGTTTGGTAATAATTTTGTTCTCTATCACTAAGTTGGTATATGTAATTTTTGAAATGTTGTTTTCTTTCTTTTTACCTCTTTGGATCACAAAAGCGTGTTTTTCTGAGGACTTTCTTAACCTTATGTGTACTTCTTGTTGAGAATATTACAGGGTGAGGGGTTTAAACACAGATGTATTTTTTAATTCTTTATTGGACAAGTTCTTAAAAAAGGTAGACTTCTTGTTGCTTTGAATGTACAGTACACGTCCACAGTTTTTACAAGGCACAGAGATGCATCACATTGTTATTGTCTTCTTTAGCTAAAGCAAATGCTTTCCATTTAATTATTTTTCAGTTATGTCAGCACCCTGCCCTTCTGGGAGCTAATTCTGCTCTCAGTTTTTCAAACTTAGGTCTTCCTATACATTACAGAATTACACTCAGGATGGTGTGATGGGACAGGAGGCTGTAAAGCCTTCATCAGTGGTTATGGTATGTTTATCATGAGTTTAACACCACAGGAATTTATTGAGTAAGCACGATGACATACTATTTATTTACAAGCTTCTCTTTTGCTGGATTTGTATGCCACTGTGTATGGTATTCCCCTGTGTATATATGTGTTTGAATGTGTGTGAGAGAGATGGAGGAAGAGAGATCAAGGGATCTTGACAACATTTTTATAAATTCAGGAAACAGTTGCACTCGCTTAAGCCAATGAATACAGAAACTGAAAGACCTGACATGAGTTATGAAAGTTAGCAATAAAAAACCCCTAACATATAGCCAGACTTTTCACAGCTAGGCCTTTTGAGATAATTCCCAATAGCAGCATATACCATATGGTGATGGCATTTATTGTGGATTTGACACTCATGATTAGTGAATTCCTCTCGACTTCAAAAGCAGATAGCCTTTGGCAGAATCCTGATGGGTGCATTTGGCAGGTAAGGAGGGGGAGAGAGAAAAATTATTGAGGTCAACACAGGGAAAAAAAAAAATCACTGAAATCTTAGTTTAAAATAGTGGCAGACACTTGCTGGGAGTGGTTGGGAAAATGCCTGAGCTCGTTTAAAAAGACAATGAGCAGATGATTGATATTTAGGCCCTGACCCAAACTTTTATTAGCAATTTTATAAACCTTTCAGCTTGGCTTGAGGGATACAGTTTCCTATCCAAATTTATCCACCTATGTCCCTGTAGGGGAAAAAAAAAGCAACAACAGATACAAAATGGCACATAAATCATAATTTAGAGAGCTGTGATGGAACTGAAAAGCCAAAGGAAAGAGAATTATCAGACTTTACTGTGCCTCCTCTTGCCTTTTTTTTGGGGCGGGGGGGGAGGGGGGGTATTTTCCTTTTTCCACAGGGAACAAGAAAAAAGTTACTGCTTTGTTTTCACACTTTTGCATTGTAAATGGTGCAGGTAGCACTTGTCATAATTAAATCATGTTTTTGTTGTTGACAACAGCATGGCAAATGGCCTGACTATTTAATACAGTTGTCAGAATTGAGCTTACCTTCCTCCCTGCCCCCCCCAACTATTCCAGCCAAAATAACTCCAAGGTTTTTGAGAATAAGATGTAGGAGAAATTAACTGTCTTGCCAGTTCTCATAAAATTGTTACAGTCATGTCATTGACAAGTTCTGGCATTTCCATTCTTTGGAACTAAGACTTGAAATATCATGAGGAGGATAATATGGGGCCCTTTTCCTTCTTTATGGAAAGCTGACCAAAATTGGCTACATCAGGAAGCTCTGAAAACCTGGTCACACACGTGTGTTCATCTAGCTGCTAAAGGTGTCGTCCTTCAAGGGATGGTTTCATCCCCTTCCAAGTGCAACGTGTTTATGGGATAGCATAGCTCCATCTTCCCAGAACGGCTGAACATTTCCTTGGGCAGGAGAGCTGGAAGCAAGCAGGACTTTCCCCTGCAGTTACTCCATCCCACAGCTGCAGCCCAGCACACCTCAGCTGAGGGCTAGGAAACTGCTTCTTCCCATGCCCTGACAGCAAGGAGAAGAAAGGGAATGCCCAGTGATGAATGCTGAGGATGAAGAAATGTAGGGCACAAGAAGAGAGAAAGAAGAAGAGGGAACGGTATTAAAGGAACACAGAGAAAGAGAAAATTGAGAGAGAAAGAAGTCAGTGGTGGATAGAGGAAGGGGGAGACGGAGCAGGGTGGGGTAGCTAAGAGAAGTGTCTATAACAGCAAGAGTGCTTCAATAAACCATAGTGTGTCACTGGTCCTCTGCGTTCAGACAGCAATTAAAATTTTAGAGCTTGTCTGCATGGCAGTTAGAGGTTTTCATCTTCTGTGAGATAGCTTAAGGGGCGGAAATCCGTGCTGGAAATGTTAAGATACAGATATCCCAGTGGATGATGTGGGTATCAATGTGATGTCCTATGATGGATTTCCTTTATTGTTTGCTCCAATTCTAAAAACTCATACATACATAAAACTACAAATACACTCAAGTCAACTAAAATACTTTCTAATGCAAAGCCATGTATACTCCACCTGTGTTAATATAATACACTATGATCTTTATTTACATACCTTATCCTATATTCCCACATTTTCCCCAGTTCACTTCCTGAATAATTCTTCAATAATTCTTTTTATCTTCTTCACTAAGATTTTAGCTTTTAGATATTGGTGCATGTCATTCATTTACCAGAAATTATCACTGCTCTCATGATGCTTCTGGGGTGCTCTCCCTAGACAGACCTTGATTAATCTATAGCTCTTAGATACTTTTGCAAGATTATGAGATGTTTTTATTATTATGTTACATCTTGAATATTAGGAGAAGGTAAACAAACTGTCTTCTAAGAGAAGATTATCATCCTTCAAAAACTAGGGCCTGATTTTTAAGTAATATACCATATTTTAATACTCTTTGTATGACACTACATTCAGTCTCAGGGCAACAGTGTGTATTTATCATTCATTTCCATGTGGCTGGAGATACCCTATGACCATCATCCAAACTGCAGAACTCTGCAAGCACAGAAGTGACATTTAGCTTCCCTAATCTTACTGTCTGCTACCTCATTTAACATCCTCATTCCTACCTCTACAGCAAATGCAGAAGGTTTTCATATACCAGTCTCATTTAATACTGTCATTTACAGGATGGCATCAGTTCTGTTACTGAAGAAGGGAAGGGCCTGTGTTGTAATTGATACATACGAACGTGTTTAATTCCTATTGTGTAGACAGTCTTATTTTTGTCTATCTTTTGGGTAGTAGTCTTTGCTACTTTATTGGCAGGTACTTTTATACAGATATTTTGTGTGTGTTTCTAGGTTTTAGTTTACAGGGAGAGACAGAGAATAACAAGACCAGAAGCTTGATTGCCTTCTAGGAAAAAAAAAAAAAATTAAAAAATTCAACCTCTTTCAGTTTGTGGCCCTCCTAAAATTTTTCCAGTAGAAATGCAGACTCCTAACTACAAATTTAAGCCTATAGATATGTTTTATTTTATTTCTTTTCATGGACATCTTAGAAGTAGTCTGTGCACTCAAAGAATTATAGAATCATTTAGGTTGGAAAAGACCCCTAAGATCATTGAGTCCAACTGTAAACCTAACACTGCCAAGTCCACCACTAAACCATGTCCCTAAGCACCACATCTACACGTCTTTTAAATACCTCCAGGGATGGTGACTCCACCACTTCCCTGGGCAGACTGTTCCAATGCTTGTCAACCCTTTTGGTGAAGAAATTTTTCCTAATATCCAATCTAAACCTCCCCTGGTGCAACTTGAGGCCATCTCCTCTCATCCTATCAGTTGTTACTTGGGAGAAGAAACCAACCCCCACCTGGGGGTGAGCCCCAGCCCAGATTTGGACATTGTCACCGGTGACATATCCACGCTGACATTCACAAACAAATATGATTGCCATGCAGGAATGTGACCATGTCCTATGCAGGCCACGCTTACTGTGACCAGTGCTGATTTGGTCAGAGGACCAGGATCCTGCGTTGTGACACAGCACATAGGAAAAGGCGAGACTGAAGGCAACCTTTGGCTTTTAAAACTTAACACTGTTAAAAACAATCATGGCAGTAATTTATATCTAATAAACAAGAACATTATTCTCAGCTGATTTTTTTCTTCTTTGCATTGAACGAATTAAGATGTATTCTCACTCCCACTAAAGTTATGGCAAGGGTTTTGCCACTGAAGTAAGTTGAAGCAGGATTGAATTTCCACTCCTTATTGCTTTTTCATCTTAAATAAGTGAACTAAAGACATGGAATTCTGTCTCCTATGTTGAAGGATGACAATGCTAAATCATCAGCTCCACATGGAAATTAGCCACGTCCAAGAACTGTTTAGCTTCATGCAGTGTTTTACATACATGATTTTTTTCCCCCTAAGAGTGATCCATTCTTACAGCACTCTGAAACAGAAAACAGAGGATAACATTTTGGAGCCAGGAATTCTTTTGAAAACTTGACTGGATTAGTACATTTCCTTAATGTTCTAAAAATGATCCTTTGAACATGCTACTTTACAATATCAAGCATCCTGTTTTCTAAATAATTTTTGCTTTAAACATGTTTGATTTTATAACTGACAAGATGCTTGACTGTTGCGTCAGAGCAGTTAGTTTGTTCTGTTTCAGCAAAGCTGGCTTATTTCCACGTCATGCATCATTTAATTACGCATATAAAATATAGTTACAATTGTGTAGCTCCATGAACCTCATTTAAACTGTCTGTGACATTGTGGTACTCCCAGTACCACGATGGGGGTGTTGCACAACTATGAATGGCTGGAACGTGGTAAACTGGCGATGTACAAAAAAGCCTAGAAATGAGCTTGCATTTCTGCAGCTGGGCTTGCTCTACAGGAAGAGGAAGAAAAATCAGTAAAAACACGCTTTTGTGGTAATATCAGCAGCTGTAATTCTGAATGCTGATGAAGATGAAGGAAAACGTGCTGAGTGAGGAAGTGCTGCTTTTCTTGAATCCCTTGTTTGTTGCTTAATTCATTTTTGATGATTTGTGATTTCTCTCAAAAATCTGTCTCACATTCCTTTGTAGAGTAACATAAAATGTTTATGTAAGAGTTAAGATCCTAGTTTCAGATGCTTATCTAGTTAGTTATGAAATAGATTTTGCCTGTTTTGTTTCAAAAATACTTTCGGGAGGCAGCGAACATTGAGACTTAAAATGTACCATAGGTTGAAGATAGACGGGCATTGCTGTCCATGTGAGGAAAGCCTCTTGCATATGCTGTAGCCTAAGTGTAAACTTGAAGGGGTTTATTATGTTTTAGTAACGGGAAAAACAGCAAGTTTCTTACAGACATTTTTTTCCTTTTTTAAACTAGTGAACTTGGAGGTCAGATCCAACTATATGTTGCATTTTCTGTCATATAATTATCATATATATAATGTCCTGGAGAGCAGCCTCCAGTCAGTGACATCAACAGTTTACATAGCAGTTGAACTAAGAATAACCTTAGAGAACTGACCCGTATCAACCTCTTAACAGTGTAAACAGCCTGTAGCTCACAACAGTTTTCTTTTTTTCATGATCACAAAAGGGCCTCAATTGGATAAAAAAAGAATTGTGTTCACAAAATACCAAACTATTCTGCTGAATGTTCACTTGATTAAATCTCAGAAGATGAGAGAAAAAAAACAAAAGAGTAAGACTTTGGGAAGAATGAGTGGTCCTTTGTAAAAAGGAGGATGAGACAACACTGAAAACTGCTTCCCTAGAAGAAGAATGTGGGGAAGATACATGGTCAGTGGCATCAGCGTCGAAGAGGGTGCTTTCAGAAACATTTGTCTAACAGCACTTTTACTAGAGACATTTGTAAAGCAAACCCAATCCTGAGTAGTTTCAAAGATCCCAGCCTTGTTCTCTTTCTATGTACTAATTTGAGGGCATGATCCTCTTGACGTCAGTGTGTGTCTAGCAGTGGACATCTGTGGTCGCAGCACAGGTCCTCGAGTCACATCCTATTTCCCTTTCCTCCCTCCCCATTTCTGCTGTTCCATTTATAGAGGAGTTCCTCAAAGAAGGGCCGAGGGGTGCAGGGGAGGTCTGTTCTGTAGTCAAAGTCCTTTGGAGATAAATACACAAAGAGATTGCAGAAAGAGACAGAGACAACATTTCCTTTATCATGCCAGAGCACTATCAGAGAAGTCAGAGGGATTGGCTAGCTGTGGTTAAGAGAGGCATTTAGACATGGGTGGGAGTGACAAAGGTACCTTTTTTCCACTAACTCAAGAAAACAGGCATTCTCCTTCGAGATCCAAATCCTGGCTGTCCCAGAGAAGTATGCTGTGTTGTATCACAGAGTTTAATGGCTAAGAGGTTACTGAAGACACTGAAATTTTACCTTCAATTTATCTGGCAGCTTTGGGAAGACTATACAAATCCCTCTGCATCATCCATGCACCCTGGATTTCTTTGAAAACTATTTCTCACTAAATATGTAACACAACAGCAGTCTATATAACACCCACCGGTGCCCCAAAATGGATAAATAAATGTAAATATTAATAAGAAAAAATATCACACACACACCCCCTCCAATATTAAATAATAGCTTGTGCCTCTATACTAATCATTTGCAGGGGGTAATACGATGGTGCACATGGTTATCTTGTGCAGACACACATCTCTGATATCCCTTGCCCTGCAATTTTTTGTTAGTAAGTCCTATCACAACATTGCTTAAGTCTACAAGGCAGATATTGGGTCCACCTGCACATCTGCACGTGGACCTCTGAATCTGACAGAGGTTGTTTGGCACAACTCCAACACAAACAACTAACTGAATCTGACAGAAGTTGCTAGGCACATCTCCAACACAAACCACTAGCATATAAAGGAGTTAATGCAGATATTCAGTGACCTCTAGTTTTAACGGCTTCATAAGGACTTAACTCCTGTCAATATCAGAAAGTATGACTGATAATTATATTTCACTTTGCCATAGGAGAACATTATGCTAGTCCAAGCTATTATAAAGTGAATTGGCTTTATTTTTGTTGCTGGAAGAGGTCCTTTGCTATTGCCAGTGCAAAACTATTTTGAAAACGTACCTTCACATTAGCCAATTGAGTTACCTTGCTACACTTTCTTGCTTTTTAAACAAATAAAATATATCTGGAAAACTGGAAAAAGAATAAGGAGAGGAATCTGTGAAGTTTCCTGAGAACAGTCATTCTCTATTTAAACCACATTTTCTTAGAGAATGTCCATCCTGTGCAGTTACCCCAGATAACGACTGACTTAAACCGTGCTTCCCTATAGCAATTGCATCTCTGTACTGCTCTTCTGCAGCAATTTAGAGCAGGGTTATTAATTTTGCCTTGTGAGCTCAGCTAGCAGTCATGATGGTAGAAACAGCTAAAATATTAATGCCCCCACTGCCATCATAAAAGTTCCTCATTCAGAGCATGGGAAAGAAAGATCGTCTGTCCCATGTCAGCGAGGGAACCCCCGCCGCGGGGCCAGGAACATGCAGTTACGTGTGGGGAGAGCAAGCAGGAACCTCCTAAAGCAGCTTTGCTGCCAACAGCGGAAATATCTGTTCCACTGACAGGTAGATCTGCTGGCGGAGGTCCCTGCCCTTCGCCTCCTTTCCTGTGCAGGCACTCCTCCCCCCGCAGCCCCTTCAGCCCTGCCAAATGCTGCCTTTGCTCCCTGGGTAGCAGGTCACGCTGGTGAGCTGGTTATTGTTTCCCAGACCTGGTTCCACCTCCTTTGCTGTAGCTGCTCTGCCTCCTCGTCCATCTGGACCTGTCTTGGTTGAGTCGAGAAACCAGAAGAGCTTTACAAAGCCGGTCGTGAGGAAATTTCCTGGCCCTCAGGGGGACGGCGGTAAGGGCGATGAAGGACCATCGGCACTTAAAAGATCTTACAGGCTCTCTCCAATGGTGGTTTCATGGCAGCTGGCCCAACGTAACAGCATGCTGCTGCTGGAAGGAGGACATCTCCCTGCCTGCTTCCTTCTCCCCAAACACACATATCCACTTCTTTCCCCGCTCATCTGCTCCCAGATGCATGGACCTGCCCTTTCTCTTGCACCAGCTCCAGCTCTCGTCAGCCCCTTTGGCAAGGACACAAGCTATTAGTAGTTAGGACTTTATCTCTGTATCTTATTTAGCTTTTCAGCCTTAGCATACAGCTTGTATGGGCTCTGGTCCAATGCTTGGAGTTGGAGAGAAGAACGGCCCCCACGGCTTCTCACTATACACCCAGGGCTAGATCTTTAGCCGATAAAATTATTGCAGGTCCCAGTGGTTAAACTGAGGGTCTGGCTCCAAGTCTTGATGCAAGTGCAAGTGGGGTGTGTGTCTGTGGAGCATGCAGAGGGTGGGGAAGGGTGGGACGTACAGCCATTGCATGCTTTCATAAAAATCTGTGTTGCTCACAGATGCTGGTTATAACTTGTGTGTAGTATACAATTACACTAGGAAGGAAATTGCAAATAGCAACGATAGGCAGTAAATCGGGATTTTTCTGTCTGTGAGCTGTTCTTTTAAGACTTGAAAACAGAGGCCCTAATGAAGTAACTGAGCAAGCAAATCTGTTTGGCATTAACTGTGCTTTGCACTGTCAACTCACCTTCCCCACGAGTAGCTCATGCTGCTCTGTATCTCTCCTAAGCCTGTTAGTATTGATATGAATGTGTTTTCCAGGCCCATGCCATCTGACACTTTTATTACAGCAGAGTTGTTCATGGCACTGCAGTTCAAGGTCTCTCATCTTTTAGCATGAAACCTTGTCTACTTTGTTAAGAACGGTACACTCATTAGGAAGCTGGCAAATACATTTGAACCTGGTGAGAAAAAATGTCAAAATGAACATATTATTAAGATATCTGACCATTTCAAAAGCACTATCTTCCATATATAACAGCTGTAGGCTCAATGGAGCGAGTCCTGGCGTCAGATGTGGAGTCTGAGAAAGCAGGTCTGAGTAAAGTGAGTCAGACTCCTAAAGAGATCTGTCAGCACCTATCAGTAGTGTCAGACCAGCTACTGAGCCAAATCCAGGTTTCCATAGCCAATTATACCTCGGATTTACTTGAGAAAACTCCTTGCAGGTTTAAATCCTGGACACTGAAATCCACAACAATATTCTCATTTGCTCCAAGTGTGAAACAAAGTCCACTTATCTTACTTTCTAAGGCTGGAATTTCATCAACAGAGCAAAAACTGAGTAAGGATTTAAAAATGTGCCATGTTCTGTACAGCAGCTACCAGATAGTATGGGCAGAAGAAATAGCACAACCTGCTGTTGCTTTACCAGCCCACAGATATATGGGCTATAAGATGTAGCAAAGAGCTCCTCTGTCTGTGCTCAGGGTGCTGTCCTTCTCCAAGGAATATCATGTTCTCAGAAGTTTCTCTGAAAATGCAGTTAGTAGAAAATCGCAGGTACAGGTGCTTGAAAATGCTCTAGCCATTTTTGCATCACTCTGAAGAAAGCAAAGTCTGAAATGAAGGGTTGGTACTATTTTGAAGGCAAGTGCAATATAATGACAGTAATTTGTTTGGAAAGGAGGGACAGCACTGCATATAATTTTATGAACCATACTTTGACAAAGGAAGAGCTATGTGCCTTAAAGTGCTAAATATGATCATCATGTTACTTTTTTAATACCTGGACATACTTGCAAAGTGCAATACATGTCTCCATCCAAGCAGGAAAGAATGAGTCCACTGCTGGAGAGTGGAGTGTGTTCATTCATGCAAGTTAATGCAAGTCCCAGATCCCTGAGATGGTTTTGATGCTAGATGTCTACTAGACACAAACCTATTGTCAGTGCATTTTGTTTGTGCTGGTGTTCCTCAGAGCGTGGACTAATCTCCACACTTCATTCCTCATGGCTATGTCCTTCATAAGATTCATGCCTTTCTGACTGCAGGTCACATAGTTATGCACCTAAAGGCAGCTGTGAGGCTGATGAGATGAGTTGGTAGACTAGTTGGAGGAGTAAAACTGATTCACAATCAGTGAGTCTAACTTAGCTTTTCCAAATCAGCCAGTCAAAGAGGGTTTTGCCATTATTTCCACCTGAAGCCTATCATAGCTCTCTTGCTTTCTATGTATTTGACTAGCTGATAGATTGCGAAGGACAAGAGGCTGGGAAATGCTTAACCAGGGAATGAATGACATTATTTTGAGTTGTTCCAAGGCGTCTAAAAATTGAAATTCTAACTAGAGAGAGTGGAAGTAGCAGAATTCATTTAAAGCTGCCTTTTCCCGGAGTCAGTAAATTCATAGCTTATTTGCCACTATGGATCTGGTAATGTGGGTTTGCAGAATAGCTTTAGGAATAGGTGAGTTTATAAGCCATCTCCCTCAGAATAGGGCAGAGGTTTTATCTCAACTGCTTGACACTCAGGTCGCTGGAAGGTAGTTATAAAAGACAGGGCTAGAGTGTGGTCTCTAGTTAAGTTGACAGTTCCTCATCTATATGTTCGAGGAGAAAACTGGCCTCTGACTTCAATAATGGCCTAAAATTTTACTCTGCTAGGTATAAGGAAAAAGTCTTATGTTCTTAGAGAGCAATGCACTCTCACCATTAGGATACTTTGAAGGGAATTTGAAGTAAGACTGAAGTGGAAGAAAGCAGATTTCAGTCAAATGACTCAGATTATTTACCCATTACACAGGCTGAGAATCTGTGAGAGGTGAAGGGAAAAAAGGCAGAAGTTCCATCCTGACAATTGAAAATGAGGAAATAGAGGTGATGAGCTCATTGTTTGCATGTTCTTCCTTTCATTTAAAGAGGAGATCTGGTACTATTTGAGTCCATCAATATTCCAGGCATTCTTAATGGATAGGTATGTGTGATGAGATGCCAACAATTATCTGCACATTACCAAAGCTCATATGCTTGCCAATCATTTATATTGAATTACACTTGTAGTGCATATTCTTTAAATATCCACAGTATCACTTTAAAAAAAAAAAAAAAAGGTGATTTAATTTTGCCTTGCAAACAACCGTAAGTTTGCTTACTTTGGCAGTTTTGCAAGAAAGATAAACTACTTAGGAAAAGGGAACCTGTGCAAATCCATGGTCTTAGGTCTTCTTCAGGAAAACAAATGCTTCACTCAGATACATTTTCAGTTGTGCTGTCTAAAGTTAATTATTTGTTTTGACTCTGTGAAGTTTGTGAATTGGGCCTTTGCATTTTTTCACCAATAACATGAAGTCACAAAGCAGCTTTTAATCACTTCTGCAATAATAACACTTTACAAGTTATTTGTGCAGCTGGTTCACTAGTCAAATTTATTTGAAGTTAAAATGCAACTAAAATACACTTCCAGAAACATTAGAGAGAACTGTATAGTTCATGGTTTAACTGGGTGTATTTTTGGTGGTAAGCACCTACCTATTTTGTTTTACAGTATTACCGGTTTTGCAGATTTAAAAAACACCAAGTCAAAGACAGAACTGTAGATTGATTATAACCCCTGGCTCTGAAATAGATGAACTAAAAAATCTGCAGTAGTCTCAATTCTGATCTGGCAGAAGCACTTCCTTTCGAGTGAGCTTTATGGTACGAAAAAGAATCAGGTCCCACAGCATGAGTTACTGCCTTTTTTTTTTTTTCCTTCCTCTTTATGAGTGGAGTAGCTGTTGTGAAGGTTATCTGAAGGTGAGATGATCTGTCCCTTCCCGATGAAAGGTGTAAAAAAGGTCTTCACAGCACTGCACAGAGACAGCTATTGCTTAGTTACCATTGTCTGTAATGCTGCTTTGAGAAGCATAGTGCATAATGGACCTACTTTAATTACTTACGAGTTTTCTGGGTTGTAAAATGCTGACAGATTTGACATCTATCAATAAGGATTTGCAAATATAGATGTGCAAAATGTTAAGTTTGCTGATTGCTGAGCAGGCCCATAGAAGTGCCTAAAGCTCGAAATGAAAATGCCCTGAAATGCCTTATATCCTGCAGCAAACTGTTCCTGAATTTTGAAGCAATCTTTGAAAAAGTTCTCTTTCCAGTGTCACCTTCCTAGACTGTAATACCCTCCTGGAGAACAATCCTCAATCCTAAAAGGGGAATAGAAGTGCCTAATCTCCAAACATGTGGTGGAGTACAAGGTAGTTTGGGGGACTACTCAGAAAGAAAATCAAGATTTTGACACAATATTGTGCCAATAAGAAATCATGTTTTCTCTGTTCCCAGTAATCCATATCCTTTTGGAAAGGCCCTGCTGTGCCATGAATATGACATTTTCCTCCAGGCCAAATAAAATTCATTGTAGAGCAGTGAGAGCCACATGGTACACACAACAAATCAGCATTGTCCATGGTGAGATGCAGCTAAACAAAATATAACTTGCTTCTTGCAATACGTAGTAGAGATTGGTAGTAGACTGGAACTATGCTCTTTGCCTTCATAAAAATACATTTGGGGTCAATTGGATCTTTTAAACTCAGAATACTTTAGGAATTAAGTAAATGGCTGTATTCATGCTATATGGAGATTTTTTTATGCCCAAAATTTAGTCGAGGATTCACACAATACCCGTGTAAATTGTCACAGGTATTTTCCAGCATGTGAAAGGACTTGCTCCTATCTAGAGGAAAATGATGTGACATTTGTTTTTTACCGTATATGAAAATTACAGAATTATACAGCCTTTAAATTCGGAGTCCTTCAAAGGTGTCATTAGAAGCAGCTGTTCTGAAACAGATTGAGGAATTCCCTTTCTGCCAATTTAGGCATGGCCTATCATCACAAAAATGTCTATGACTGGCCACAAAGGCAATTCTGAGTCTCGACCAAGTGGTTCCAGATTGCTGCATGATTACACCATGCTGGAGTCAAGGAATGGCAACATGGTCACCACACATGTGACTTGAGGCTAAGAAGTCTAAATGTGCTGTATAAATGTAAATACATATTATCAGAACAGAATGACATTTTTTCATTCGAAGCCTTTATGCCGTGGCTCTGCTGCTGGAGATTATTTAAGTAAGCAATGATCATGCTGTTGTAAGCCAAGTCCACTGAGATACTTTTCTAAATTAATAAAAACCAGTCACTATTCCAGCTTCTACCACTCAGCAGTGAAATATTATTAACCCAGAAAGGGAGTTTGCTGAATATTCATTTAATTACCAGACTGGAAAAAAGTATTTAATTTTCAGTAAAACAGCAAATGCAGACTATAAGCTGAGTGCTAAACATGTACTTGTGAAAGACCATCCCTGTAACTAGCTTTGTTTCTGTGCATTGTGAGAATGCTGTTTCTGGATTAGCCTGGCTACAGAGATGCAGTGATTCAAAACAACAGTTTTGACTAAGCCCTAAGCTTGAAAACCATTGGGCAAATGTGCTTTTCATAGTAAATTTTTCCAGTGTAATATCCTTGGTGACAATAAATATTTCTCACTGTGAAGGGCAATTTCAACCCATAAGATTGGATTTTTCGCTTTTATGGAGTGTGAGCAATGATTAATTTGGCTGTAATTTAATCAGCTCTCAATGTTTACTTAACAAATTTTATTAGGTTATGTTTCAGTAGGTCATCATATCAGTGGTCATGTTCAGAGTCTTATTTCCAAGCTGTTTTTCATAGTTAGTAAATAACTGCCCAGACCTGATTCTTCACCACTTTGCAGCTTGTGTTGTCATTTACATCAGTAAGAAATCAGTGTGCAATGCTGTCATTTGAATCTGGAACATTTTGCAGATGTTTTCCTTATGATGAAGTGAAACAAATGACTGTACAAGGCACCAGGCAGGGCTCATTCTCATCTGGGCGTTTCAGTCATGAGACAACTTTTTCCCTCCCCATTGTAGCTGTCCTATGTGGTTCTTTACTGAGAAATACTAGAAGTGTTAAGCAATAGATGACAAATGTCCTTTTGGGATGGTCACTACAGAGATCATTCCTTCCAAATAGAAAAGAAATGGGAAGTGGAGAGCAGTCTCAGTCATCTCTTTTCAGGTATGTGGAGAATCAGGTCTACATATTTTGGCAAGTGACACGCTTGCAAAGGCCCATGCATTGCATGACTATAAGCAATGAAAGTGCTTTAGAGCATTTGCACAAACATATAATTTATCCTTATTCAGATCAAATTCCTATGGCTGGAGATGAGAAGGAATTTTCCCTCATATTCTGCATCTGTCCCACAGGTGAGCACTGTGATACCACTGGAAGCTTGTCATCAAAAAAGATTTAATTTATTTGCCCTTATTGCAGTGGATCAGATAATCTAGTAATGCAGCCAGCTTTTATGTCATGGGTGGAGAAGAGAAAGACAATTACTCAGAAATTATGTGCTCCAGCAATGCTCAACTGATTAACAGTATTTTAGAGATCAACTGAGAATAATTTGAGTAGCCCCAGGGAACTAAAACCTCCTGCTGTGCTGTGATCAGCATCAGAGAACCCTGTCCCAATAAACAGCTCCATCATATCCAGTACCAAGAATTCCCAGTCAGAAAAAACAAGGGAGGAGGTTTGTACAGAGTATGACATCTAATGAAGACACATCTACATCACACACACAAATTAATAGAGTTTCACTAGAAGTGGCTGTCCTGTATCAGAGAACCCAGGAACAAGTGTCAGGACCAGTACATCTTTATTTCTTATTGGGTGAAAACATACTAGTGGAATGAGCTAAGCTTCAGAAATTCTGTGTTTACAGTGATTTTCTTTTTCTTATTTAAAATCTGTATTTATTTATTACACTGGTTTGGCTATTCTTCAGCGAGGCTATTTGTCAGCTGTCTCTAGTGTAGGAAGTAGTTTGGATGGGACTGAGGGTTTTATAGTACTGTGCTAACCATAAGTTGTTCCTAAGCGATCTTGCTGTCAATTAATAAGCAGGTCTTCTAAAGTGTTGCTAATTTAGAAAAAAAACACCTGACATCTTTGTCTTCACAAACGATAGGACAGTGCTGGCGTAAAGCAGTGTAGTGCTTAACACAGGATTTAATTTTCTCAATGTGAAGTGATTTTTTCCAAAGTACTGCCAAATAAATCTCACCTAGGGGAATACGAGCTGCAATACAAGACAATTTGTTTTCAGACGGTACTGTAACAACATTTAGCAGTGAGCCAGACAAAACCACACAAGCTTAAGTAGAAGTGACTGAGCCAAAAAATAATTGTCGTAATTATATACCAGGTAGTCAGATTAATAATGATAAAATATTTTTTCTTCCACAGTGCTGTTTATTAGCCAGTAACAGGACTTAATCTTTGCTTTGCCTGTCACATGTTTTTGTGAGAGACCTTGGAGAAAAAAATTTGTTGGGTTGTTTTTTTTTTTCCCTCTTTATTTTGTTCAGGAGTTACTCTGCAAAACACTGGCCATGCTTTTCATCATGATCAGGAAGTGTAAATAACTTGTGCTCTAAGTCCAGCCTCCCTAGCAGGATGGATACATTGTCCATCCAGTGCCTGAAAGGTGGAAATACCCTTAATTTTATGTTCCGATAAATACAGGATTTGCTTTTCTGTCCAAAGATTTTTGAATAGTTTAGCTTGGAGAGCTTGCTTGGGGAGGAACTGATTCAAATGTTTATTTTCATTCTCCCCAAATTAATGACTGCCCAACAAGACTAAACTCTTGTTGTGCTCTTTTCTACACATTGTTTGTGTCCTCATGCAGAATTACATCCACAGAACCTTCATTAATCAAAAGGTCACCGATTTTTTACCTTACAGCCTTTTAGATTTTTACAGGAGAAGTGTAGATTCTTTCATTAGATTCATAGAGAAACCTGTTTTTCTTAAATACCTTTTGAAAGAGATTGGAAGGCACTATTAAATCACAGTAAAACTTAAGTGTCAAATTTGTGCTTTTAATAAGGAAAACTTCCTCTGCAGAGGGGGCAAGGATGTAGGAACAGCCACCCATTGCCACCTCTGTAAGGAAAGTAAAGACCTCAAGATCTTAGAGATGTTGCTACTGGATGCTCCCCTTAATATGCTTCCATATTGCCTTCATTTCAATAGTGTGCCCTAGGGATATACCTCTTCTCGATGGTTGTTGATTCAGATCTCAATTCTCAATTGAAATGATAGTAGTTGAACATTTAATTGTAGCAATTCTCTATAATGCCACCAGATCTTAATATTAGACAGTGGACAAACCAAACCTTATATCAGACTTTCTATACCCATTATGGATGTTATGTCCTTCCAGTTCTTCTCAACCATATATACAGCTTAATGTCCAGGTGGAAATCAGTAATGAGTGGTGTCCCTCAAGGATCCATACTGGGACCAATGCTGTTTAATATCTTCATCAATGACATAGTGGCATTGAGCGCAGCCTCACCAAGTTTGTGGATGACACCAAGCTGAGTGGTGCAGTTGATACACTTAAGGGAAGGAATGCCATACCTCATCTAGTTGGACTAAAATGATCTTTGAAGGACCCTTGACAGGCTGGAGGAATAGGCCCATGCGAACCATGTGAAGTACAACAAGGCCAAGTGCAAGGTCCTGCACCTGGAATGGGACAATCCTCAATATCAGTATAGACTGGGTGATGAATGAATTGAGAGCCACCCTGTAGAGGAGGACTTGGGATACTGGTAGCTGAAAAAATGGGTATGAGCAAGCAATGTATGCTTGCAGCCCAGAAAGCCAACCATATCCTGGGCTGCACCAAAAGAAGCATGGCCAGCAGGTCAAGGGTGGTGATTCTGCCCCTGGGCTCTGCTCTCGTGAGACCCCCCGTGCAGTACTGTGTCCAGCTCTGGGGTCCTCAGTACAAGAAAGACATGGACCTGTTAGAGAGGGTCCACAGGAGGACCATGAAAATTGTGAGAGGGTTGGAGCACCTCTCCTATGAGGACAGGCTGAGAGAGTTGGGGTTGTTCAGCCTGGAGAAGAGAAGGCTACAGGGAGACCTTATAGCAGCCTGCCAGTACCTAAAGGGGGCCTACAAGAAAGCCAGAGAGGGACTTTTTACAAGGGCATGTTGTGATAGGACAAGGGGTAATGGCTTTAAACTGAAAGAGGGCAGATTTAAATTAGAAGTAAGGAAGAAGTTCTTCACTGTGAGGGTGGTGAGGTGCTGGCACAGGTTGCCCAGAGAAGCTGTGGATGCCCCATCCCTGCAGTGTTCAAGGCCAGGTTGGATGGGGTTGAGCAACCTGGTCTAGTGGAAGGTGTCCCTGCCCATGGCAGCGGGGGTGGACTAGATGATCTTTGAAGGTTCCTTCCAACTCAAACCATTCTATGAGTCCATGATACCTGCCACATCTTACCACTGTTTCCTGCTCCTAGCTGTTCTTTGCTGGCATTGACCTTCTTTGCTGCTTTGTATGTAGACTACCAAATATAGTGAGAAAGTGATCTTTGATCATGTGTATCCATGAGTATGATGATATAAACATCCATTAGTTTTCTTACAACAAAGGAAAGGTATAGCACATAATTTGCAAAGATGTGTCTTTTCTTGTTTCTAATTTCAATTGAAGAATGTGATTCTTTTATGTCATAGACATAATTTACTAAGAAAGTTTCATACAGAAAAATGTTTTTTGAAAGTAAATATTACCCAATTTGGAAGTAAAAAACCCCAAAGAAAACCAAGGTTAACAGGAACTGTATTATGACCCTGGAAAGGCATGCTCTAAGACTGCAGTTATCTCACTGGCATACTCCATGCTGGTTGCATATATTTATAAAAGACACCAATGAGTCATATGTAAACATTTTGATTATAAAGATTTTCTTCGTTTTCCCACAGACTTGCTGCTTTCAAACAGCTGCATCCCATTCCTGGGTTCAACAGAGGGGCTTGATTTTCGAACCCTGCTGCTAGATGAGGAGAGGGGCCGGCTGCTAATCGGGGCTAAAGACCACATCTTCCTACTCAACTTGGTTGATTTAAACAAAAATGTAAAAAAGGTCAGTTTATTTTCCAAAGAGTTCATCTCATAAGTTCAATTTTGTTTGTTATTGTCTTTTTTTTTTTATTATTATTTCACCGGGTAACAGGCAGATTCATTATGCAATGTTGTGTACCAGAATTTGATAATCTCGCCTTCTATAGTTATACAGATTATCTTTAATAAATTAAATTCCTCATGGCATAGGAGGTCCTGTGAGACTGATGTCCTGCAAGAGGTCAACTACCTGGAGGAGCCCTGCAGTGCATGAAAGTAATATAAAAATATCAGCAAATAGGCAAAAATGCAGCTCAGAGTGTTTGCTTCTTAATTTCTCTGGTCATGGTCACCCTCCACAAATAAAAGCATTTGAATGAAGATACCTGAAGATAGCCCTTTTCTTGCTTCCTGACATCACTGGGATTACATTACTGTGCTATTAAACAGAGCAGAGGCATTTGGGATGGTTTAAATTACAGTTAAAATGTTAGTGGCAATTTTAATATTAACATTTGTATTAATATCTAGAATTACTAGGGATAGGAGAAGCTTCCACTGGGATCTCCTGTACTCCCTTGCCCATGCCCTGTGACAATATGTTAAGTCCAGATAGTAAGATGGCAATTTAGCCTTCGGTATTTCTAGCAGACACGATGAGCTTTTGTAAGCACAATTGACTGCTACATGTGAAAACCAGATGCTTGCATAGGAACACACGTGAAAACTGCTTTCCTGCTTGTTCCAGATATGCTACTTACTGAAGAAAATTTAAATTCTCAGCTGTGTTTGATATTTTCTTTAAGCACCAGGAGGATGTTTAAAATTACTATGTTCTGCTGTCAGCTCTGAGGAGGTAACTGACCCTGAATTAATACAACTGCAGCGCGGGGGCTTAGCAGGTGTAACAGGAGACTATTTTGCCCCACATGTTTGAGCGCAACTTACTGTCATTGTATAAAAGAGATGTAGGACGAGGCCGAATATCTTATTTCTAATTCTGACTTCTGCAATGCTCTGTATGCCAGTTGCTTTAAAACTCAGATTCTGAATGTTTCAGGAAATTTCTTCCCTGGGATGCTTTATCAAACACTTAACTGAGGTCTGCCATCTCAGTAGTTTACTCAAAAAGCCAGCACCTCCTCAGGATATTGCATTAATAACAGCATTATTCATATTGCAGATTTTCAGACTACAGATCGATTTCCAGCATAGGCTTTCTGTAGAAAACAAATTTTGTTTGTGTGAAAAGCAGATTTCTGTTTCTGTGGGATGCTGTTTACCTCCTGAGAGACATGCTGGGTGCTGTCACCTCCCATTACGTTCAGCGGGGCTTGATTAGTTCAGAGCCTTCTGGAGGTGGTAGCACCCTGCGTGGTCCTCCCCCCTGTCCAAGCTGGGAACATTTTCCCTTTAGCCAAACCACCACTGATTGTTATGGATGTTGTGTTTTCCAAGAGCAGAAGACAGATTGAGCCAGGAGAATTAGTGTGCAATCAGACAGTGCCATTTAATGCAGATATTGTAGAGCAAAGGCTCACTTCATACTGGAATGAACATTTGCATTTGGTAAGCTCAATAGAGAACGTATGCCTACATATCTGTGGTAACCTGAAAGAAGGGAATAAAATTCATAACCATTTGCATGTCCAGACTAAAGAAGTGATTGTCTGCAGGTTCAAATACTTCTACTTCTTAGTTTAACCATTCAGGTCTTCTTTAACTTTTCAGACAAAACACTGAGGAAAAGTATATTTAAATAGCTACAACTGACTGAAAAGCTCTGCAAAGCATTGTGGTGTGTTGATTTCCAAGAACTCCGTGGGCATTCAGCAGCTTTGTAAACTTAACCCTCTGAGGTAAATGCCCAGGTAACATGAGATGATATCACACAAGCATTTCTCTGGTTCCTCTGTGCTGGGCTGGCAGAAACTTGTTTGGGGAGGGAAGAGATGAGGTGAAGGAAGTTGCACGAGAGGCTGTGTGTAAATCTCAGTCACTGACGGGGTTCCAATGCTAAAGGATACTCTCCAGTAGCAGCGAAGTGTCAGAAAGTAGCGTTTGCCGGCGCTGTGTTTAGACTGACCGTGGTTTGGGTTGGCTCCAGGCCAGGCGGCTCGCTTCCAGGCTTTCCTGGTGTGAGGAAACCACACATGTTGGGACTACAAGGGGCTGAAGTGTGTCCTTTGTACTCCTCTGGAGTAGGAGTCGTCTGGGGGAAAAAAAAAATCTGCTTATACACAACCACTAAAATGAGAAATAATTGATTAGAATATTAATTTTCTGCCTGTGATGTGTTTATTAATGACTTTGAGGAAGGAGGGTTAAAAGACAGCAAGTTGAGGGGATGAGAAAGGTGTAAGAGCTTTGAAACTAGAATGCAAGATTGTGCATTGTTTGGGGTTTTCTTTCTTTAAGACAAAACTGAACATGAACTGAAGAACACTGTATGCTGGGTAGATTCAAATTACTTTAAAAAAGCTCTCAATTTCAGATGTTGTTACATTAGGAACTGCTGATCCCTCAAAAAGCCATGTCAGGGTCCCCAACAAGTTACTCTCAGAAAATCCTCATCTGTGGATATAATTACTTGGCAAGATTATATTGTAGAGTCTGATGCTCTATATTAAGACATTTCTGGAATAGTCTTTCAAAGAAACATCCAAAGCATTGTATCCTGCTCCCTTCTCTAATGCATACTTGTATATAATGTAATAACTTCCTTTTTACAACCTAATTATTTACCTAAATTAGTTAATTTAACTTACATATATTAAGTTATGGCTTTATTTCCTGGTATATTTTTTCCTGATGAAATAAATCAATAGTTCTTCTGGAGTTCCAGTTTCTTAAATCATTGTATTCTTTATTCAATTTATTGTGTAATTTGTTGAAAACTTCCTATACAAGCTAGCAGCTTGAACAAGCCCATCCAGTCTCCAGTGCTTGCAAACCTTATTATAAAACAACAGTAAGTACCATAGCATAATAGAAGAGTCCTCCAGAATGAAAGACAAATGCAGAAAGCTAAAAAGGTTGCACTCTACAAATATCTAAAGCTTAGCGAAGGGTATTCGTCTTTCTGTAGCAGGGATATAATTTCTGTGAAACTGTCCTGAATATAAGCCTCTAGCTCCTATCGCAGGAACAGCATTACCGAGTGCCATAGTCTTTTCCTGAAAAATCCTTAAATGCCTGACAAGTATTGCAACCTATTTGTAAACTGGAAGATTTGTGGTTCCTTCCTATGAATAAAATAAAGATGTTCAGCAAAAGAAAGCAGAAGAGAGCAACAACCTACATTTATCAGGACGTTGCAAATATGGACAATAAATCTGAAGACAACTATGCCATAACCAGTAGAAGTGCAGTGTAAAACAAGCGCACAAACGTGAGCAATAGCACGAGAGGCTGGAAAGCTGGAGAAAAAATTCTATAGGACTCGTAAGCTCTGGGAGCCTGCTGGAAAGTTTACATTGGTACATAGAATTTTCTTGTGAGTTTGCCTGAAGCCTTTGTTATTTTACTCTTTAAACTAAACCAGTACTAAATACAAAATGTTGTCAGCTGGGTAAACACTTAGGAAATAGCTGCAAAGAAATGGTGCACCTTTCTGTAAGTCCTGTGCTTGCTAACAGTGCAAGCGGGGTTATATGTCAGCACTATTATCACTGTGTAATCCGCAGCGCGACCCACCCATCTCTGCAGGAATAGGAATGCTATCAAGGGCTGACAAGCTTTTGAAAAGCTGCCAACCTGCAGGAGCTGTCAGTGCTAGAAGACACAGCCACATGTGGGCCAAATAGATAAACATGTCAGATCCCCAATAGCAGCTTTGGAACAAGTTGTTTTCATCTGCCCCAGTGTGTATTGGCACAGGGTCACAAATTATCGTTGCTCGGAGCATCCTTAGTTTGTAGTTGCCACTATTTTTTGGCATTACCAGGTGCAGCTGTCTTGTGACTTATCCTTTAATGCCCTCTTGTATTGATTTTTATCTGTATTTCACAGTAAAAAATACATATGCATAGATATGTATCAGCTGGGTAAGTGCTTATGAAATAGCTGTGAAGAAATTCTGCACCTTTCTAAACTCCAGTGCTTACCAACAGTCCAAGCAGGGTTATATGTCAGCACTATTATCATTGTGCAATATCTTCAGTGTGACCCACCCAGCTCTGCAGGAAGGGGAACATATACACAAATACGTATGCATATTTATGTAAAACAGCCCCCTCGAGATATAGGAGCTGAATTTTACCTTCATTGCCCTGGGAATCCTTCTGTCAGTCTATATAAGCATGGTCTCAATTAGCAATGAACCCAGTGGGAATTTAGCCAGTACTGAAGGGATGCTGCGGTTCTTGCCCTGAAGCCAGAGCCTCAGGAATACATACAGAGTCTGAGATGTTAATTGCAGCCTTGAAACACAGTAATACCGAGACTGGTCCTTTCTAAACAGCTATGTGCTGCTTATTCTATAACTCCAAGGAATTTAGCTTTCTGCCTGTCAGCAAAAGCTGTAGACTGTCTGAGGGTGAAGCTTTCTTGACCTGTCAGAAGAAAAAGGCTTGCCAGCAAACACCACTGAAGGCCAAAGAGTCACGTGGAAACCACTGGAGATATCTAAAGTGCTGAAAGTGGGGGCATGAGGACTGGGAAATTTTAGAATAAGCCCAGTGGAACTGGAAGAAGATGGTCATGAGTCCATCTGGGATCACGTTGGTTCTTTCTCAATCTCTGTGAGAAGAAAAAGTTCTAAGAAACTCATTGAGATGAGGCTGAGATTTGACATGGGCATGGTTTGACCCTCCGCACATGGGGAATTAGTTCCCAGGAGTAAACGCATACTAATGGCCCTGCTTTTGAACAAAGGGAACTTTTCTGGGTGTTGCAGTTCATAAGATACCCATTTCCACCTATTTTAGAGTATTTCCCTTCTTCCCAAAATTGATAGAAATAGAAACCATCTTATCTATCATTTACAATCAAACAAGACTGGTTTTACTGGGTATCCATATAGTTAAGTGTCCTGTCCCTAAAGACGGTCAGCAGTGGGCACTGAAAGACGAGTGTAAGAAGAAGCTGTAATGGTGCTTCAGGTTAGGGACTTCCAGAGACAGGAGGGATAACTGTGCTTGCTTGGCCTCGGAGGGCTCTTATCATTGAGCTATTTAACTCTTGTTTTGAACCTCTGAAAACCTTTTGGAGTCTATAAAATCGTTTGACAGACTTAAATTTAGGCACCTGTGTAGACAAGGCGGAAGTTTTTCAACAGTGTTTACAGACACAAAACAACAGACAGGGGCAAGACGTGAAGAAAGCAGTATGTAACCAGAATGACAGCAATCCTAGGTGGAAGAGAGTGTCTCTGTTATTTCCTTTTGCATTGTTGCCATAAATTATGTTTCTATAAACATCCGCTGTCATTTTTATATTTTACCCATATGTTTAGGTGTAAAGAATCACCGGTATCCTGCTCTCTGAAAACATTTGCTCATATTGGGCTTTGACTTTTTCAAAGGTGGGATTTGCTTTCAGTCTGAAGCGATAAACATGTCAGGAGCAATGCCATTTACCCTAAAAATCCTGGTGTATGGTTTCCTTTTAGGAGAAACAGACGGTAGTCAGAATCTGCTGTGGTTGCACTGTGGAAAATGAAGTGTAAAAGAACTGAAGCCTTTCAAGATTTAATCCAGTGTAAATGAAATCAGCATCTGGTCCATTTTCCTTAAGCTTTCACATATGCTTGTAACATACACATGAAAATGCACTTTTCGGAAAACCCTTAAGTACTGAAAGCATTGGCTACTTCTTAAGTTGTGCTGGAGAGTGGATCACAGTTTAAGAGGAGAACTGTGGCATGTGGAGATCTTGCTTCATCTCAGACAGATGCAATATGAAAAGCCCATTTGGTTCTAATAAGAGACTTCACTCTAACAACCACCTGCCAAATTTAAGCTACCAAAAGTCTGTGAATGTGTCATCCAAATACACAACTGTTATTTCCCTCTGACTTCCAGTGCATTTTACTCAGTTTGACAGCACTGGGACAATAAAGAATGCCATACACTGACACTGGCACTTCCAGCAGCGCTGTAAATCACTCTGAATAGATCCTCATATCCTCTTTCTGCCCCCCTCCCCGTGCCATATCAAATTATACCTTTCAGAGATCCAATTTTATGCTACTGTGAAATAATTGGAGTTGGAAATTCCAGGCAGATATCTCCCTGGCTGTATATTTCAGGTATGGGAATTAGTGTATCAGGTGTAGGAATTCCCGTTGGAAGAAGGAAGGTCTGTGGCAGGTATCAAAGAGATCTAAGAATACATTCCTGGCTTTTAGGGATCTCTACGTATTTCTGAGAGTTAGCTAAACCTTGATAAAATTGTTAAAAAGAAAGCTAGGTGAAAAAACTAACTCTAAAGACAGCCTGGTTAGGTTTCAAATACAGGAAGAAATTCAGATAAGGAACTTAGATGTATTAACTTCCTTTGGTTGCTGATGACTTTAGAATATTGAATTCCAGAGTACAGCAAGTACAGTGGGAGTCAGTTACAAGAACTGCTTAGTGTAATCTTCCTCTTAGGATTTGTGTATGAGAACAATCTGTTCAGTTCCCCAAGTTGTGGACTTCCCATACCACACACACGAATGCAACAGATGTGAGGTATTTAGAAAGCAACTGGTATACATGCATGGTATGCTAAAATCAGCTCATTTTCCCATTAATTAAAATACTCTTTGTTTTTAGCAAAATAATACTAAAAAAGCATTAAATTCTTTCCAGTGTTTGTTGGGAAATTCAATAAATTTCTAGTGCTTACAGTAATTTCCAGTGAAGTGACCTGGGGTCAGTATACAGAAGTGACAAATGTCCTAGTTCTCAGGAAGCAATCCGTGAACACCCAGTCTTATGGTATTGGGGTATGACATTTATGATAGTGTCTTATGCAGCAGTGTGACAGTCTTACTGGATCACTATTGTATCTCAGTGCTCCTTGACCTTGCTGCTTTTCTTTGCTTTTCATTTTTCAGCTATGAATTACTAAGTTCTTCAGAAAAAAAAAGGAAAAAAAAAGCAAGTCGCATTATTGTCATTTTACTGGTGCGAAAATTGAGATCTGACTGTCACATATAGTAGGGCAATAGCAAAACTGGGATTAGACTGTCTCCTGGTTTACTTAGTGGTTTTGGATCATGTTGCCCTCTTTACTGTACCCGCTTTATGGTCATATTGGGCTAAATCATGAATCCTTTTTTTTTTTTTCATGCAGGGGAGTAGTTTCTCATGGAGGAGAGTTTCTCAGGGGGAGTATATTGCATATGCCAGTGTCACAATGGGTTTACAGCTCAGTATGGCTTTGTTCTTTGGAAGCTGCTGTTGGGACTGTCATATGGGGAATTCACTTATACCAATGAGCTTCAGCTTCTGGCTTATGGTCTACATGATTCACAAAGCCTTAATGAGACATTTTGATGCCCAGGAAGCTGTAATTTTATTGCATGCCTTCCCTCAAGCATCAATATAATGAATATCTAGAACATAGAATAAAACAAGGGAAGAAACCAGGCTTTCTCTTGCTGCATCAAGCAGCTGTTTAAAATCCGTGTATTTTCCTCAAAGTGCTTCGACCACCTCTTATTCCTTTGAAATAGGAAGGAAGCAATCCCTTTCTTCACAGGGCTCAGATTCAGTGAGTGAGTGTTACAAGACATGCTGATCAGCTGATGTCCTTCCCTCCAGATACGGACACATCCTGCTGGTGCTACATGTACCACTAATAAACCACTTTGGGGTTTCTCGTACCAGAGACTGTGCTGATAGAGAAGCACGTGGGCAGCGTCAAGCACGTGAGAGGCTCTAATGAAACTCCCAGGGCTGATGAAATGGGACACTCAATGGGACACTCAAGTGCTGCTGCCGGCGTGAGCGTGACTATCTTGGGGCCGTGGAGCTGGAAGGAGTCATGCTGGTCGATTGGCCTCACTCCCTGCTATCACCAGCAACTACCTCATGTCGCGGTTATTCCATCCATAACCTGGTCCAAATCTGCCGTAAGGGGCCTTGTGGGATACTTCATGCCACTTCTTTAGCAACATCGTTGCTATAGACCAGAACCTTGTTACTCTGCTCTTTCAGATTTCTTTTTTTTAAATCTACAATCTATGTTTATTTATGACCAGTTGATACCCATTACCTCTGACTGTTTATAATTCTGGTCTTCTTAGCCCTTTGATTCTTCCTGCACAATATTATCAGTCTTCATTTGTACTAGCGATGCTTCCCAACTTTGTGCCATCTGCACTCGTTGCAGAGTGCTGGGTTTTTGCCAAGGCTACGGAGGGGTATAGGAAATAGGATGAGCTCTGACACTGTTGCTTGAGGAACTCCATGAGTAACTTTCTAATGTAAGTTCTTTACTCATCAGACCATTTTTTCTTGTAATAATACCTATTTTTGTCAGCTGAGCTAATAAATTTCCATGTGGCAACTTATGAAATACTTAATTGGAGCCCTGATGAAGAGGAACTCTACCACATTAACATAGTATGCAATTCAGCTATGTTATTAAAGAAAAGTGCAATATTAGGGTGGAATAACAGCTCTTTACCAACTTATATTGTCTTTTGTGCCTTACTCCATTTTCATTGGAAACTTAAGTTGTTCTTTCCATAACTAAAAATTTGTTCTGAAGCCTTACAAACAGATAAAATAAGAACAAGAGGCCTGTAATTTGCTTAGATATCTTGTATTCCTCTCCTTTTGTATTGTGACAATATATAGTATTTTCCACTCTTTTGGTAAAGCCCTGCATCATCCCAGATTTAGTACGTTCATTAGAAATAATTCTTGGAAAAGCTGTAATTTCATACAACTCTTTCTTTGGAATTGGAGTTCACTGTTTTATCCTTGAGGCATCACTTCCCCTAAGGATTTATAGTCTAAGTGTTAGCCTAGGAACAAAATTGGATAGGGGAAGATAGATACGTAAAGTGGGGAAAATACTCGCTTGTAACCGGTATTGTTAATTCATGACAGATGGCAGCTGAAATGAAACTCTTAGAAGTGAGTCCAGCTATTATTTCTATGTACATATAATGATATATATAGCAACCATGTATCAATTTCTGCATGTAAACTTTTTTTTTTTTTAAAGTCACTTTTCCCTTCTCATTCTTTTCTTATAGTAAAACTGCATGTTTGGAGGAAGGAAAAATGTTACTTTTAGAAATAACTCTGGTACTGATCTGAAAAGGACCTTTGTGGTTTTTAATGTTTTGTTTTAATCAGAAATCAATTTCCAGCTACCCTTTAAAGTGATACCTTATCTGTTCTACACTTATGTACTACTCAATTTTGTACTCCTGGGAGGTTTTCTTTCACTCTGCTAGCATTGAACTTACTAACTTGCATTTATTAGGAGATTTTAATTTCTTTCCTGTTGCTAAATTTAAGAAAATATTTGTAGAATGATTTAAAAGGAATGGTAAGGGGTTTTTTTTATTGGGCTATAGAAGATAAAATCAGGAAATCATGACAGTAGCTGACCTTTGGAATTTTGATAGAGATATTTTGCAAGAAAAATAAACTGAAGATTAAAAGAAGAAAATAATCCTGTTTAAGTATATAGTTCATGTATTTCAATTAGATACACTCTTCCCCTAAATTCAGTAACCCCACCTAGCTATTCTAAGGTGTCTCCAGACATTTCAGATACAGATGCAACCCTGAAATATATTATATATGTAATTTGTGTTGTTTGTAACATGAAATAATTATAATTTTACATGTCAGTGTTGTCACTATTATTACATATTGTACGGTTGTTTGGGGTTTGGTTTTTTCTCTTTCTTTGAGGTTTTACTTTTTGAGGAATTTAGGAAATACTTTGTTAAATAAGATATCACCATTGTAAATTCAGCATGTGAACTGAAAAAAAATCTGAAACAAAATGACCAATTTCAAAGCATCAAACCATCTACAAGCTCAAAGATTTCAAATATAAAAGAAACTACTGGAGCATCTATTTTTACTTTTTGCATATTGTGAAACTAAGTAACTTGTCTGAATAAAATGTAATGCCAAGACTTAATTTCACCCCCTACAGAAAAGTCAACACAGATGCATGTAAACAAGCTTATGCATGTGAAAATTCAGTGAGACTATTTTACATGCGTAAAGTTATTTGTGTCTCAGTGTTTGAGGAAACCAGACCTACGGTACTGTTACACACCATGTGATCTAATAAAAAATTAAGTTTATGCTCAGCACATTGGCTCATTATTTATTATGCAATTTTCTTGACCTATTACAATTTAGAACTGACAGTTTCTGGGAAACTCTCATTTCTTTTATGGAAAGCAAATAAATATCACTTTAACTCCCCCATATATAATTGCAAATTGATTTTAAAGTTGGATTACTTAGCTTCACTTTTCATTGTCTAATGTGGCCTTGTGTAATGCTAAATACTGAGGCTGTTGAGTAGCCAGAAAGTAAAACAATTGATTTTTTTATGAGAACTGACTGTGGTCAATTATCATAGAAAAGGGGGTGTGTATATCTCAGCCTTGTACGACAAACGCTATTTCCCATGAAGGAATCTGTAGAAGAATTGAGTGTAGAGTCTAATCTATTAATTTATGTGATGCCTTCAAGTAGATATCTTCAAATGCAACTGGGCCTCCCAAAGCTGGGGTCTGGTTCTTCTGTGTAGTTGGCAAGGAGAGCTGGGCGTTTTCAAAAGCCTACAGAGGGACATTTTGTCTACCTAATTGGATAACTAAACTTTGGCCAAAAATCTCCAAAAACCCTCAAAGACCTCTAGCCTTCTCTGTTAGTGATACAGGGATCTTGGGCAGAATTGGGCATACAGTTTATGTACAAAAGAACTGAAGATCAGATCTCAGCTTAAGTCATCTTGGCCAAATGTATTTGGACATCCATGACCTTGTAGTCCTCCAGCTGTTCCTTTTCATCAGCTTTTCTTCACCGGCACCTCTTAAGCCTCAGCTCTCCTCTTTAACCCAGTAGTACTTGAGCCAGACCAGTGCTGCAAGCGAGACTCATCCCACCCTGCCCAGGCAGAGACCGGAGGAGTTCACTGGTGCTACCTTCAGCTCTTCCCAATGGCTTTGCAATGTTCCCAATACCTTCCTTTGTACTTTCTGGCATTGTACGCTGTGTAATCCAGACACACTGGCACGGCTGGTTTCAGACTGTGTTTCTGTACCTGGATGCCATCACGACATCATTCTGAGAAAATGCTCCGGGAAAGTAAATTCGTGCTCCAGTGTGGAGATGTTGTTATACTGCCTTATCTCTGACTTTAAGTAAGTATAGCTGTAAAAGGTCAAGGTTTAAGTAACATAAAATACATTATCTTTACTAAGAGCTTCTAATCAGAAAGGTAATTGTAAATGCACTTGAGAGGAAATTAATTTCCTTGTGGAAAGCAAAAACATCCATTTTCACTGGGAGTAGAAGAGGAATAAGTGAAATAAAAAGACTGTTTCCAGATTGGGAGGAACACTGACTGTAGATTTTGGACAGTGGTAAAGCTATTTGACACAGGGCACTCTTTTGCCTTCCTTACCAATGTGGGACTGAGCCTGTGTATGTGGCAAGCCACATCCTACAAGGTGCCAAAAGCTGGGTGAGAGAAAGGGAATATTACAGCGGTTAACTCCTCTTGCATGTGGTTGAGTTGTGCATCCTTCCTTGATGATGATTTTTTTTCCTAATGCATAGTATAATAATTCTTTATTCCTATACATTTCACTATTTAAGATTTTATAAAAGGTGTGATTTGAGACTCAACATTACTCTAAAGTATCTGTGACTACTAGTAATCTGCATACTGGTTCCTGGGACTTGAGGCAATTTCCTAACCAATATTTGCTCAAAAATTTAGTGTGATTTGTTCTTGTTCTTATTATTAGTCATGAGAAATGGTTATAACTTTGTCTTGACAAAATAATACCAAAAAAAGATCCATGTTTAGCATGGTGATTCTGGAAGACTTTATATTTTGCTTCTATTTTGAATTTAATATAATCAAACATACACTCAAAAAATGTCCAATTTTTATTGTTTAATTGAAATCAGTGAGCCAGAACCTGAGCTGTTGTTCATTGATATTTCTTCACTAATGTAATTGGGGTGACAGTAACTGATAGTAATTTGTCATCTGGCTCCATCTACACCAAAACCTAGTTTATAGAATTCTGCAGTGCAGATGAAGGGAGAAAGAGAAACAGTAATAATATATGCTACCAATTATCTAAGGTACATGATTCTCCTCTAAACTTCTATGTCATTTTCTCAGTAAACTCAATTAGTGTTGATGGGTGACATTTTTAAACCGTGCACTATTGATTTCTGTCAAATGTACTTTTTATTCTACAATTTTCCCTTAAGCTACCTTTAGTTTTTTGAACAAAACTTCTTTTCATTTGAAAATTGGCAGTAACAGCTAAGCATTCTTTATAACAGCTTTGCCAAGTTCACTGGGCCAAATTCATCACAAATGTCATTTGCCTTGTTTTGCAGTCAGTTTGGTTTCAAGATGATTTGGCCCATAATATCTTTGAGAAAAACACACAATTCCTAATGGTGACAAGGTGTGCTAGCCAGATCGTCTAAGTACCTTTAAAAAGGACATATAGCCAATGAAGAAAGGAACAAAGAACAGGTTTTGATTTAAAGCCTCTTCGCTTTTTGTAATGGAACCCTGTATTTGAAGTCATGTTCATTTCAATTTGCATGCAAATTCCTTCAACATGCATACATCTGTTTTAACTGTTCATTCAAGGAAATAGTTAAACTACAGTCACAGGACAATTTATAATATTCATAATCTTTGTCTTATTTTAACTATGTTACAGATTTACTGGCCTGCAGCAAAAGAAAAGGTAGAATTGTGCAAATTAGCAGGGAAAGACGCCCATGTAAGTATAGTTCATATTTTTTTATTATTGCAAGAATGTTGCATACCTGTGTATTTGTTTCTAAATGCACAAAATGGGTTAGTAAGCTGTTGTTACACTTTTTTTCCTGAACTAATGAAATGTGTTTTTTCTTCATTTGAAAAAAAAGGTACATTTCTATTATTTTTCTTTAAATGTTAATGCTTCAAGAAAAAATATTCAATATTGCAAGCAGCAGGCATGCTAAGCCATCATTGTATGTAAGAAATGCAGTTGAGAGACAAATGGATTTTCCTCTGAAATGTATCGCAGGCAATACTGACCTGAAATCCTTTCTTTCCCATCAAACTGCTTCTTTTTTCTTGGGAATATCCTGACTGTAACTTCATTATAATTCATTAACGAAACAGAGTAGCAGAGCAGAGTACAAATTAACTTAATTTGCAGACAGCTGCAGTTAAGGTTAAAACAAAATCTCAGACTCATTAGCTTTTCCCTGGAACCACAAATCTTCTTTAGGAAGTCTCTTTAGGAAGTGTGTTTAAGGTGCATTCATATATACAATAAAACTTTCATATCTCTTTTGCATAGCACAGATTACATCATGTGTCTAGAGCCCGCTATAAATCCCGGCTGTATAATAAAATTTCTTCCTTTTCTCTCCACAAATCTTGTGGTTTCTATCCAGCTTGTCTGTTACCAAGGTGGACTCCAGCTCAAAACACTCTCTCAGCTCTCTGCCTGAGGAATTTCAACTTTTTATCCTAACTTATTGCTACCCTTATCTTTACAGCAGACAAAAACTAAACAACACCTCTGCTGAGCACTGGGAAAATGCTGATACTGGTCTATATGGAGGATTTGTGCTGATCTATTTCTACACTAAGACAAAAGGAAAGGGACCAGAGAGGGGAATATTTGTTTTGGACATAAATCATAAATATCTCCTTTTTGCTTCCTACATTGTATCTGCAGCTTGCCTCCCACTTAGGTGTAGGGCGGTAGCTTGAATGTATGAATAGCTCTTGTGGTATTCCCTCCTAATCACCTTGGTATATGTATATGTATTTATTTAATTTGGGGGAAGGCTGCAGCAAGCCTTTCCTACTGCCCCATGTAGCACCCTTGCAGCGTGCAGCACCCACTTGTGCTCCTTACCAGCAAGGAGCAAGCCCAGCTAGAGCCAGGAGCGACCCGAGCATCCCTCAGGACTCAGAAATGCCCATACAAAAATGACCAGTAGGATGCGGTTGGCGCAAAGAAAGTTCACTCCTACACAAAACATACCCTTGGAAGTATGCTGAAGCCCTTCAGTCCACCACAATGATTTCTGTCATGCAATCTTTGGTGTTAAAGCTTGCGCAGAACCCTGAATTGGGAGGAAAGGCAGGAGGATTGATAGCCAGACTCACCCAGTGGCTCGCCGACCTCTGCCCAGTTGTTGACTGGGCTTGTTTGCTACAACACAGGCTGAGCAGATATCCTCCAAACTGTGCCGTAACCACACAGCTTCTCATGGCTGCGAGTGTTATAGCAGAGTTAGGCTTGCAGGTCTGATTGATGAACTGCCTAGCCGATAGCCACTGCAAAATTTTAGCCGTCACAACTTTGAACTATTTAGTAAACAGTCTCTGCTACAGTAGTTCTGAGTTTAAATACACCAATACTACGGCTATAACCTAGGACAATGTATAATGTGAAAGAGAAGAATAAACATGAAAATTAACCTTTCTCCTTCTTTTCCCAATAGACGGAATGTGCCAATTTTATCAGGGTTCTTCAGCCCTACAACCGAACCCATGTTTATGTCTGTGGCACGGGAGCATTTCACCCTCTCTGTGGATACATTGAACTTGGAACGCACAAAGAGGTAATTTAATCTCCTCACTACTCTGACATGTCAAGGAATAACCCTCATCTTGTTTAGCATTCATCATAGATTGGAAAATACCATGCGAGTGTGTAAAAAATGAACTGACAGCAGCTTGCATAAATAACAGGGTAAATGGTGGATTTTGCAGGTCAGACAGGAACTCTTGTTCTCACATTTGATAAGTACATATTGCTTTTGAACAAAGCCCTTTCCTCAGTAAGTCTTAATACACAAAGTTCTTCAGAATGACACTTTCATATGATTAACTAAGTGAAAAGAACATTTAACCCAGATGTCTTTCTTTCTAGTAAGTCATTTCTGCACATACTTTCTGCTTGTGTACACACACACACATGCAGAGTTCAAGATGGCACTCTTAGTTCTATCTTTTAATGTACTTGCGCATGAGAGTAATACAGACTTTGTAAATGGTGTCTGAGCCTGAGTCCAAGGACTCCATCTCAGGACTTTGCATATGTCTTGCAGCCCTGTTGCGAAGTAGATGTTGGGTGTCTTCCATCACTAGTGGCATATTCCTGAAGGGAAGTTAGCAGCTGATTGGTCTTCATTTGCTGGTGCTAAAGAAATCTCTATCCTAAGTGGTAAATGTTTGAGACCTAACCCCCACAACAGAAGGATTTTGGTGTTGTGTCAAGCAGCCACTTAGTACACAAGTCTCTTTTTAACTCCTATATGTATAACACCTTGGCTATATTTATAACACTGGCTCTGTTCTCAGACAGTGTTGAGATGTGACCTGTCTGGCTACTTGCCTGTGGTGCAGGCTTCCTATGCTGCTATAGAAATAGCTTGCGCTTTTCTTTGGGTCTCGGTGAAATCTAGAATATAAGAAATGAGGTCTAATGATATGTTATTAAAAGCGATAACCTGAAATATGTACACATTGGAGTTATTCTGACATATGGAATCAAGGGCAGATGCTCACAGAAAAAAAAAAGGAAAAAAAAAGAAAAAAGTTATTAATGCCTACCCAGGCTGAGACCCATCATCGTATTCCACAGAGTCTGTAGGTTGGTTGACCAGGCCAGAGGGGCTGCCTATGTTAGAGAAAACTGAAGCTGCCTGAAATCTGCACAGTGGTGTTCTTTCCCTAATAAGCCATTAATGCTCCTGGTATTGTTTTGTATATGCTGTATAATTGGGCTTATAATGAAATAATTTTGTAGGCTTCTTTGCTTCGCTCCTTTAAATATTCCAGTTGAAACAACTGAAATTTTAGATCCCTTGTATCATGCTGATTCCTTAGCCTGAATGATCAAATACACAGCTGAATTGAACAGAACGGCTCTCAGCAAGAGTATAAGCAAGGCTCTGGTTTACCTCTGGGTCGTTAGCAAGATGCCTGATTCACTCTACCATCGCACCTTTAACAACTTCATTTGAGAAGGTGCTTTTCATCAGCCATTATGAAATTATGGATTTGGTCTGAGTGTTCAGTCTGGCAGCCAGTCTAGACAAGGGGTCTGTCTCAGTTAGATGTGACCAATTACCTTATGAGAGGAAAGGGAAGAAGAATCCCCGTATTGTATTTCCTAATCCCCTCACTGTCTCCCAGTCCTGCCTCTCCTGCATTCCTCCTGGGCACTCAGCTGCAGTGGTAGGTTGCGTGGTGTTCAGCACTACTCATGCCTCTTCCGATGGTGCATCTCTTCTACAGCCTCCTACTAAGTTAACAGCTCTGAATGGCATCACGCCTATTTTCCCTTTCCTTCTTGGACCCCAAACACCCTACAGCCGCCGTCCTTGCACTACCTCTCCAGAGAACTGTGAGAGGGCAGGAGGGTGCTGAGGGTGCACCCATTGATGTGAATTTGACAGGCAGCTGAAAATATCTCCTCATTGCAGGAACCGACGCCAGGAGTTCTGCGTGGTCATTCGGAGCACTTTTATTGCAGAGCTGTTCTTTTAGTCTTTTTCCCTCCGCCCCCTTTCTTTTTCTTTCTTTCTTTTTTTTTTTTTTATCTCTGAGTTATAAGAATGGATGATGGGTGGTTGGTAATTAGTAACCTCTACAGGAAGCTGTGGGATGCTTGGGAGATCCAGGGCCCGAGCTACCCTCCCGGAGGCTGTGCAACCAGGCAGTGCTCTGCTGACCTTTGAAAGGTGCCGGTGGAGCTGCCCAGTGGTCTGCTGGCCAGTGCCAGGGCTGGGAAAACAGAGAGGAAAACAGCGTGGATCAGGTGACTCAAACCCACAGCAGACGCTGCTTTTGAAGCCGTACAAATCCCCTACGGGATCACACAATTAAAGGGGATTAAAGTCCTCGTCTTGCTATTGCTGAAGTGACTGCCAAAACTTCTCTTGGCCGGTGAAGAAGAGGCTTGGCCCGGTCGGTGCTGTTAGCCACAGCTCTCCAAGGGATGCTCTTTTCTTTGAAAGCTTTGTCTGAAGTGAAAGCAGGAGGTTAATTCTGTGTGAATGCCTGGTAGCGTCCATTAGTTTGTCTGGGGGAAGTCTGAAATATTTGATGTTGATCTATGAAGCCCTCGGTCCCTTGAGTCCTGCGGGACTTGCAGCCAGCGTTTTTGCATGTGATACAGCAAGGGTCCTCCCAGCAGCTCAGGGCTGCACATCGTAGAAGAAAGGAGGATGGGCCGTTACCGTAGCATTGTCAGCAAAAGAAATTGCTTAATTTTTAATTTAGTTTTGTCCTTGCTGTGCTCTGATCCACCTCAGTAGCCTGAGAATTTGGTTTACCTTATCTGATATCCCACAGATTTGGGAAGACAACAGGGGCTGTTGTTTGACGGTTAAATTCTGCTTTGTATCAGGTAGAATTGCTGGAGGAAATGGAATTTATGTTCATAAATTGGAATTGATTTTCTTTCTCTTAAGGAGCTTAATTATTCAATATCCTGGGCTTTTGCCTTCTGAGCCTAGAGAGTTTAGGAGACACCTCAATGAAATAGAAAGGTTTTGTCATTTATAATCTGATGTACATTAAGGGTGAATTGAATCAATGTGTTGTGAAGTCTGATCCTATGTGGCCATCTTTGAGCATACTTAACTGTCATTTGTACTCTTCAGTCCTCTTGCAAGGCAGAGGTATAGAAACAAAGAATTAAAATCACTTCACCCTTTTTTAAGTAATTGTTTAGATCATAGAGGTGTTTTGATTTTTTTTAAACTAGCTGCAAAAGTTATGTCTCTACAATGGAAATTAAACCCACAGTGATTTGATTCCTGAACACTGCTGGGATTTTATATATCACTGTAGGTAGGAGCGTGTGTTAACAGCACTTCTGTAGGCAATCTCCCTTCTCTAAAAGCAGCAGAATTCTGAAAATCCAGTCTCTGTACCTGCAAAGGCTTCACTGTACTAATCTGAGCAATTGGTTTGCCTTCAGAAGGACTCACTATGAATTTCAGGTTAAGCGTGCCTTTAGGATACTAATGAAAAAGAACAAGTAGAAACATCCTTGTTGGCAATTCAAAACTCTAATAAAACCTCAGATTGAAGCTTACAACAACTGAGTTGTTGGTTGTCCACTGAAAACATCAGGAATAGTTTTTAAATAATTTCTTTTCTTTATCTTCCTCTATGCCCTTGTTCCGAGACCCAGGAATTAATCACACTGTATTTGGGAACTACAAGGAAGGATCTATTCGGATATCTCTTGTATCATTAGCCTTGTTAAAAATAACAGGAGAGAGCATATGCTGCTTTCATTTAAAAGGGGCTGAACTGTGTCTGCTGCAAACGTTATTCAGCAGTCCCTGGAGAAATTTAAGAGTCAGCCAGAATCCTTTCTGGGTCTCCTGTTGCAACACAGTCTATCAGCACTTTCTCAAATAGAAGCCAGTGCCTTTTAAGTACAATCCAGCTTTTAATTTGAGCAGAAATGAACAATACATCTTTTTTATTCTGAAAATAATTGTATTTTTATAAGATTTGTGTTTCACTGTGGAGTGAACAGGTTACTTTAAAACAATGAGTGAAAAAAATCCAGATATAAAACAGAGACACGGACCGTAAACACCAATGCTGAGATGATAGCTGCCTGATCTACCACACCTTCACTTTGGCTGGTAGCAGAACAGTTCGTCTGAGTTTTTCTCTGCAGCCACGCCAGGTTAATGAATATGTGTTTATTCTCAGGAAACGGTATTCCGGCTGGATACTCAGAACTTGGAGTCTGGCAGGTTGAAATGCCCTTTCGATCCTCAGCAGCCGTTTGCTTCAGTGATGGCAGGTAAGGACCGACCAGAGCCGGGTGCTGCTCTCGGACGTGCGATGGCTTTGTAGGCGAGCCCGGGGTGAGGGGCTCAGCAGATGTCATTGCTGGAGTCCCTCTGGCCTTAGTTGTGTTTCCGACGGTGGTTTGTGCTCTCGGAGCTGGGGGAGCCTTCAGTCTGCAGCCACCAAAGAGCTGGAAATGCAGCAACACCAACAGAGACATCTGAGCGGCTGAGAAGTCGAGCAGGAGCGGTGTCATCCTCGCCCGTCATTGCTCCTTTAAGAAGACAACAAAAAACCCACACAGCCAGACAACGTTTCAAGCGCTTCTGGGCCTCTTTCTGCAATTATCAATATGTACTGCCCTTTGAAGTCTGCTGACATCCACTATTTCCATAAATACATTTTTGAGGTTTCTATTTACTCGAGTAGCCACTTCTGAAGCTGGATCCTAGGAACAAGATAGTGCAATCTGCCTGCTGCGTGCATCGCAGTGCTGTGTGGTCTGACATTTGGTGCCGAGGAATGTCAGCTTGACCTCGGGATTTCAAATCACTATAAGAGCTACTTTTGTCATGGTTTGGTTCATAGCTTTGGACAATTTTCATTTAACTTGTCCGTCAAACATATGAATGCAAGATAAGGGTGAAGCACCATGACGTTTTCATTTACAGCCAAAGAGCAGTGGTGACAATGCTTTGAAGTATCAGTCACTCTGTGTTATAAAAAGAATATGAGTAATGTTCAGTCTTTATTCTCAGATAATAAGATAGATGATTTGTGATTCTGACCCAACAGATGGGGCAGGACTTCCTTTATTAAAAACAATAGATTAAAGCCAGTGCTTATTCTTCTCAGGGACCCCTAGTACTGTTTAATGACCGTGAAGTCTATTTTTAAAATGCGATTCTAGAAACTTTAACTTTTTTCTTTTTTTTTTACTTTTTTTTTTAATGCAATAGAACTCCATGATTTATTATAGCGTTGGCTAATTTCAGTAGCACTCTAGTGCTTTGACTGCTCTATTAAATCTTGCGAAATGAAGAAGCTGCCATTTTTTAGCTAACTAAAACATGAACTTTGGTACATAAGAATTTTCAGGCTAGATAAAATTAATGATCAGGGTATTCTAGTATCCGTTCTCTCTGATTATGCCTGGTGACAAGTGCTTTGCAACAAGGTACAAGAGCACTGTAAAGCTTTACAGGCCTGACCAGAGAATGCGTTCTTGGCCTATCTTTTGATGATTGCTTTATTCCCAAAGTACCAGGAGAGCAGTACAGCTCATGGATGAGGTACTGCCCTGGGATTCAGGGGAGCTCAGTTCCCGTCTATGTCACTGATGAGAGGAGTAACCTTTGGCATGTCACTTCTCTCTGTCTAGTTTTATTTATCTGCAAAATGGTGATTAAGATTACTTGTATCCTTCAGAAAGCACTTTCTAATCAGTTATACATATATGAGCTAAATCATATTTCATTATTTTTTCACTCATGTATGTAGGCTAACAGAACTGAGTAATTTTCATTCTTTGTAGAAATACGTAATCTCTCTTTGAATGCTACGCAGCATTTTTCCCCAAGTAAATTCCACAGCTAAATTTGAAAAGCTAGTCTTTTTGACTGAAAATTCACCTGCTCATTATCCATCTTCTATTACAAATTATCACTCACCAAAACTGTTCTGGACATAACTGGAACTTGGAATGAGAGATACCAAAAGCCAGGAGAAGTGCTGAAAACGCCTTGTCAGCAGAGCCTAAGCAAGGATGGAGAATTTCTGTTAGCCCTTCAGATTTATCGATCACTGAGTGCCTGTCAGTTAGCAAACACCAATTACCCTGCCCATTCCTCATTATGACAAATACCTTTCAGAATGCACTATTGTTTCTTTACAAAGGTGACATGCTGTCTGAAAGATGTGCTTTCCAATACTGTCATGGAAACAATACATAAGTAACAATAATAATGAGATAAAAAGAAAGCTGATGGATCTTTTTTGCCAGATAGAGTACTTGTGGATCGTGGTTGTGGTTTTGGCTTTTTTTCTTTTCCCCTTGATCTTATTTTTTTAAGTGCATTTACATCTTTTGCAAATGAAAACACAAACGTCTATGTTGAATGGTATTTATTCTGCATTCACTCCCAACAAAGGACTCCTCTCTAAAAGGTCTTGTGAAATGGTTCTACCCAGAGTGTCAGAAAACCTGGAGAAGGAACTCCTGGAAGGGGATTTTTATGTATGATACAGCTTTTTATATGATTATTTTTTATGAACATGAACCTTTTTTCTTTTTACAAACTCCAGGGATTTATTGTTGCAAGTCATTAAACAAAAACCAAACTCCTCCAACCAATACAGCTATCTTGTTATTTTGCAGAAAAAAAAAAAAAGAATTGTAAAGTACACTATGCGGCAAAAAAAATTCACAGTGATACTGTTTCTTTGCTTTTTTTAGAAAAGCAGTGAGATCTGAAGGAAAACAGAAAATGTTGTGCAATTTTTAAGGTTGTGAAGTTTTGCATTGCACACAAAGCTGGCAGAAGACTTAATAATAACTGCAATTGCAGCAAGCACACTGCATTGTATTATAGATATAGTTTCCTTGTGAGACAAATTCTGGCTGCCTTGCTCGAGTAAGATGTCTCATTTATTTTAGTGGGACCACTCGCTATGTTAAAATGATCACGATTTGGGTCTGTAGCCATATTCCTACCATTAACACGTTACATAATGGAGAAGAATTCCCGTAGTGCCTAAATTCCTCTTCGTGAATGAAGTGTTGGACGGAGATCCCTACACCAGGAAAGGGCCAAGCTGCAAAGTTCCCATAGTGAATCGTCCATCATGTTTACTATTACTAGCTCAAGCCCAGGAGCAGCAAAGCCATCGGGGCTGTGGCAAGCCTGGGACACAAGAGTCTCTATTCTCTTGAATGGAGAGATGGTCGTGTCCTCGCCACGGCCCCCAGGTCCATGGTCGACGCTCACGGGGCAGGATGCTCAGGTCGAATACACCTTTGTACCCTTAAGAGCCCAGCACCCATTCAAGGCTGGAGAATTTACTTTTCTGAGTGTCTAAAAGATCTGAAAATTAGACTTGGACTTCTTTACTTCTCAGGCATATAATTACAAATATCACCCTCTTTTAAATGTAAGTTATTTCACAGAACCCCAAATCCCATTAAAATACAAGCCAATAATACTTTAAATTAGTTCGCAGGCCGATTAAACACAGGTGTTGTTCACCCAACAAAACACAAATAGTTTTAATTTTGTTTACCCCACAGCTGTAGAAACCCTGTTTCTTTTTCATTTGCAGATGAGTATCTTTATGCTGGAACAGCTTCTGATTTCCTTGGCAAAGACACTGCTCTAACACGTTCTCTGGGCCCTTCTCACGACCACCATTACATCAGAACTGACATTTCCGAACATTACTGGCTTACTGGTAAGATCCCAAACATATGCTGTTGTCATTTGCATTGTCCCTGCCTCTCTGAAGTTAATAGCCCCTTTCTTATATAAATATATGTCCAGTAACTATAAATATAGATCGTGGTATCTTTGGATTACGTAGGCTTTTTTTAAAAAACACTCAGTGGAACAAAAATGCACTTGAGAAAAGTCACAGAGGTGAAAATGCTAATTAAGGAAAGAGTAGGAGCATAAGACCTAATCATTCTTTCCATCTTTGATCTATACATCTGTATATAGTCCTGTAATTGGAATAATATCATGACTTAAATGCTTCTATTTCCAGTCTTGTTGGAATAATTTTTTTTTAAACCCTTTTTTCCGATCACTTGTTAAAAGCTGTTCCCTACAGCATGTTGAAATGACAGACTAGAAATTCCACGTTTTTAGGTAGGAGGTCTTTTTTTTTTTCTTTTTCTTTTTTGAAGGGGAAAAATACCCTTTGTTGTTGTGAGGATCATTTTAAAACCACTAAGGGCACCCTAAAATAGCTTCCCAAGCAAAACACTGCTTTTTCTTGCCCGTTAAAAAACATTCTGAGCTAGTAAACCCTCTAAAAAACTGGCTGCATTTACACCCAGCCAGTCTCAAACCACACACGGAGTAACATGGAAAACTTCACTCACAGGCTAACCCTACTCAATTAAAGCATCCCCCTTTTAGCCGTCAACTGTCTTTAAAGATGTGGCAACACTGGCCCTGATTCAGGATGCCTGTATAACTATTATGGGTGTATTGTAAAGCCAGGGCCTGCTGACCACAGGGTTAAGTTGTCTTCCCAGCAGACAACTTCTGAAAGGGATAATTTTGCCTCTTAACTCTTTGAGACTTCAACAAGAGGAAATGTTCTTTTCTATTATTATTTTTTTTTCCTACCCCTACTCCTCCTCTCCCTTCTTCTAAGCTGTTGCCTTACATTTCTGTCTAGATGTAACTCTGTAACCTCAGGATTTCTGCTGTGAGGAGGAAAGGAGAAGCCACTTAAAGTCATTTTACCTTTCCAAATAGGAGCAGGGCTTCAGATAGATAGAAAAATCTCACATCTGACTCTGCTGACTTATCCCACTTTCATCTCCTGTGCTCAAAACCTTTCCTGTCCCACCTCTCCTATTTCCCATTTCCCATTTCTATGCATCCTTTGTGCAATGTAGACGAGAAATGGGCTATAAGTGATATCAACCAGGATGGGTCCTTCCAGCAGGCAGTTCTCTAACTGTAATTAACTGTGCAACTGAATATCCACTTTTATCACTGGCGACCTGCTGATGGTCAGAATGGAAAGATGGTTGGGGTAGTTGCTTTCCTAAGGGATGCTATAATATCCTAAAAAGAAAGATTTACTGCAGTTTGGTCCTGAGGAGCATATGGTGTTATCATTAGCATAGATCCACCTTGATGAGCATTACAGGGTTCAGTTCCCTGTCCGAAAGAACTTATAGCTTACATATCCAGTTCCAAACATATCTTTACGCTATTAATGTTTCTTCATGAGCAGTTTGAGGCAAGGGAACAGTACAAGAACACAGAATAAACTAAAGGTTTGAGAACTGTTTATGTGTTTTAGTTTGGAGGCTGAGTTTGGGGGTCTGCCTTTCTTCTTTCTTTTAGATTGATTCATGTTTTATTCTGTTTTCACTTAAAGCATCTGTATTTGTGAAAGTTTTCTAAGGAGAATAATATATTAATATGTCTGGGATTGAAAAACAGCTTTAGTGTGCTAGACTGCGACGTGAAAATTACCCCACACTATATAAACACTGAAGACCCCACATATTCTTCAGGTTTATGTTGTTTCCAGCAATATAAAAAACTACAGCCATGCTCTGTCTAAGACTTCAGATACACAATTCATGCAGTGTTATACTAAGAGGCATAGATATAAACTAGGTGCTTTTAATATTTTGAAATGGTTCTTTTAAAGTTGGAGAAAATTTTGAGAACAACTCTAAATGATGGGATCATTTCTGCAATAAGCCATAGGGTAGCCAATATACTTCTAGTTTATGTGTACCATTACCAATTACATACATTTGTGCTTTTAGCCAATATTGGTATAAAGAAAATATTTACTTGATTTCAGGTTTAAAACTCCCATCTCATCTAAATCCCGTCTTCCCTAAATCTACCACCCATTTACCAAGCATGTGTTAGACCTCCAGGAAAAGTTGTACATACTTGAGTAATTGTACAATTAGAAATAAATTATTTCCAGGCGTGACTCATGTTTTACTTAGGATAAGCATAAAATGTATAACTTGTTTTTTTCCAGAGGGCTGAGGAGGTTTTGCTATAATGCACCTTAATATTTTTAAAGTTTAGTCTTATGCTGTTTCTGGAAACAGGATTATCCTTTCCTGAGGGAAGGGAGGGAAAGACAAAGCATAAGGGAAAAATGCGTAGGATACTTTCCAGTTCCTTGCAGGGCATCTCTATCTTGACTAATTAAGACATGTCTTAATCTCAATGACTGAATAGCAGCTCCAGAAAGGAGAAAGGGAGGAAGGCAGCTAATCTTTCCCATGACTCACGCTCACACAGGCTCATACTCCTGCACGCGGTGGCACTGAAGACAGAGGGGATGCTGCCTCTGCTCGGACTTCAGCCCTTCTCCCGCAGAGCTGAAGAATCAGGCGCTCCCACAGCCGCTGACCGGAGCTGTCTCATCCGCGGCTGGGGCAGAGGACGAGGCACGTGGGGCTGGTGGCCCTGCTCCAGATGGCAAAGCTGCCCACTGGAACCGAGTCTGCCCTGCTCCAGCCCGGCGGGCGGAGGAGAGCATCCCATGGTGGGACACCCCAGCCCTACGTGCAGGCATGCGCTAAACAGCTGCACATTCCTCCCTCCTTTATAGGAAGCTAAAGCCATAGTTGGAATGAGTGCTTCCCTGAATTGCATTCATCTTTTTTTTATTTATTTTTTTTTTTCCATTGCAATTTAGTCGTTCTTTGCCAGGGCAAAGACTTGCAGGCAATGACTTTTTTATATCCTGTGAACTTTGGATGGGGTTCAGCTCACTTAGGTCTAAAAGGCAAAAGTTAGCATCCTGTCTGAGCTCAGTCGTTTCAGTTGTCTCTGTAATTTACAGAGAGAGGTGACACTTCCAGAGGGTGACTCACCCCACCTATTGTAGGAATCTGTCTTAAAATAGGATTATTCATTGTCACTTTCTTCCTTGTGTCCCTCCCTGAGAGAGGACCTGGATGAGTATAGGTTAGGAGCTTGACTTCTAGACGGTTAAAGGTAAATGAGGTGAGCGCTATCCTTTGCATTTTATCATGCCACATATTTCTGGCAGCCCAGCTACAAAGAGCTGCTGCCTCCCAGTGTTTTGGGTTGCTTTTTCATTTCTTCATGCTCTGGGATTTGCTGTCCTCTTTTTCTGAGCCTAATGAATCTTACTTCTCTGTAGGTCTTACACATGCACATGCACGGTTGCACTGTCTAAAACTACTGCTGGCATTAGAAGGGTGTGAGAACCAGCAGGTAACCAACAGCAAACATGACCACTTTGGCAAACCCAACAGTGAAGGACTAGAGGCAACAGCTCTTCCCACTAGGCCACAAGAGCATGTTTAAAAAACACGAGCAACACCTGGATTTATTGTACCATCTATTGTCAGAGCTCATGCTGCCTTTAATTCCCTGTTTGGTTACATACAATCTAGCTATGAAATTTGTATGTGGGAAAACCTTCTATTGAAGCAACTAGGAGGGGGCAACTCTGTGTATGGGAAAACAAACAGTGGTTCAAAATCGTCGTCATATAATTTGTTTCCCATGCAAAGAATCCAAAAACCTAATTCACAGTTAGTTTAAACACACTTTTCTATGTTGTATGGATGGATTACAAAAGATGAGACAAAGATCTCACTTGCAGAACATAATATGCTTTTCAGATCATGATCTCTTTCATTAAATTGTTTTCAGTCTCTTTGTCTTCATATATTTTACAGTGTATTTTTGTTTGGATTTAACTTTCAACTTCAGTGTTTTCAATTGTGATTTAAAATCATTAAATATTTGTGTTCCTTTAATTTGTTAGAGATTCTTCTAAACCTGTTCCAGGAATTGGTATCGAGACATTTGTTTTTGCATTTGGCTTGCCAAGTAAAGCAATGAAATTTAATTTACAAAAACCATATATTCAGAGTTTTGTTCTGCGAATGTGGATTAAAAAAAAAATCTATGTGAAATTCAAAAGCATGCTATAGAAGTATTTCACAGGTTTTCCTGTTAAATGGCTATTTAGCTAACCGCATATTTAAGAAACCATACTAGAAGTGTATTTATGTATTTATTCACGCTTAGAGATCTAATCTTCAAAGTAGCCTTACAGGCCCTGAGGGGTAATCGAATATTTTCTTTAGGCTCATTTTGAAATCTTAACTTAAATTTATAGAACTTGATGCCTGCATCATTTCATTTTTCTGCTGACGCCATTCTCTAGTGTCAGAAAGGTTTAAAATGGAAGCAGCGCTGTGGCTATTTTGACCCATAAATTTACTCTTCTGTCATGAAGGTGCACATTCAGCACTTAAACACATCGCATTTTTGTCTCAAGCCTTCGACTGTGAACTTCTGAATCAAGGACCCTCTTTTTGTCCTGTGTGTACTGTAGAGTTCATGGTGAAAATTCCTTAAGGCTAATATAAAGTAACAAGCATTATAAAAAGGACAAAGGCATGACGATACATTAAAAGCTGATAATAGTATTCCCCACGTATCACCGGTGTGCTCTGTTTGCTCTACCATCTTACACCACCCTCCTTACTGCTTTCTACTGCAGCCTGCCTGCGTATGGGGGACAAAGACTGTGTATTTTATTGCTGAAAGAATGTATTTTAGAGTCAAGGGTCTCTTTGCACCGTATTTGTATAGCCACTTCTGTTTAAAGAAAAACATCATTGATCCAAGGGCCCTCAGAAGAGCTCATCTATTATAACACACTGGGGAATGTCTTAAAAATCACTTCCCCAAGTATCTGGTTTACTTGAATAAGACAGTGTTGTTGTCTACTCTGCTGCAGTCAAGGACCCCTGGAATTAGTTTAATTTCTGCTTTTAGTGCCAAATTTAAAGAAAAAAAAACACACCAAACCAAACCAAAACAAAACAAAAACACAAAAAAAAACCCAACTGGTGAACAGGTAGAGCAGGACCGGAGATCACGGACGAAGGAGCTGAGGAAGACAGTGAAGGACATGTATTAAATTCTTGTCCCAGTAAGCATGCCTGTAAGATGTAGGCAGAGACACCCAAGCTTGCTTTGGAAGAGACCAGAAGTAATATAATGGCTCAGCATATCCGGGCAAGGCATGCTGTAGCATTTCTTGCAAAAAGCAGTTTTAAATAACCCAAACAAACCGTTATGTTGATATAGCGAATATGTTTTCATGCACAACAAAGAACTGTCTCCTTAAGACTAACCAGTCAGTTGTGGAGTTTGGTGTGCTAACTTGGAAATCCCAGCCTGGCACTGTATTGGATTTGGTAGGTATAGTCAGTAAGATTGTTACAGCACAGACATGAAGGAAACTTTGAACTTGGGAAAGCTGTCATTTATATTGAATTTTTAATCCCATGGATCAATAAAGGTTCTTTCATTCCTTTGCAAGCTATCTCTAGTAAACAGTAGTGTATTTCTGTCCTAACTGCTGCAATGTGTAATTAAATTAATTTAAATTCTACCATGTGATTTCAGAAAATCTACTTAGCTTGGTATTGGTGGCAAGAGCAGTAAGGCAGATTTTTGCAGGCAATATTTTGTACTGAGAGTTATTCTATTTTCAGAGAATGATAGTGCTGCATATTTATGGAATTGATAGAAACATATATAGACAAAACCATCACACTAAGAGTAAATACTTCAGAATCTGGTGGTTTTCTCTTGGACCTAGTAAGAAACTTGCCACTACATGTCTATGTAGTGACATTTTTATTTCGCTGGAAGATGCAACATAAACACAGATATTGCAGCAGAAATTTAGTAGCAAGTATTAAGACTTTTCTTCAGATTTTTAAAATCTTTTTTTGGTAACTTCTAGGAGCGAAATTTGTTGGAACTTTTCCCATCCCAGACACCTATAACCCAGATGATGACAAAATCTACTTCTTTTTCCGAGAAATATCACAAGATAGTGGCACGTCTGACAAGACAATCCTTTCCCGAGTTGGGAGAGTTTGTAAGGTGAGGACTCTATCTTTTTATTTTATTTAAAGAAAAAAAAATGTTTGGAATGTTTGGTTTGTTTTCGCCTTCAGATCAGAAGGAAACAGTGTTTTTACCCAATGAGCCATCATAGTAATTTTTCTGAACAGAGATTACTAATGTTGTTTGAAATTTACTCACTTGAAAAACAGACTTGATATTGACTGTGTACCTCTTTGGGAAAATCTAATTTGCTTATAAATTATAATCCTGTTTCTAAACGATAATATATTGACGTTCAGATATGCAACAGTGACCTGCTTTGTTTCATAAGCTTTCGGTGAGGATTGACTTGTCGAAGTGTAGACAGTGGCAAGGTACTTGGGTTTTTGTGGAAAGCACCCAGTGAATGGAGGGATATGAGCCTAGCTCAGTACATCATTCCTGGGCATTTCTGAGAGCTGGGGTCAGTCATCTGTTTCTGCACATTCCTGATAATCAGTTGGGGTGGGGGAAGGCTCAAAATGTATATAGTTTCTGAGCTACCCCCACATCTGCCCAGAGGTTTCCTCCCCTGGGAAGAGGTGCAGCCCTTGACCTGTTGACCAGGAGGAACCAGGCCCTGGATCTGCTGCAGTGTAGAAAGTTTCCTTTGGTTGGTGCCTGACCTCCTTTAAACGATTACTCCCTTCACTTTCTCTTTCATTACGCTTGGTTTTGCCCCTTAGGAGAGATTTCTGCCCCTATGGCATTCATAACGCAGACTCAGATTTTCATGAGCTGCGCTCTTTTTGAAGAAGCATCTCTGTCAAGGGCAGAAGCCTCCTCAAACCGTAATGAGAAGATAAACCAATTCCTGCATATGAAGACAGCAGTCAGTGTGGAGTGTGCTGTTTAACAGCCGGCTGGTTTTGCTAAGGTCTTCTTCCCACTACAGCGGGAGGGTCTCTTGACTTCTGCGTCAGACACGCTATCCACTCCTTTGTCCCATAATACTGTGGGAACAGAAGCAGTCAGTATGTGTGCTCCCATCCTGTCCTTGGGTCTTCAGTGAAACCAGGTACCCAGGAATCACTGGTAAAAGTCAGGGAAATGGGACTTTAAAGTTGTCTTCATATTAATAAATAATAAGCTTTGAGCAAATGTTTATCTCATGATGAACAGATATCAGCAACACCATCACAGCAATTACACAAGTAGGTACATTTCTGTGATATTTTCTTCAGAAGCTTTCATTTACTTGTATTTTCTGGGCAATGTGACTCTGCTGGCAGTGAAAATTATCTTCTTAAGAAGCTTGAAAATTACTAAACAAACAAAAGAGTTTGTGATTTGCAGTAAGATGTGTCTAGGAGAAGAGCACCCAGTCAGCTAATGGACACACACTGAAAAACAAAGAGTAGACACACGTGTATGAATATGTAAATCTACAACTACTCTGCAGTCCAGCCAATTCCTAACTCCAGTTGAGATTTCAGTGACCACAGCCATTTCACACTTCTGTCCTTGACCTAAAGTGTTAAGAAAACAAAAAACTCATTCATAAATCAGTTCTCTAGTAGGTTTTTAGCCAGATGAAAGAATGGATAATCTTTAGTTGGGTATTTCACTGCAGTGTGATTAATGGCAGAATGGAAACGCAAACATATATGATTTGCTGCTAGACATGGCATTTGCTGATTGTGAGAAAGCACTTAATGCACTAGGAGACATTGGTAGACAACATTTTCAAGCCAAGGCACAGGAGAGATTATAGTAAACTAAGATATATTAGCTAGAGTTCTCCAGCATCCTTTACCTAGAGAAAAAAGGAGATAAGATATCATAATAAAAGCAAATGTATTGTAAGGAAATCCTAACGACCATGCGTAATTGTACCTCAAATGAGACTGAATTTATAGAGTAATCATGTTAACGGGAAAAAAAGTCTTGAATTTTATTTTTAATAGTCAAAGCAAGACAATGGAAACTTATAAGTAAGTTGATTATTATTAATGTTAGTTTTGCACTGTCTTCTTTATTTACTGAGCACTTCCTGATGGATGCAGAATTCTCCTGAAAATTCAGATTCCTGGTTTTTTGTACGTTTGTCTTGATTATCTGCAAATAAAAACAAATTATAATGCAAATTATTATAATGAAAGTACTCTTATGGGTATTTAATAGAAATTAAAATATTCAGATAGAATCCTCTGTTTACGGACTAAGATCCTCTGGATCTGTGCTCTGGTACGAAACATCTGCTATGTTTAATTCTCTCTGATATGGGATCAGTGCAAGAGTTGAAAACATAACAATTTCTACTTGCACTGTTTCATTAAGCTAAGCCTTTGCCTTCTTTCCCTAGCAAGCAGAGAGTAACAGTGGATGGGAGGAGCCCAGCAACGTCTGAAATCATTTGCTTGGTGTAAACCCAGTTTTTTTCTACTAGAATTCAATTGCTTCCTACCTCACTGTGCCTTAGGGCTCTTGTACATTAATGCCAGAGACACATGCTCAAATTAGAATGGGCTTTGTTTTTAATAAGGAGGTTATTCAGTGCAGCCTATTCTTTGGCTAATTTTCAATGGCTCAACAATATGGTCTCTCACTGATCCTCCCCCTTAGGGAAAATCTTCTCTGGAAAGCATTCCCTTTTCCCAGCTACTTTCAGCCCCAGAAGATTACAATACTCTTGCTGGCAGCTCTTCGCCCAGAGTCAAACAGCTGTCACTTGTCCTGTTCATAAGACCATACTTACCGTCTCGAAGCATGCGTTCTAATAACGCAGCCACTGTAGCGCTGAATAGCACTAATTTAGATTTACGTCATCTGCCTTCTGTATATCACTGGGGGATATCAGTATGAACTGGGGGGAAGTGCTTTCAACAGTCACTTTCAGAATGAGTTGTGTAATTTATCATGGCAAATGGCATTTCCTATTTTTGGTTTGAGGGCGGCAGAAAAAGTACCATTGGCCTGTCCGTAATACCTGATACTACTTATGGTATGCTCCTACTTACATTAAGTGTAATCTGTTGGGTTATTTTCTTTTCAAGTAAGGTCATAAGTAAAAAGAAAAAAAATACTATTAAAGATTAGCCAGCAATGTTTATTTTTTTTTCAAAACTCATAAAGATACACATATGTGTATTACATGATCATGCAGACCTTAACTTCTTAAGACCATGTACCCATGTATTTCTGTTTCTAGAAACACAGACATAAGCTTTCACAGCTACATTGTCTTCAAGCCCCTACTGCTGAACCAGTCTGCATCAGCTAAAGACATGACACAATCATTACACACTGAGCCAGATTTTGAAAAAAAAAATTGCAGCATCCATGCACTGTGCCCTCTGCAGTCAAGTAACAAGTCAGCCACATTTTTGTATACATATCCACCACAAAATGATGACGGAATTGTTAATTCTATTTCAGGACAGCCTCACATACGCACAAATATAGCCCTAGAAAAGACCTAGGTTTCCCTCCTATTTTCCCCACTCAAATAAATCGAGAAATAGAAATCCTAACTTACAGGAGTCCACAGAAAGATGTTGGAGAGGGAGGAAGGTTGTTGGGGTTTTTGTTTATTTGTTTTCTATATAGAAACACATTTTCTCATAGTTACAAACTCATTCTATTGGAATGGAGTGGAAATTAGCCAAAAGCAGTAGTCTCGCTGCTGCAGTATGAAAATCCTGTTTATTATTAAAGCGGTTTGCATTTGCTGTGTTACAAGCTTCTCTTTAACAGTTTTGGTGATGTATTGCAAAAGTTACGGCCTGCAGTCTTAGAGACTGATTTCCAAGACCTCAACTGCCAGGAAATCGGACTTTGGCCCCTGAAGTTTTCCCATATTTCCTAAAGTGTGCTGTATCCAGAAGCGGCCTTTGTTCTAGTGGGAACAAGTGAGCTCTTTGTCTTTTTTTTTTTGGTATGCCATTCCACCCTCATATATACCATGCTGTACCTGGGGATGAGGATATAGCAATTAGGCACAGCCCTCTTGGTTAAACTGTGCTTTCTAAACACACTGGAATGTAATCATTTTAAGAGCTCCTGAGTCGAGAGCCCAGGACACACCCTGCATTCCACCTTTGGGTGATGTGATTTATTTCCAAAGCCATGAACATGAGCAGAGTTCAAGGCTATGACCTTGCCTCCCGTCTGGTGCTTTAAGGCAATTTGTATTCCCAGAATGGCAGGAGGGAGCTATTCCTCCGCCACTCGGAGTCCAGGGTCTCCGGTGGGCTCTGCCGTGGGGCTGCTTGTGTGTAAAACTTAGGAGGTGTTTTTCTTGTCCTGGAAATAGTCTAGCCATGCCGTTAATGTGACTAGGGGTAACTGGGTCATTAACATTCTTTGTATTTCTATATTGTGTAATGCATCACTGTGTAGATAATTGATCTATCTCCAAAACCATTTGAGTTGTCCGCGTAGTGTAATGCTTTACCATTCAGCCGTATTAGCCTGGGTCCCGGAAGCGAAATAGCCATGTTAACATGTTCTCAGCAGGGCTAATTAGTCTGGGCTCAGAGCCATGATCATGCAGCTATCCTGCTTCCAGTTCTGGAGGCAACTCATTCCAGACGAGATTTAACTTACTGCTTATTACATGCTTACATACTTTCTTTGTCACCATAATATTGCCTAGCCACAATGCTAACCATGCCTAATGGTTTTTTTTGTTGTTTTTTTTTTCCTTTTTTTTTCTTTTTTTAATTTCTGAATCATAATGATTAAAACCACTTAAAAAATGTCATCCCTAGAAAAACCGTGGCCCTCATTTGCCCGTTGAGCATCTTTGCAGCGGTGGGTCTTTCAGCAGCCAATTCATCTTGGACTTCCAAATTTGATACTTGAATATAATGTGGCATTTGAAAGTTTTCAAATTATGTAGAAAAGCAGATGCTCATCAAGATGATTTCATTTTAAGGGCTGATGTGTTGGAGACAGGCCAGTTCCATGTAGTATCTGCTTCTAACTGTGATGAATTAAGAGATATAACATCAGGCTTTGTCAGGTCTTTTGGTCCAGCTTTCCTTATTGGCAAGGGTACAGGCCTGAGTATAGGAAGTTTTGTATATTTTTGTCCCTCATGGGTGTGTTTCAACAACACAATTGGTGGGGTTTTTGAGGGGGGAAATCATGATTTGCAGATGAAGCAAAAATATGTAAGTTATGCTTATATATAAAGAGGTGTGACTGAAATTTACTGAGCCTCAGGGAAAATGAAAAAGAAATTGCAGTGTCAAGATAGAGCTTTAAAAACTGGATTATGGAAATGCAGCTGCACAACCTCTGAAGCAAACTCTGGAAATCATCCTAGCTGCCAGAGAGACTCATTGCAGAAGACGCTGTCAGTAACCCACTGGCTTGGAAGTGGGAAGCCTGCAGAGTAAGTTGGAGTGGAGTTCCTATGACTAACCCAAAGTCCCTGACTTCAGAATGCTTTCATTCAGATGTTCAAATATCTCTAAGAGTAGCAAATAATGACTTTGTGATTTTGGAAATTTTCTGATGTGACAAAATTAGCTTCCTGGGGTTTTTCATATCAGTACATTTAATATGAAAATGTACCACAGTTTACAGTTCAGGCTTTGCAGATGTTTCAGGATGCTAAATTCTAAAGGACTCTGTAACGTTGATCTACCTTTGCATTTTGGTCTCATGCTTACCTAACTCTCAACCTGTATTGTCAATACTGTGGTTGTACTGTCCCACACTAGTGACTTCAGGCACTTCTATGTATCTAAGCAAGGAAAGTAATTATCAGGCATTCACTTCAATCAATAAAGGCAGATGACTATTTTTCAGAGGAAGACTCCTTCCACCTTTAACCCAAATCACTCTTTGAAGCACATATTTTCCACCGACTCTAAAGGGAGCTGTGCCCTACTGGGTCCCGGGAATGTGAAATTCAAGGCATTCTGACTTAAGAATGTGAGATTCTGAATGGCAAATTCAGGCCTATTTGTTCAGAAAAAACCCAGCCTATCCCACTGCTGCATCTCACACTGCTTCGGTTTCACAGTGCTCTCAATGCATTCAAACCATGTAAATACTGATCTCCTATTTGACATTCATTGCATGATCCATCTAGTCACTTGACTTGCCTGTAGCTTCATGATCAGGAATGCTACATTTCATAACCTGAAGGTTTTGTTCTTTGGGTTTTTTTCTCTGTCTTTTTATATACTTTTTATGTATTTATATCATATAATTTATATTAAGTATATATGAAAGTTTAGATGAGACACAGGTAAAGGCAAATCAAACACACTGGAATAAACCATTAACAGATTACTCAAAATTTAAGGTAGGTTTTCCTCGGAATTCCTTAACATATTTTATTAGTTCAGCCATCACCCTTTTCTCACTTCAAATTTCCATTGAAATTGGAGTGAACAGCCTAATGATGGATATGGTAGAGAACATCTACTTTGTGGCAGCCTTTGAACAGTTTGGGGGAATGTTCTTAATACTAGCAAACCCTTTGGAGGTAATCTTAGCAGGACTGCTGAATGGCCTTGTGGTAAAATGGTGCTTAATTTTACTATTTCATTTGTCCCAAACCACATTCAGACTTGCTGTTATCATCTCCCTGTCTTTAGCTGAGCCTGTTAGTTTCTGGCTTTTGTTTTTTTTCGTGGTATGCTTAGTAACAGTCCAGAATTTTTCTTTGCTGTATAGTTAGATTTTCCAGTTTGGATCCCATTCAAAGATAATTCAGTAGAAACCTCTAGGTGTGATGTTTAAATACTTTTCAAAATAGAAATCAACATTTTCTGTAGTGAACCAAACAGTTATGCATGCTTAATGTGGGTACACTGCCATTCTGAATGAAATAACAACAAATCTGCTTGAGGAGCAGGAACTCAAAGCTAAAACACTGTTTCTCTCACTCATAGTTCAGACAGAGGGCTTTTCCACAGCAAATGTGGCCTACAGTCTTGTAGTTTTTGCTATGGTTGCGATAAAGACCCTCTTTCCCATTGTCTTCACGCCTAGAAATATGTGAATGCCCAAAGTGGCATCCTCACCCATAGGTCTCATGTCGGATTTCCAATGACACTGGGTGATCCTGCCATACATTCACCTACTTGAACTTCATTCTGGTTTCATGCCAAAGGCTTCTGTGGTTCAGTCCTGCTGGGCATTTACTCATTTCAGCTGAGGAAGCCAAAAACGGGCTCGACAGTAGCCACGGCACTCCTGCATGCTGATGACTACAGATATGTGTGCCCTTCTTGCCTAATCCGGCTGTCTAGATAGGCAAGGGCATGGGTTGAGTCAAATATTTAGCTTTTCTGTTTGTTTTGGTTTTGAGATCTATATTTGACCCTGGTTGTGCAATCAACTTTGGACGTGCACAGAGCTCAATGAATGATTTGGTCCACAGCCTTATAATCTTAGTCTGTGGAAGATACTATTTAACCTCTCCAATTCCTTTTGCAACAAGCAGTGTGGTTTACACTAAGGGAATGAAGCCAGCCAGTACAGAGCAGTGACAGGTTATGAGATCAATAAATATACTGCGCTAATGGTGAGGACCCTTTAGTGCCTGACACGATGCCTCTGTCTCATGATGAGGAAAATAAGCAGGAAGCCAGGACAAGCTGTGCATGAGGTTCTGGCCTGTGACAGATGATGATTTCAGAAAGTGTTCAGAAATTACAAGTCCCAGGGGCCAAAAAGCAGTCTGGGGTTTTGCACTTCTGTGCTCTAGACTATGAGTTTTCTGTTTCAAGTTGTGATGGTATTGAGCTCTCAAGAAAGATGTGAAAAATTATCGTAGAATAATTCTCTGAAAACAGGTTTGCCTATGGAAAAGCTTAATGTCCAAGCCACACAAATCTAGAGGAACTTCTGATTATACTTTTGGAGAAGATAAAGGGCATGCAGCCTGCACTCTGATGGTCTGAGGAGCACTGTAGAGGTACCAGGCTGACGCATCACCCTGGAAATCAGGAGGGCTGAGTTTATACCAGGCATTCTTGTTGAGGTGATGTGCAGCTCTGCGACCAGGGGGCTGTGCGTGTTTGCACCTTTAGTCCTGTTGTCTGATTGTCTGCAAATGCTACTGCAGTGGTGGAGACCTTGCAAGGCACAGTCTGTAGGCTGAAGAATTGCATCATTCTGCCAGGTTAGACTTGATAAAGCATGTCGCTGTGAGTAAGCATGTAGTACGTGGGGCTGAGTCCCACTCAAATCCTCATCTTTGGATCAACTGGTTCAAGCAGCAGAAGTATTATACACTAGCAATATCTGCAGTGTCCAGAGGGGTTGGTGCTGTCCTATATGAAGCAATATGCAATCCTATAATAAGAAGCTTTCCCCACGAAAGGTTCTGTAATCTCACAAGACCAGCAGAATTACTAGACAGAGTCACCACTCGCTGTCAGATGGGGACTGCAGGCACAGAGGTGAACTGACTTTCCCAGGTTTACTCAAGGTATCCATAGCAGAGCAGTCACAGATCTAAAATGGCATGTGCCTCCTTTCTCTTGTTTACATTGCAAGTGTATTTTTATCCTCTCTCAAGTCTCACTTCATGTGTTGCTTGATGTTTTTGGATCTGACCCACAGCCTGATGAAATCATGGGAGGAATCTTTCATCTTACATCAGTATGGTTTGGACAAGAAATTTTGAACCTGAATTCCTAAAGGAGGAAATCTTACTTTCCTGTGTTAGGTCAGTACCTAACAGAGGTGGGTAGGGCAAGAATATGCAAAATAAAATGAAATAATTTAAAAAAGAATTACTAATCTGAAGACAGAAGTCCGAAGAAGATTGTTGGCTCTTTCTCCATTTATAAAGTCTGCTAGAAAGGGTTGGGTTTTTTTTTCTGTAATATAAGGCTTTGCTGCAGGGGATGCCATTTGTTGCTGGTGGCCTTGTAATGTAGCTGGGCTTCACACAGGAGAAGGGCTCCAGGGCCTTTTGCAGTTTCAGCACTTTTTCTCTCTGTTCTCCAGCATTTCTTTTTATTCAGGCCAGGAATTCACTTTGGATGGTCCTTCTGCACATCTTGCCACTGGCTCTAATTAATAACCTGCTTCTAGAAATTCCACTCATTGTCCTTTTTCTTTTTTTTTTTTTTTAAGAGGCTGTTCAAGATAATTACTGTCTTTAAAGTTTTATGAATCACAGTGTTTGACATCTTTGATGTTGATTGATTTTCAGAAAACTGCACTTTTTGTTCTAATGTTCAATTTGTCACTGTTACTTACAAACAAATAAGACATTTTAAACCCCAAAGATGCAGATGTTCTTTAGCTTTGTTGCCATCTGTTTTCCTGCCTACTGGATTCAAAAATGTGCATTTTAGTGAAGCTACATTTATATAATATATAAGCTATGATAGAATAGAAAATAGATACAACAAAGTCTTTAATATAAATTGATTTTTAAATAATTTTTTCATAGAGCAATATTTTTTCTAATGGATTTTATTTTCATGATAAACTTATCTTTAACTAAAGGGTTTGAAAAACCTGTTGTTTTGCTGTTATACATAAATTGCAGATCAGAAAACTGAGATTTCCATGGACGTCTTCCAAGCAAGGCATATGATATGACCTTAATTTATCTCACAGATTTTACATTGTGGCATTTAAACAGCGTTCTTCCTGCACGTCAGAAAGCCATACACTTACCTGCACTCACGGAAGTTGTACATCAGATATCTGAATTCTTAATGTAGTTTGGTAGAAACCTGATTTCTTACTCCAACAAATTATTTTTTAGAACCAGTTCATCGAAAAAGGTTGAAATTTTAGGATTTGTGTAGAACAAAAGTCTGCCTGATTTATTAAAATTATATTGGATTACTCCCCCATTTATCTAGATAATTTCTCTGTTTAAATCTTTGTGATATTTTTTGGTAATATTTCCTCAACAGGTGACAGATTGAACTGCCCACCTTCTAGGTGGCAATTATCTAAATCTCTAACTCGGGCAAACACAAGTAACCAAGGTTTTACAGGCACTTCTTTCTGTTAAAAAGAAGGTATTTCAGGCGGAAGTGTTGGTATCTATTACAGCTTGTGAGATTACAAAGCAGTAAGTGCTAATTAAACCTTTATTTATATTCAGAAAGAAATATGCAGTCCTAAGTGCCTTCATCTGTACTGTAATGGAGTTTATAGTAAATGCTGCTAATCCAGTGTGCTTAGAAGTGATATTTTGGGAGATAAAATTTCAGATACTCGTGGCTGCTCATCTGTTACAAGTGGATTAGCCATATTTTTGGAATGAAAGGCTTGCTCATGCTGCCTTCCCCTTCTCTCAGCAGTTAAATTTATCTTGTCTTCTTATCTCACCTACCTGAAATATTTACTGTTCTTTGTCTTCAGTACCAGTATCTCTCGCCCAAAATCACTTCAGTGCATCCAGTTTACCACACACTTCCAGCAGGGTTGGGACAAATCATTGCTTGGTGTAAATCAGTCCAGCGGTTTTAGAATTCTGTAACTTTGTGTTGAATTCTTATTTCTGTTCACCTATGTGCTGACTGGCCTTTGCTTTGGTGATCTTCTCTCTTCCATCCATTTTTTCTAATCCACTGACTGCCCAGGCTGTACATCTTATTATATTAACGTCATGCTCTACATCCAGCTCACAGCATGTGAGCATGTCAGCGATTCATCGCAGACACATTATTAAATAATCTTTTCCACAGAAGAGACTGTCTTCTTTCTGTAGCAGTCCAGTCTCAAAAAGATTTTGGGCCAATATGTCCTTTGTCCAGCCTCTTAGAGGCCAATAATCATGAACTATGATGGTCCAAGGAATCTGCAACAGAGCAGGCAGATATGATGCAAAGCTAATGAGTTCATGCCAACATGGTCTGAAGGAAAGAAAAATAATTGCACGTTCTCCAGCACCTGAAACCTCAAGACATGTCAGAAACTGACCTGATATGCACCAGAAATTAGTGTTAGGAAGGAAGGAGTGCACTTTCTGCAAAAAATTGAGATTTCCAGATCTTAATAAGACTACTACTACTTGAGAGTCCAGGAGGAAAGGTATGCCTGTATTATTAATAGTTTTTGAACCTCCTTGGCCAGAGTTGAGCTAATTCTACCTGTAGGTAAAATCGCCATGGCCTTTGTCAATTCCTGCACTTTCTCAGTCAGTGAATCCCAGACACTTATAAGGAAAGCAAAAACATTATTATTAAGGGATGACATAAAGAATTGAAGAGTACTATATGGCTGCTAACCAACCCCCCCGCCCCGAAACCCCCCAAAAACACAAACAAAAACATCCTTCTAACAAAATGTACATTTTGTTTCATTCAGCCATGGCAGTAGGAAGAAGCATGTTGGAGGATATGTCAGCATATTATATGTGCAACTGTGTAAACCAGTGAAAGGTCTTTTCAGTCTCTCCATTTCTGCACCGTAAATTTGTCACTCTCTGGCATCAGAAGGACTTGGTAGATCATGGAGTGCTGGCTGGTTGTTGAATTCCCCTTGCTCCTTTATAAACTGTACAGTGTTATTGGCAACTTTTGGATATGTAAGGCACACCTAGTGAATGTCTGTTCTAATGCCTCTTAAATTCAAGTAACATGGTTAACATCGTGTCCTGGCTTGAGAGTGAGGAAATATGGATACATCTTAAATCCAGTGGAATCTTATACTTTAAAGCACATAGCCCTTGCTAAGACTGCTTCCTTTGAGCACAGTATTTGGTTCACACTACTCTTCAGGAACTCAGTGGAACTACTGATATATTTAAAGTAAGCATTTGTGAAAATGCTGTGTTGGATCACGATGCAAGAGTGGTAAAACACAAGTACGTATTTTCCCATGTCTTGCAGAAGCTGAACGCCTGTGATGACAGGAGCAGGAGCTAGACAAGGGTGATTTTTCCATTCCAGTCCCATCACATCTTGCTTCCTCCCCGCTTTCTGATCCTAGCCAGGCAGCTAGAGACATCTCACCTCCTGTGATGCTGCACCGCATCCACCAGAAATCAAAGTAGAAGCCCTGCAACGTGAGAATTGCTTAGCTAATCCGAATTGCCAGAGGAAGGAAAAGCTTAACGCTTCTTGCTTTTTAAGATTCTTTGTTGCATCTTTGTAATTGTTTGGTTTTAATTACACCACAAAGTTTATCTGCTGTGCCTTTGAACAGAACACACACATGCAGAGCTTCTTTTTCCTATTGGCTTCAGGCTGCTAATTTTGACACCTTTGTAATAAATCTGTTGGCTAGATGCAAAGCTTCAGGCTTGGCAGGACCTCAGGAAATCAAGAGAGGAGGTAGCAATTATTGTAAGAACCGGAGTTCCAAAGGCGATAGATTAACAGGAATCATTTCCAACTGAGCTAACCTATTTAGAAGTAGCAAGTACGTGAAATGGGAAAATGGTTAGAGTGCATTACCAGAGAAGTGTTACTCCTTGTGAAGTGAATTGCAGCACTTAAAACCATCTTTCTGAATGTCTGTAATATTTATGATACAGCCCTGAAGAGCTAAAAACAATCTATGGAAATACCACGTAATTTCCACCACCCAGTGTTTCCTAATGGCTGGTTCTATACTTCAGAGTTGCAAAGCCAATTAACAAAAAAGTGATTTCTCCTAATGAATCCATAGAGGATAATATTAATGACTAAATTTGTGGTGCTTAAGTTTACAGCCCAGATCCCCTAAGCTTGAGTTTATAAATGAAAAGAAGTAGGCACCTTCATGGGGTAATTCAGAACCCATAGCTGGGATACTACTGTTGTTGAAAACATTTCTCTTAAGTGTTTGAATTCTCGGTTCCTGCTGCAATATCATTGCCCTTACAGTTTTCAGTATGAAAAAAATTGGGGCCTAAATAACATTGCGGAACCTCAATAGATCTGTTATTCAGGGCCAAAGGAGGCAGATAAATGTCATTCATTAGATTTTTCATGTACTGAATGGAAGGAGGTAAACTTCTAAGCAAACTCCTACTTCCAGCTTCTTAAAATTTAAAACTTTCTTCTAAGATCCACTCTCACCACACCCCTCTACTGATCCGAGTCAGTAGAAGGACACCTACCCTTCAGAAGGGTAATTCAAATTTTGAGTGACCCTTTATAGATTTTTTTCTATCTCCAGTGACTAAAGGAAATTTGGCAAGTATGCTCATATCTTGGAAACCCATAGTAAAATAACTGGAAAAAAAAAATCCCTTTTGTGGGGGATAGGCTGATATTCCATAACAATTATTATTAAAATAATATGACTGGTTTTCCCTGGAATGCATGTATCTTTGTACTATGTACACAAAATAAACAGCCCAGTATAGTTTTTCTTTTTTGAGAAATCTATTCAAAATGTTCTGTATTATTATTAGGTTTGTAAAGAATTCTTGAAGAGCAACTGTTTGCAAAAATTAGCATCACAGGGAACAAGAAATCACATGATAGAGACATATGTTTTCGCAGCATTCCAGCTGTAGAGCTGGTGAGAGAACTTTGCAAACAGATTTGGGTATAATTAGGAAATTTGAGTTGCCCACTCTCTGAGCTGAGAAATGACTACTGGAGCTACTTATAAAAGCTTTTAGGAAAAAAAAAAAGGCAAAAAAAAGACACTGTGGTTGTTATGGTAAGATCAAACTGTGGAATCAGACTGAAGAAGCACAGTCAATACTGTGCTACCATCGAATATAATATGTTGAAACTCTTCTTATTTGTTTAATACTTAAGTCTTTTAATTATATTTTTATTAGAATGATATGGGAGGTCAAAGGAGCCTAATAAACAAATGGACTACTTTTCTGAAAGCCAGGCTTGTGTGTTCGATACCTGGTCCTGAAGGAGCAGACACACATTTTGATGAGCTGCGTAAGTTGATTTATCTTTAGTGGTCTATTTTAACACCAGTATTGCTTGGGGTTTTTTTGTTGTTTGTAGAAGCACTTTGTCTTGTTCTGATTTTACTCCTCTTGCAAACAGTGCCGGTAATATCTGTGACTGTTATCAGAAGTCCCTGATTTTAACTGGAATTACTCTGATCAGAAATATGTTTTTTTCCCTTTCCCTCCAAAAGCGGGAAAGTGAAAATCTGATTCTGTATAAAAAACAAACTATCTGCAAATGGAAAAACTTAAGAATATTAGCAGAAATTCACATGGCAGAAATTAAAATTCAGACAAAAATAAAGTTTTATTATATATTTACAAATCTCCAAATTATAAATGGTAAATGCAGAAATATTCAGTGGCTGTTTAATTAAAAAAAAGCATTTTTCCCATTGCAGAAGATATATTCTTACTTTCTACAAGAGACGAGAGAAACCCACTTGTATATGGAGTATTCACTACAACAAGGTATGCATTAGGATCACGTTTGCCTGTGGAAACAAATGCTGAAGATCTTGCTCAGGCCTTTTATTAAACCCTTCTATTACCAGATCCCAGTTCCTGAGAGCAGTGAGAGACTGCTTGAATAAGGTTTGCAGTATTGGGGCTGTAGTCACTAAGGACAATATTTTCAGAAATGGAAATAATAAATTATGTCCCTAAACTTTTGTGTGCCTGCCTTTTGAGAATGATTGTAAAAAATAATGAAAATTTAACAATCAAAAGCGTGCTAGTTTATTTCAACCTCATCTAGTTGAATTTGCAAATTTCAATCATATTTATTGAGCAACCAATAGTTACTATTTAAGGCAAATCATTGTCGTGAAGCATTATTTCTGTAAGCAACAACTTGACATCAGCTGTTTCTTAGGATCAAAACCTACTGTGCTCTAAAGTGATATTTCAGTGTTTTTATTGAGAGGAGTTGATGAAAGAATAACCTGTCTTTATCTCAGGGGGATAGAATAACTAATTAATGAACCTCTCAGCTGCAATAGTGAGGTGCTCTATCTAGAATTGTCAGAAAGGAAATAAATAATTCTTTCTTTTGTCTCTGGAACCTTTGAATTAAGTGTAAATAATAAGGAATAGCCAAATGCTGAAGAGTATGAGTGCAATGAAGAATTGCCAAGGCACTCTTTAACTCAGAAGCAGCCACACAGTGGCTCCATAGAATATATAACTACATAAAATATTTAAAATTGAATGAAACATTGCACAATGAATGAAATGGTATCTGAAGTAACTAAGGTGCCTGCCACTCAAAAGCCTGGCATGGTGTTCTTTGGAAAACTGAACTGTTTGGGGTTTTTTTAGAAAAGTATGTTAAAAAAAGGAAAAAGACACATGAAAAGAAATAAATATTTATTTCTATTCCTTTCTATTTTCTGTCCAGTGCAACTTGTAATTCTCAGGCACATCATCTGTAATATCACTAATATACGGACTTCCAGATGTGAACACAATGTAAAGGAATGTCCTTCGTTTGCAGAAAATTCTAATCAAAGTAGCTACTAAATGATAGCTGGAAGCTGTCAGTCACTAGGAAAAAACGGTGGTCTATCGAGTGGTCCCAAAGGCTAAGTCCAGGTTTCACCAAGCAAAGCTTTGACCAGTAATGACAGTGACATTAAATATCTGTAGTTATCAGACCTGTACACATCGTCTGTTATTTAGCACCACTTATATCAGTTCTTAGGTGTAGGACTGATCCAAACCCCATTAGACTCTGTGGAATTAGTTAATTCACTGGATGAGGCATGCACTGAAGCGGTGTTTGCAATATCCATATCAATCCATCTTCTTTTTCAGCTCTGTCTTCAAGGGCTCTGCGGTTTGCGTGTACAGCATGGCAGATATCAGAGCTGTTTTCAATGGCCCTTATGCTCACAAAGAGAGTGTGGATCATCGGTGGGTGCAATATGAAGGTCGCATCCCATATCCCAGACCTGGTACAGTAAGTGTCTCCTTAATTACATACTTCTATTTTTACTCAAAAGCGATCATACCTCACACCCCTCCCCGGATTGGTAATTTATATTTTCCACTCAGGATGTTTCAAATTATCCTCTCAACCCTTTCCCTTCTGTTGACAGCTCAGACTTCTACCTACCCTGTAGGTATATAAATATACATTTTTCCATGTCTCTGAGATAACATTGTGTCCAGACTGTCTATTTCCTGATTGTCTCTCATATTGTGGTCTCCTACTGTACAGCTGTATTTCTATCTGTTGGGATCACCTCTAAGGCATCAACACTTCATAAAAAGCCAAAGGCATTTCTTTATGGAGTATTAAGTTATGATGAGGTATTTTATTTGAAGTCTTGTATTTCTGATATCTTTGTGTCTGTTAAAATCCTGTTCCTTGAGATATGGTCATTGATTCTGTGTGTTTGTGCATGTGTTATGTTTTGAAGTAAAATAAGGAGTTAGCTGCTGGAGATTTTATGTGATGAAAGATAAGTGATTGGAAGAAAAGAGAAGTTTAATATCTGGAAACACTTCTAAATCCCAAATTCTCAGACTTCAGATGTAATAATCAGGCCAAAACAAAGAGGAAAATTTTGAAAGAGTTATTAAAGACTTCTTCCCCCACTCCTGTCTTGGTATTAAATTTGGAAAAGCATGGACCTACATTACAGCTGAGGAAGAAAATGGTATTTCCAAAAAATGCGTCTGCTTTTTTACAGTCATCACAACTTGGAGCAACTCTTCATACGTAGAATGTAAAAGAGCAATGATTTAAGTGTAAGACAGATATTATCCAGGATGGCTTTACATTATCGTGATCAGGTATTCAGTGAGCTAGTACTAGGCAGCTGCATAAATCCAGCCAAACACTGAGTTACTGAGGTTGGGCTGCTGCTGGCACCTTGCCTAGAAACCACCTGGGTGTTTCTGCACGATTTCTCTGATATCAGCACTGGTGTAACCTTTGCTTCAAGCCGCATTATCTAGCTTATTTAGCTCTTGTTTTCACACATTTCCTCGTGTCTCTGCGTTTTCTTCTTCATCCTTCCAATGGACCCAACTGCATGATCCAAGCCCCTGCTGTTTGCTGCACTCGGTGGTCCCAGGCTTCAGCAGGTCAGGCCCTGAGCTCTGATTCCCTCCTCTCAACCGCAGGCACGTGGCAGAGGGCACCGCTCTCTAAAAAGACTAGGGCACCTCTAGAGATCGATTTGGCTTGCCTAGGATCTGCGCTGCTAGAGCAAATGCGCTCCTAATTTAGACAATTTGGGCACTGTAGGCTTACGCATCTTTCTCTCATGCAGAATATACAGTGCCCCAGAAAAGAAGATTACATTTAATTTTTTATATATTTTTTTTTTAAGTATGCGCAACTCCATTACTGGTCAAGAAGTGCAGATGCATTTAGTTTTAAGTACAAAAATGGTGCCAGTGAGAACAATAGCTGGTCCCATGGCATATAAAGAGATTAAAATAACTCTTTTGAAAAACTCAGAGTGCCCCATAAGGATGAACACTCTGCACAGATAGATGGATCATAAGCTCATTGCATTTTTGAGTGTATTAGCCATCACATGGTTGAGCTGGGACTCGCAAGGAAGGAAACATGTCATGCTGAAGCATGTCAATGCTGATCTTTATCACTGATTTGAATAGCCATGCTTGCAAGTGTTTTAAAAGTTGGAAAGTTTAAAAATAAATGGATATTTTCCATAAGCCACCCCTTAACTCTCCAATTGCTTCCTTTAAGCACCTGATAACAGCTGTGAGAAAAAGGTCTTATAAAAATCCTTATGACCTCCATACTCAGTGGTTTTCTGTAGGAGTTTGTCTGACCAAGGACCGAGAAGTAAAGTGGATTTTACCGAAGAAAGCCCTCAGAAGAAAGATATCTATAATATTTGCTATGTAGATAAGGTAAATTTATTGCTGAATAGTTATTTATCTTTTGTCTTAGTGACTGCAACATGCTTCAGGCTCAGTAGTTTAATATACGGTATCGAAATAAGTAGATCCATGCCATGCTCTCATCTTATAATGGGCTGTGCCAAACCTCTGGCTATGAACAGATTTCGACTGGGATCTGAAAAAGCAGTGCAGTGCAGTGCTCAAAGGCAAGTAAAAGCAGCAGCATGCTACACCCCTGCAGAACACTGCAGTAGGAATGCTGAAATGCTCTTCCTTAAAGATTAATTTCATCATTTCTTGCCAGCTATGAGGTGGTTCAGGAATGCTCAGAAGAAAGCCAAAGAGGGGTAACCTCCCCCTTTTTAAGTTGCTAGAACTTTTTGTAAATTTAAGGTGTGCCTAAGTGCTGCCTACAGTTAGCATAGCCCTGATTTTATATTTCTTACATTTTAAGTTACTGGCGAAGTCTAAAAAAAGCTACGCTAGGAAATGCGTTTCCTTTGATGTTTGGCTTTAAGAGAAGCATTGCCTTCCTTTCAGCATTTCTACAGAAGCAGGAGACTGCTTACCCTAATTTAACTTTCTGCTCCGCTGCCTTTATCTCCTAAGTAAATAAAGCTGTTCGCCAGAGAGCCTGCGACCACTTTGATACTGGAATTTTGACAAAACGCTTCCTGCGGCAATTTATGTCCCAGATAAACTCCCGCCACGCCTATGACATCATGCCTCCGCAATGCCCAGCAGCGCGTGGGCAGCAGGAGCCCGTGTCCCGGGGGGGGCAGCGGGGGTGTCCCCTGGTGGATGAGGGACCCCCCTTCCCTCTCCACCCCCCCACCGCCCTCCGCACCGTGGGCGATGGACAACGCGCGGCTCTTTCCCTCTGGCTTCCCCCAGCGATGCTAAAGAGCAAGTGGAAATGATGGGAATCGAAGAAAGACAAGGCTTCGCATCTATTTCAGTTTGGAAGGTGGAAAAGAAACTAAAAAAAAAGAGATGGAAGAAACCTGTAGTGGGCAGCCCTGAAACAAAGGGCGATTAGAACACCAAGGGAGTTTTTGCTCTGTCTTCTTTAACTGGTTAAAAATTGGACTTGCGTATCTGCAGCTGTCCCCAGCCAAGAAATCCAGTTTTCTTCCCATCTCTTAGGGTTTCAACCAGGAAATTGTCCATTGGTAAAGAAATCATCAAGGACTTTCTTTAAAGTGCGTTCTGTATTCTGAAACAGGGTTTTCACAGCACCCTCCCAGTAATCACAAAAAGCATTTGAACAAGATTTTCAGTGAATTAGGAAGGAAAAACATTCCTAGCTTATTTAGTTAGTTGTAACCATTGCAGTATCAGAGCAACTCATAATGCCCAGAATTTGGAAATTCTGATAGGATACACAGGAGTCATCCTCATTTCATTGATGGTGAGTAAATGTCATTGAGGTCAGATTTTGAGAGGAATGTCAGTATATAAAGATGCAGATTAACACTTAGTCTGATCTACTGCAGAACATAGGACTCTAACTGCTAGCCAAGGCACCACCAAATATTTTGGTAGAGCTAGATATTTACTAACTGATTTGCCAAAGGTTCAAAACAGAGCTCTGAATCAGCAAAGTAAGATTCTTGCTGTCTGAGTCACTTCTTAGCTACAAGAAGAAGCAGCCCAGCATGTTGCTTTTGTCCATTTGAAGAGTTTTATGTCTCATGTCTTTCCACTCTAGATCTGAATATGGCCCTGAGCTCCTGAATTCTTTGTGTTTTGTTTTTTTTTTAAAGTTCCCTTACAAGCCCTCAGATTCTCCTGCGATTTTTTAATCTTTTTTTTTTTCTCTCCCTCTATTGCTTTTTCTCCCTTTCTTCAGTGAAACACCTTCCTTTGTTTCCTCTGCTAATCCAGTACACAGGCTGATTGAGATGTGGTGTCCATCCCATTGGGACTTGGCTGAACCACAGAGAAATACTGCCTGCCAAAAAGCCTCCCCCTGTCCTCCTGTCTGGTTAGTTTTGCTGCTTTAATAAGTGTGTTCATAAAACATTGAGGGTTGCACAGGTTTCCCTTGTTATTTTTAGACTTATCTTCCTCTTTCACCTGATCTTTTATGGGATAGACTGCATTCTTTGCTTATCCAAATCCTCTCTCCTTTGATCTCCCCACTGTAAATGGGGCTGCTTAATTAAGTGAAATGTTTCACTTCATGGGTTTATTTTCCTGCAAAAGCCTCCTCCGCCTCCCCTTACTTACCAACCTGTTTTCCCCAACATGAATCACCTTTCAGTTCATAGCAGCCTTTCGAAACGCTGCGAACCTGGTCACCTTTCACACTGGCAGAAGTCAGCAGAGAATTACGAAGTGCCACCTGCAAAGTCAAGTTCACTCACCTAGCTGGTCTCAGCTCAGTTAGCCTCAGATTAATGCTCTCTTGTCTCAGCCTTTTCTATCAACAACACAGGTGCGTTAAATAGAAAAGCAATACAAAGTGCTCAAGACAAACAGTGGAACAGGGTAGAACAAATCTCGCACATCCAGTGGGATGCAAACTCTATCTTAAAAAAAATATGGGGACTTCAATTTATTTGTGGGGATTTTTTGTTTGTTTTGTTTGTGCTTTTTGTGGCAGGGTTTGGGTGAGGTTGATTCCATTTAAAATTTGTGCTGTTTGTCTCCTGCAGAACCTGACTCATTCCCCTCTACCCTACCCTCTTCCAGGCTTGCTGCTGGAAGGTTAGCATCAAAGTCTCCCTGCTGAGTGTCCAGTCCTTCTGGCACAACCCATCCATCCTGTAGAGAAGCACTAAGGCTTTTTGCAGGCATGTCCAAATGCAAAATGTATTGCGCAGCTCTGATAAGACTACAGAGAAGACACCACATGGTACTTAGGCCACTCAGGAACCCGAGTTTCATCTTCAGAATGGTTTATGGTTGAATCTCCAATGGCACATAAGCTGTTATCTAATCCACAGAAGATCATAAACCTATAAGTACCCCATTTTTTAAAGTACTTCTGGGCATCTTGGAAGCTCACACCAGTCCTTAGTGTTACATCTTAATCCCTCAGGACTCAGACTTCATATTTCTTTATAAACTCTACAAATAAAGTTGAATGTGTTGGGTGCGTGAGAGGACCCCTTTAACACAGAAGAGACTAGTTGAAGTTCTTCAGCTTCTCTGCTTTTTCTTGATGGATCAGTGATAAAGGAACTTACTTAGAGCTTGGAAAACTTTACATCATAGGAGAATGCTGACTAGAAGGCCATATCTCCTTGCTTATTAAATACGCATTCACTGAGAGCTTGGGAGAAAAGGACCATGTGGTTGATTCATTCCCTCTGAGGGAGGGTCTGGTGCTCCAGTTCCTACTGCACTTAACACAGAGAGCTTTTCAGAGGAAAACAGATCTTCTCCCTTCCTGGTTAACATCTGAGCAACGTTCTTACTGCTTTTGGCTAAGCTGAGAGATAATTATCACATGAAAGGTGAAACACCTTCAATAGGAAGGAGCGAGGAGCTCCCAGGATGGCTCTGGTCCACACACCTGGCTAGGAGGGAAGCCCAGACCAAGACATCTAATTCCCCAATATGGGAGAAATTTAAGAAATATTTCAGTCCTTAGTGTTTCACACTGGCTACTTCAGATGGTCCCAAGAGAGTGACTTGCTGGTGTGGTGCCTAGTTGTCCTTGTGAAATGCATGACAATTCCCAGCCTGGACATTGCAAAATCTGCCAAGCAGATGCCTACTGCACTCAATATTATCAAGTCCCTGTTGTGTATCTAGCCTATGGGTGTTTGAGTCTCATTGTTAAGTGGGTTTAAGGCTCAATGTGACAAGTCACTTTTAAAACTGGGATTTTCAACACACTTGAAATAGAAACCCTTTTGAAGCTCCCAGGGAACAGCATTCTGGTTTGAAACTGTCAGTAGACAACAGCACTGCTGAACCACAGAGGCATCATTAAAAGAAAAGGGTATTTTTTTACATACCTTATAGCTAGGTTCCCAAATAATTGTCACAATTTCAATAGGTGTTAGATCCAGCAGCTCTTACTGACTTCACTGGATGGTGTGAAGCATTATGCATTTTGGCAAATTGGAGGTTTATTTAGGAGCCTAACTTCTGGCACCAGCTTTTGAAAATCTTGGCCAAGGTTCCCACATAATGTTAACACAGTCACACCGTATGTCTCAGTATTGTGCGAGATCTACACATCCAGCACTCTGCTAAGCTGCAAATTTAATAAGACAAGTGAAAAAAAGAGAAAAGCTTACATATGTGCGGTGTTGCACACAGTGTGTATTTGCTTTTATTTGAGAAAGATTAACCTTAATTTACCACCTCCTGATTACATTTGGATACAAATAAAAGGTGAGGGAATAAAAGGCATCTTTGTAGATCATCTGGGATCAGGACTTAGTCTAAGGTGATTATTGTCAAATCAAGCTCACACAGAGGGCACTGGAAAAACTTTAAGTAACTACTGAATTCATTCTTTAAAAGTTTTGTGCCACAGACTTTATACAGCAGTTGAATAGAAAAGCCCTTAGGACTTCCAGTTCTGTTTCTATTGTGGTTTTTTTTCTTTGTTTTGTTTTGTTCTGTTTACTTTTCATTTCCTAACCTGTATATTTGTATCAAGTTATCATTCACGGCAGTGAAGGCCTAAGAAACCTCAGAAGAATAAATTATATGGTGAATAAGTTTCTTGCAGGATTCTTATCTAGCAGTACTAATTTTACTTATTTCATGTGATTCATTTTTCTTGATGTCAGCTATCTGGAAGAAAAGCATCAAATCTGAGCTAGTTGTTTAGACTTCTCTATCAGAAAGAAAAAGACACCTTCTCTGTGCAGTTCCCACACAACCAAGATAAGAATCTAGGGCAGGTGAGACGAACCCCACCCTGTTGCAAAAGCAGAAGATGCTGAGAGAACACAGTGATGGTGTTGTACTTTTATGGATCCAGATTCTCATGTAGTCCACGTGAAACAACCCTGCCAACCTGCTCCTGTGACATTTGCTAGAAATGCAAATCTCTTATTGTCTCCAGTGGGAGATGTCACATATCTGAGACGGCATCTGCTGCTGCTGCTGTGAATAAATGTCCTCTGTGAACTGGGCAGAGAACACCGATATCATTACCACGAGACAGGCAACAGGATGTGAACTGACATTTTCAGAGGTGAAAGGCTGCTCCACTCACACACTTGGCCATGCAGCCTTGACCATCATACATCCTATTGATTGCTACGAAAGGAAGCACAAGCCTACAGGAACTGTTCTGCAACCATGGGTGGACACAGCTTTAAACAGCTGCCTGAGGACTTTGCCAATGGGTGGCCAAAATGAAGTTTTCATTCCCTTGCTCCATCCGTCATGCCACAGTGAGTGATGCCTCTGGAAAGAGCTCCCGTGTCCAAGCATAACAGGGTCACACCTGCCCAGCTGTTCTTGGTGGTCATGCTGTCTTAGGATGGGATCCAAAGCCCGCTGAAATAATTGGAAAAGGCCCTGTTGACTCAAGCGGATCTTTGGATCAGACCCTTAGTCCTTGCTTCTACTAAATTAGCTGCGCAAGCTGGCAAAGATTTCCCTATATCCCTATATCATGCATGGTAGGGTTTGGGCCTTTGGGATTACTGTAACAATTTATAGTTCTATAGTGGTAGACATTTTAGCCTAGTGTTTTCTAGTAAGTGATGTCATTGCTCTCCTCTTCCTCTGTTAATGCATTTTTGGCAAAAATCTAGGACATCTTTAAGACCCATGGGGCTACTCCCATTTTTCACATAGAAATGGACTTCTGGGATTGAGCTGTGAATAGCTGAGCAATCAGCGAATTTCCAGAGGATGCAGACTGTAACTCAGAGTAGCGAGAGAGAACATGAACCACAGAAAATGCACATATAAAGGAAAATCAATGTCTAGTACATAGTAAGGGGGAAGAAAGTTATTGCATGATTGGGGAAGTGAAGAAATGAACTTGTTTCTCATACTATTTAGAATAAATTGATGCAAAATTTTGATCCAAAGGCAGTTAAAGCACGTGTGTTTCTTTCTATTATTTCCCACAAACTTTGGTTCAATCCCTGCAAAGATAAACATGCTTTTGATATCAGTAGGGTTTTTGATGTCTGATTCTGGTATGAGTGGCAAAGACTGAGACCTTTGTTGTTCTAAAGGTAAGGGGAAATGTTCATTCCTGAAGTACTGCTCGTGTAGCAAGTGTGCGTGTGATTTGGTTTCTGTGTAGTTATTGTGCTGTCTGAATCATTTATCCTGTATTATGGTTTGTTTTATTTTTTTACCACAAAGTCTAAGATCAAAATTTTCCTAATGCAAAAGTTTTGGATAATGCCAAACCTGACATAGTGGAACAAATCCTAACTGCAAGCCTTTAACTGGCACCATAGATTGAACATGTGTCAAACTGGAGATGTGGGAATGTGAACTAAAGTCTCCTCTGTTGAAATTAGGCACAAAGGAGGACTGTAGAGCAACTGCACCACAAATCTTAACTTTCTCCCGGCAGACTACAAAGGCGTTATTTAACCACATTTCTTTCTTCACAGACTATGTTATGGCTCCACCTGGCAGGAAACGCAGGGATTACTTAGTTAAAAGTAGTGTTAAAAAAGAAGCATCAACAGTTTATATGTAAAAGTATGTCACCAACTGGAACAGTGTTTCCAGTTTGTCTTTTTATGATCCAGTATTTGTACTGCCCCATTAACACATCTAGATGCCTCTGAATTCGAAAGAAGCTTTCTCAGACTCAGCTTAGAGGCTAAGTGTAAAACAAGGGATGGGAAAGAGATACAAACAGCCAGGGGAAGGAGAGCAGAGATAGGTGAGTGTGAGATGATGGGTCACCAACATGATTGGCCTTGCAAGTATGTTCCTGGGCTCACCCTGAAAGGCACAGAAGGGAAAAATTGGAAGGAGTTTGAGGAGGTAGGTTTGTGGGTAGTCTTCAGGCAAGATGTGTGAGAGCCAGCTTGCTTTGTGTAAGCCAGAGAAACAGCTGAATTGATTAGTTTGTCAGTATGGGTCAAATAGAGGTGGGAGCCAACCCCAGCAATAAATGAGTGACGCTGAGGAAGTGTCAGTGATCGCTGTAACAGTTGTCTGGACCAGAAGAGGATGAGACTGTGCTGCTCAAAGCCAGAGAAAAGGATGCTACAGCACCTGAGCCATGGGGCCGGGGCAAAAGTTTCAGCTATGTGGATGAGTAAGGAAAGTCACTTCTCAGAGATAATAAGCTACAGGGATCATCTGGGATCTGGAGAATATCCTTTTTTTAGAAAAAAAAAATAAACAGGAGGCATAGGAGGTGCAGCTCACTGAAAAGTTATAGCTTCTGATTGCGGGCCATATACAGGCAAAAGATAGACGTGGGTGTTTCAGTCTGGAAAAACGAACATGGTTAAAGCATTTACTAGGGGCTTTCTGCCACAGTAACTCTGAGCGTATCTCCCAAGAGCGATCAAGCCATTAGTCTAACATCGGGCCATGCTGGTGGGGCTCTTGCCCAATTCTAGCTCACTGCACCAGCAGGGCAGAAACTCAGCCCCGGTACAAAAAGCAGAAAAACCGTGAGAAGATGCCGCACTTTAAATACTTGCGATTACTCCATACTAGCCACCGGAGGGCACTCTTAGACTTGCTGTTGAAAGTCCTTTCTACGTTAGTTTGTTCAGCATGTAGGAAATTTAACCGTCTGTTGGTACCTGTGCCTTCAAACGGAGAGCCAGACAGCATGACAGGGGTCTCCTTCACTCCAGACTTGATATCCTCGTCTTTGTAAAATATCCAACGTGATATTTAATTCACATTTTACCCAACATCAAGCAGACAAACTCTCTTTCCTAATGCGGTCTTCCTTTGCTGAGTATCTTAGAGAAGCTGAAGTTCATATCCCCTCTAAGATTTAATTTATGTTAGCAAAATGTCTGACTGAGAAAGAAGAAAAGCCTATAGGAGTTTTTCTTTAAAGCTTGTATATATCTATAGGTAGGTGCAGGTATGGGCATATAACTAACAGGAACTTAATATTTATAATTCTGAGTTGTAGTGCAAATGAGTGAGATGAAACAAATTAACAAGTTTTGGGTGTTTTTAGAAGATAAAGGAGAATAGGTGGGAGCAGGATAAAGGAGAATGAAGGTGAATGGGAAGTGCTTTTGAGGAGAGGTAAAAATGAAAAGAGAAGAGGAAAGAGTGGAGAAATGAGGGGAAAAACATCCCTTTGAAGACTCAGAGGAGCACACACTGCCAGTGTGCTCCCCTGCTTTCAAAATAACACCAAGCTTTTTCAATTGTAAGTCAAATTACCAGCCATTGGCAAATGTGCTTTACAAACTGATATAGCTGATCCGGACCAGGTAGCTTTCCTACTACATGAAGAAACATGCAGATTACTTATATCCCTTTGCTCATATTCTTCTCATCTTGTTCTCTCTCTTTCATTCAGTGTCCAAGCAAAACCTATGATCCACTCATAAAGTCTACCAGAGACTTTCCTGATGAAGTCATTAGCTTTATTAAACGCCATCCACTGATGTACAAATCCGTTTACCCAGTGACGGGAGGACCAGTTTTCACTCGAATCAATGTGGACTATCGGCTGACGCAGATTGTGGTGGATCACGTCATGGCAGAGGATGGGCAATATGATGTTATTTTCCTAGGAACAGGTATGAGAGAGGAATTCCACTATCATTCTGCACAAACCACATCCTTTAAGAACATTTTTTACTCCGATAGGTTCTGAATAAACCTGTTGATTGATATCTTTTTCCTACACATGCAGCTTTGGGAAGCATTTAAGTTGCTCCTGATTCTGTGCCAGGACTTCATGCAAATGCTAAGATTAGATTAATTTGTCAGCTCAAGAAATGGCTAGTATTGGGATTTTAATGCCTCCTGGTCCCTAGGTGATAAACCAGTTAAGGGTCAGATTACCTGGACTTTCTTACCCTTTGACTACTGTTCACTACTTGTCTTTACACTACATGGTTGTCCAGCTCCAATTCCTGCTGGCAGCACATCTATAACCAATTAAAAGAAAAAAAATTAACCTTAAAAACTTGAAGGAGTACTTCCTGTTATCAGTAGTGACATGGTGCTTCAGCATTAAATCTCATGTGACATTGAACAGCTAAGAAAGATTTAAAATTGGGCCTAAGGCAACAATTCCACTTAAATACTTTTAAAGATATTACTTAGCAATGTGAATAGCTCCAAACAAGAGGACCAGAATTGAGCAGAGAGGTTAAACTACTCTGTCAGGGAAGAAACCTGCTTTGCAGTTTTTCTGTCGATAATTATGTATCTCTTTACATTTTTATGATAGTTATATGCCTTAAGGAAAAAGTCTAGTTTTACCATAGTAATTAAATTTAGAATCACTGGATGAATCACGCAACAGCATGGTATGCAAATATTAACATACCTATTCATAACATTTCTGAAGTAATAATCTACAGTCTTACTCCACTGGAATTTCTTGTTCTTAACCCACAATTTGAAGTTCTCTCACTAGTAATAGGTCTTATAAAGCACTTCTTGCTTTACTAAGAAGGTCATTGCCATTATCTGCATCTCACAGCAGGTGAAACTAAGGTACAGGGACGTGAAAAGGTTTATCCAAGGGCAGTGGATGAGCCCCTGACATGAGCTGCAGAGAAACTAAGGTTTCTGTTTGAATCCTACCGCAATGCTAAATTTCATGTCATATAGTGTAGTTTGATAGGTATGGATATTCTGAGGTGGTCTGGGGAAAGGAGTGAATTGTTACAGAGCATCGCCTCTTAAAAAGTGTGGGTTGTCTCAGCCTTCAAGAGTTCCCCAGCTGCGTTATCACACACATGAGTGCAGAGGTAGTCTCTCTTGTGGACCATTTATGTCTTTCAGCTCAATCTCTCTCACTACTCTTGTTTTCCAAAAAAAAAGATGGTGTGAGAGTCCCTCTATGATCCCCACAAGTCAAGTACAGTGGTGTCAGAGAGAAAAGCACAGTTTCATAAAAAAGAACATTAAAGTGCTATTTGCTCCCCTGCTGCCTGAGAAGGTTAGGCATAAGTTTTAGCAGTGGTGGTGGAAAATACTTGTTGCTTTCTGAATGTCATCTTTCATATAGTCAAAAGAGAAGGAAAGGGAACACATTCCCAACTGTGAGATGCCTAGGATTTGGGAGTACTCACTCAAACTTACTTTTCTTCTGATAATAGTGAGAAAAAATAATTTAAAACTTAGCTGTCTGAAAAGATGAGTTCACTGGTTAAAATGTACAAAATGTTCTTTTAGTGGCTTGTGGTGGTTTGACCCTGGCTGGACACCAAGTGCCCACGAAAGCCGCTCTATCACTCTCCCCCTTCAGCTGGACAGGGGAGAGAAAATATAATGAAAGGCTCCTGGGTCTAGATCCTAGGGAGACATCACTCACTAATTACCATCACAGGCAAAACAGACTCAACTTGGGGAAAATTAACTTAATTTATTACCAATCGACTGGAGTAGGATAATGAGAAATAAACCCAAATCTTAAAACACCTTCATCCCACCCCTCCCTTCTTTTTGGGCACAGGCTCACTCCCAAATTTTCTACCTACCCCCCTCCAGCAGCACAGGGGGATGGGGAATGGGGGGTTGGGGTCGGTTCCTCACACCTTGTCTCTGCCGCTCCTTCCTCCTCAGGGGCAGGACTCCTCACCTGTCCCCTGCTCCACTGTGGGGTCCCTCCCACGGGAGACAGTCCTCCATGAACTGCTCCACCGTGGGTCCCTTCCCATGGGCTACAGTCCTTCAGGCACAGACTGCTCCAGCGTGGGTCCCCCGCAGGGTCACAAGTCCTGCCAGCAAACCTGCTCCAGCATGGGCTCCTCTCTCCGTGGGTCCACAGGTCCTGCCAGGAGCCTGCTCCAGCGCGGGCTTCCCACGGGGTCACAGCCTCCTTCGGGCATCCCCCTGCTCCGGCGTGGGGTCCTCTCTCCCCGGGCTGCAGGTGGAGATCTGCTCCCCCGTGGACCTCCCTGGGCTGCAGGGGGACAGCCTGCCTCACCATGGTCTTCCCCACGGGCTGCAGGGGAATCTCTGCTCCGGCGCCTGGACCATCTCCTCCCCCTCCTTCTGCACTGACCTGGGGGTCTGCGGGGCTGGTGCTCTCACATGTTCTGACTCCTCTCTCCAGCTGCAGTTTCTGTTGCACAGCAATGTTTTTCCCTTCTTAAATCTGTTCTCCCGGAGGCGCTACCACCATCGGTGATGGGCTCAGCCTTGGCCAGCGGCGGGTCCGTCTTGGAGCCGGCTGGCATTGGCTCTGTCGGACATGGGGGAAGCTTCTAGCAGCTTCTCACAGAAGCTGCAGCTTTTGCCCCCCCCAGCTACCAAAACCTTGCCACACAAATCCTATACATGGCTATAGAGGTTGCTTTCAGATGTTTGCTATCCTCCACTATAAAATTTGTCATAGGAATAAAATTATATTGAGAGACCAGCAACTAGAATCTTCCCAGTTTAACTGTTACTACCCAGCACGAATGTTAATTCTTGCAGGGTAAATGGTCGGGTTTAGGTGTCAAGGCCAGCATATACCATGCAGTCACTAGGTGGCACTCCATAATATGCAGAGATTTATTTATCTTCAGTGCCTTCCTTAGAAGTGAGTTTTCTTTTGCAGAAGCACATGTTTTTGTTCTACTTTATCCTCTAAACTCATCTTATGGAAAAAAAAAACTTGAAGATAAAATTTCAAATATTATATAGATAGACTGAATACAGATATACCAAATAACCCAGGAGATTTTGAACAGCAGCAGATCAGAAGCTTATTATATGTTTGAATGTATGCAACCAACTTGTACATAGGCAGGCTTTAGCAATTACATCAAATAAAGAAACAAAAAAAAGCTCTAATACATAAGGCAAACTGAAATACTTTTGGCTTTGATTGATAATATGACCTCCAGTAGTTTGGGAAAACAAGAATGAAAATCTGATTCTTTCCATTATAATGTATTATTTTTCATCATTTTGATGGTATGCATAGTGCTTGGGACTAAGCTGCACTGTGTCCTTTCCATGCTGCACATCCCACCAGCCAGCCCACCTCCCCTGAGCAGTTTTTAAGGGTTCTTTTTAAGGCCATTCAAGATTCACAAGTGTGTAATGGTCTGAGATGAAATGAGCAGCTATTTCTTTCACCAAGCAGGAATTCAGTTTAAAATTGATGAATAGGTTTAATTTTAAAAAAATTCTCTAGATAACTCCAAAGAAGTAATTTCTGTCACGATTAAGTTAAGATTTTGATGTTGAATGGAGATTTTGGTCAAAAATTTCCTTAAAATTAAAAGATAAATGAAAAAAGTGCATTGCTTAACTCCCCACATTAAAATGAAACCTACTTCGATTAAGGTGCTATACTGGATGAAAATTAATTCTATAAAAATGAGGAAATAATTTTCTGTCAATTTAGCCCCCTAAGCTGGATCTCTTTGGGGTCAGATGGGCCCCAATTCTGGCTCAAGGAAATGTGCCAAAACTTCTAGCTGGCAGCATGGACGTGCTTGTCTGTGTTTGTGTAGCAGGAGAGTTAGACCATCCCTGCCAGACACAGCCTGCAATTGTGTTGGCTCAGCCATACAGTAAAACCATAAATGTATGGTGTAGAGCTGTGTAGATAGCAATAGAGGCAGATAGGGATAGATATTTGAAGGCTACATCCTTGATGCATTAGCTTTGTCTTCAGGGGATGAAATGGAGTGGCACATATGTACTGAAACATAAGTGTGGGGTTTACATGATGAACATTTGTTTCAGACATAGGCACAGTCCTGAAAGTTGTGAGTATCCCAAAGGAGAAGTGGACTAAGGAGGAGGTGGTCCTGGAAGAGCTGCAGATATTCAAGGTAAGCATTAACAGTCACAACATCAATTAAATATTATTCAGGGGACTTTAAGGCCCAAACTGGCTTTGTCTGTCTGGTTGTTTGTTTACTGGAACTCATTCAGGTTTCCAGAGGGACACTATGTAAATTTTTAACTACTTTGGTATTCTTTGGGTAAGTCAATTGAAAAAAGTCCAGAACCAAACAGACCGTGATTTTTCAAAGCCATAGAAAGTCTCATTTATCCTTCCTTGTTGTAGTTTGAAATGTTATAAGCCCAAATTTTTTTATTAGAAGTATTTTCTTTTTAATGCCAATTTTTCTATTCTCTCAGGTTTGGGACTATTCTTAGTACAATTATAATTTTTTTAAAACAAACAAACAAAATTCCACAGATACAGAGAAATTCTTTAAAATAACAACTTTAGGAATTGAAAACATAAAGAAAATAAAACAAAGTTAGTTTTGATCATCCGTGTGTTTTAATTTATTGGTGAAGGCTGACTCAACTTTTTTGACCATTTTAATTTGGTTATTCTGGATGAGTGATAAAGAAGAAAAGTAACCGGACCCCTGCTAATACCAATGACTTCTTCATAAATAGAGCTTGTAAAAAGCCCAAACCTCCTTTCTGTTGTTCAGGCACAATTTCTGATTAACCTCATTGCTGGTGAGGGAGCTGATGTCGACATACCATTACAGTATGAAAACGGAGACCTGTGTCTTCCCTACTGATTTTCTTTTCCATTTAGTAGCTCCTTCTTCATTCTTTTCATTCTCATTTTGCTTTTTTCTCATTCTGTATAGCTCTTCTTCAGTTTTCACCTTGCTTTTTCATCAAATTTTATCTGCATCTGTGGCATTTTGATTACTTTCTCACACATCCTCTCTCCTATGTGCTGTATGAAGTTTTAGCCAGAATTTCTGCCCACACTAAATGAATTTGGGACTTAGAGACAGCATTTTCCAAATGTAAGGACAGCTTCTTTAATAATTATTTCAAAGATTATATTTCTCCGTATGCCTTTTGATATGTCATGTGTATGATGAAGCTTTGATTTAAAGGATCTCCATGTCTTCTTCCCACTGTCTTGGACACCAATTATAAATATCACCTTGAAAATTTCAAGATTACTGAGTGGCCTGCCAAGTAATCAGCAGTTTCAGTATGCGCACCAATTTGCTGCATTCTTAAAACATAACGTCAAGGGCAAATGTACCATATCATATTTAAAACAAAAAAAAGGTTATTTTTTTTTCCTGCTCAGCAGACATTCCTTCACATTTTTATTGGTGACATTTATAACTGTTACCTCTATGTTTTTGAATATAGAAAATTGAAGGGGTTGAAGGGCTGAAAAAACATCCCTTATTTCCTCAAAGTGCATTAACATTAAACAATAGGCTTAGATTAATCATCTTCTGTTACATGATAGATAATACTCTGAGCTTTGTCCTGTTCATACATCAGTCACTGGCAAAAAATTCGCTGTCTCTCATAGCAGTGAAATACATCCTGGTGTAGAGGATCTGCCTATGTATCCCTTAAATACCATCTAAGCCTTTCAAATAGTGCTTAATAAGAACTTAAGTTGATGTGAAGGCTCATTGCCAGTCTCCAGGATGGAATAGATCGTGAACTCTAAGAATTAAAGTCAGTTGCCTCATAAGCAGCAGGGAAAATTTATGGGAGGTATTTTTGGAAGCATAGATTTAGTGATTTCTGTTTTTTTGTTTTTAATACTTGTTTAAAACAAGCAAATGGATCTGTAATTTTATTTACTTTTTGTATGTTAAACTAATACACCTCACTAATTTGTTTTTCAGCACCCTTCATTTATCTCAACCATGGAGATTTCTCTGAAGCAGGTAATCACAAGCTCGCTTAATTACTGCGGGATATATGGTACACTGAACACTTAGCTTGTTATTTTCTGGTGATGCCTCTTACTTACTGGCCAAGCTTTCCATGGATGACTCTTAAAATGTATCTGGAAGGAAGGAGATATGTTTGAACTTGTTTGCCTGCCTAATTCACATTTGCTTACAAACAGTAATTTGTGTACCCAAGCTGGTAATTATTCACGGAAACAAATCTTTAGTCATACAGTAGTGGGATTTGTGAATGAAGTCAATTCACGTTCATTTTCTGGACACTAGAACTACCTGTCTCTTTACAATCTAGTAATAAATTATTATTACTATTATTGTTGTTATTTTATTAGTAGTCAAGAGAGATCAGGGCCTCACTGTGCTAAAATCTGAGTGCACACGGACTGAAAACCAGTCCCCCTCCTCTAAAACTGCAGCCTAGATCTGGGTGGTCCAACCCTGGCAGTCACGGGAGCCAGTCCCAGTTGGGAATCTCCCAGTGGGAAACGGTTTTATGGCAGCTCCGCGCTCTGTCATGGCTACGTGCACGTTCGGGAGGCAGCGTGACACCAGAGCCATCCCTCCCTGCCCCGCAGAAGTGGCCGGAGCGGCTCCGGCACAACACGCTTCCCTCACACGGGAGGGAGGAGGTATTTTGCTGTTCAGGCATGCACAGCACAGCTGGGTCCCATCTCCCCTGAAAAAAGGTGGCAGGCCAGCTGGAAGTACTGCATGAGCCAGCTCCGGCTCAACAGCAAGCTCTGGGACCACCCTTGTCTCAACAGGCGATCTCCTCGCACGTTGGGGAGAGGGGAGTAATATTATCCCCATCCTACCCAAGAAGCAGAAGCAGAAGATGAAGTTTTATTCACACATGGTCATCCCTAGTTCCCAGATTCTTGATATCACAGCTATCCAGCCACTTGTTTTTAAATGTGTTATTAAACCATTCTTTCCATGGTTTGCTGCCGATTTTTTACTACAGCACAAATCTAAAGGTGTAAGGTGTTACGTGCTGGTGTCTTTCCAGGACTGCAGTCCCCTTTTCTCTCTGCCATCTTGTCAGGGATGGATGGGGTCTGGCCAGTTCACACTGAGCCCTGAGAAACATTTTACAGTAAAGGAGGAATCCTCCCTCATCTTGTGAAATCTGGGACAAGGTTGAAAGTCTCCAAGTGTGGCACTGAAGAAGGGAACTTTTTAAATGGGCTACTTGGAGAACGCTCCTAATTCATTCGCTTTGCCTGATTTGCAGCAACAGTTGTACATTGGTTCCAGGGATGGATTGGTTCAGCTCTCTCTGCACAGATGTCACACGTATGGGAAGGCTTGTGCAGACTGCTGCCTTGCCAGAGACCCATACTGTGCCTGGGATGGAAGCTCGTGTTCCAGATATGCCCCCACTTCTAAAAGGTAAGAAAAAAAAATACAGCGTGCTGTAAAAGATCTTGCTGCCTGCAAGAATTTTAGAGGTTCCTAATCAGAACGTGTTGCCTTTTTACTTAGCATGTCATTTGCCTTAAAATTTGATCATGCTCTGGCCATGTTTCACATTTCTACTCGAAGAGCTGTGAAGACAACATAGCTTTGTTTAAGTGTGTGTGACAGTAACTCGGCTACTGCAGCTAACGTCATAAATCCATCATTTTCCTTTTTTATGCTGAATGCTTTAAGGCACGAGATGCTAAGATGGAGGTCCAGGTTGTGGTTAGCTCTGCCTGAGATGCAAGAGCCTCTCAAGCTTCTGACTTTTGCATAGAGCAGCACCGTAGTTATAAAGCGGAGTTTAACACAGTATCCCAGAGTGTTCAACAGTAAAATACATTTAATTCCCTGATCTAAACAAACAATTGCATTTGTGGTCTAGCCATGAGAGGGAGACAGAGATTTGAGTGCTGTGACTTGACTGCATCAGGAACAGTTTTTCCACAGTGAAAGAAGCTTCCTCTGAACTTTCTGTACCCAGCAGCTAGGACAGCAGCATGAATCTGCATGGAGGGAGAGCACACTGCAGGCTCTAGCAGTGCAGTTCCTAAGCTGCTGGATGTGTCTCGGAGTTTTTGGCTGATTTAGCCAGAGCTCTGAGCTCGCTCGTTGAGCCAGAGTCCTTCACAGCCTCTTCATTCCCCTTTGGACGAAGCCTTCCTGACAGTAATTCTTGCAGTGCGGTTGCAGTCTGATCTCAAGCTCTGGAAAGAGACTTTCTGCCTTAGGGGTTGCAGGGCTGGGACCTGAGCAATTAGACAAACCATTGAAGTTAATGACTCATAGGTTATCATGTCATGGTGTCAAGGAACTTTATGCATTTTCCCTCAAAGGCAAAGCAAACTAAACTCAGAGAAGCATAAATGAAAGGAGAAAAGCAAGTGTTCAGGCTCACTGCAAAGTTAGTGACACATGAGGCTTGCTGAAGTCTGAGGTGGGCTGGGACAGGGAGATTGATGGTCCGTGCTTTTTAACAGATGTGCAGTTTGGTGGGAAGGCCAAAAAGTCTGTGGCTTCAAAACAAAGGATGAGTGACCGGCCTTGGGAGTCCTCCAGTAGATCAGTTACTTGAATATTTTTCTTCTGTGCAGCAGCCTGTGCTTCCAGCATGTCTACAGCTTTTACCACAGCAGACAGCTCGGCCTCGGGAACCTGCTCGTCTGCCGAGGCTTTGCTCTGCACATAGGAGGTCCCGCTCCGGTTATCTTCAGTGTGGCTGTGAGGGAGGAACCAGTTCCTCCCTGGGTCTCCAATTCTTCTACTAAATAAAACAAAATACAAACTTTTTTTTGTAGCTCTTGGGAGATATATACAATCATCCACAGAGGAAGAGTTGGGGTTTTTTTTAATGCTATTACACTGAAATTACACTAAATCGCAGTGAGTTTAAGTAACACACCCAGAGATTAGCAGGCAAGTTAGTTGTGGAAGGGAGCAGACCATCTCAGACCATTGTCTCAAGCATTTTTTCTCTCCATAAGAAGAAAGATAGTCAGATTTGTCAAATTTTTGTTACCAAACTAAAACATATGCTATTCTCTTCTCATTTTAATGATTGGTTTACTAGTATTACCTTGGGCTGATCTGGAGCTCAATTTTGAATATCACCTGTTGAACCTCAGATGTTTTTCATGTCCTACAACATTAAGGATGGTTTTGGGTATTTCCAAGAAGTCCACCCCTTCAGGAGACCTGTGCCCCATGCTCCTAAAGCAGGTTTAGATGCTCTTTCTGTCACTATATTGCATGCTGCTTATGCTAGGCAGACTTTTTTCTCTTGCTTTTTCTCTTTCCCCTCTCAGTGGTTTTCCCAAATCACAGGCCCTTCTCTTGATGTCAATTGTACAAATCTCTCTAGGCCACATGCTGCTTTGAGGGTGAGGCTGGTTTTAGTTAAGACCGTAATTGTCAGCAGTAGGGTGGGAGCAATGCGAGTCCACATCTGCTGAGCTCCTCTATATTTTGTTGTTGAATTCCAGCAATTATGCCTGAAGTGTTACAAGTTTGCATGCTCTTCCCGTAGGCGAGCCAGAAGGCAAGATGTCAAATATGGAGACCCCGTTGCACAATGCTGGGATGTGGAAGACAGTGAGTATTTTGCACCTTTCTTGCTCTTTTGTCGCTTTGTCAGCAGACTTTGTTGTAAGGGTCTCTGTCTGTGAAAACTTGCTGAGCTCGAGCGAATGACACCGTTAAAGCAGTTGCCTCTCCCACACTTCATATACGTTACCCGTCCTGCAGTTAAATTCGCAGAGCTGGGGCTGAGAACGCACAGCCAGCATGGGACGGCACCTTCGCATCCCTTATGGGCGACCCTCCCCAGCACTCATCCCAGGGAGGTAGATGTGCCCCTGACACAAAAACATCACACACATCCCTACAAGTAGCTAGTGGGACGTGTGTGATGTTTCGTCCAGAAACAGGGGAGATAATCCCACGAGGAAACCCCAGGGGTGAACGGGGAACACGCCATCTTCTCCCATTCTGCTGCCTACACTTGACACAAGTCCCAAGGCGCAGCTCCAGCTGCCAAACCAGCCCCTTCCCCTCCCCGCAGCTACTTAAATACTCCCGTTATTAGCAAGAGCCTACCCCGCTCTCTCCATCGACTCCCCCCTCCCTTTCCCACACCCTCTTTTAGGATGCCAAAGGGTCTGGTTTGCTCCTTTGGCAACGGCAGCGCTTCTCTTACAGCGAGCACTGTCAGTATGAAATCCTGCGGTTACGCGGCAATCTCTGCGGCAGCGTAAAATAAATGAAAAGCATTCAAAACCAAGCTTGGATTTGTCTGGGGCTCTTCTAGCCTCTTATTAAAGCAAACAACCCAGTCAAAACAGTATTGATTGTATCGCTGCGTTGAACGTTTGGTTGGGACAAGCCACCGCTTTCCATTGATCTCTGGGTATTTTCGTGCCGCTGCGGTGCTGGGTGCCTGCTGCAGATCTCGGCATGAGTCAGTGCAGAAATCAGAGCTGCTTGCCACAGGATCAAAGCCTTCATCTGTTGCACAGTATAGAGGGCTCTGACTGTACATGTGTGCTTGCAGACATAGTTAAAAATCAGGGTAAGATCTCGTTTCCATTAAAGTCAATGACAAAACTCCTGTTCATTCCCAAGGGCCAGAATTTCCTCGCTTGCTGCTTACCATGGCTCTCCAAATAGTGGCATCTGAGACTGTGCAAAGCTCAAGGTTATAGAAACCCTAGCAGAAAGGCTGACAGTGTCACATTTTCCTGGAAGGATAAAGAGATACTGGAAGAGTTGGCTTTACTAGACAAATGTAAAATGACTTAGCACAGAAATTAGTATTAATCCTTTGCCCTCATGTAGCTCCACCAGTAGAAATTTTATCCAGCTGGGGATGACTCCTGTGTGCCATAAAACCATGAAGCTGACCTGTGCCACTCCAGGCTCTTGGCTTATTTATGCCATTTGAGATAACTAATAACATTATGACCCCAAAACCTATTTAAATTCAGTGCTCCACTGTGTGAGATTCACTCCCAGAGACTTCATTGGCTGCATGAAGTTGTTTGGCTCTGCTGAAATCTCAGTGGCACAGTGAAATAAAAAAAAGGCATTTAATGTGGAGAGCTTGAATTTCTATAGATCTCATATAGGTACTTATTATACTGAAAAAACAATCCAAAATTGTATTCATTTTGTTGTTGAGCTAACTTTAGATTTAGGAGACACCACTGCTTTCACCTTCCCTTCTGTTATTGGCAGGGTGTAAGAAACAGCTTTGATCTGATGGTAAGGCAGATATGACACAGATAAGACAGGCTGGAAGGGGAAATGGAGATGCAGAGATTAGAAATTACTTGCTCAGGTTTACAGAAGGCCAAGAAAGGAGCACAGATCTGCTCATGGCTCCTTCAGTGTTTGGTCTTAAAAATACTACAGAGCATTTCAAATTATACTGAAGGAAGGTAAACTTCAGTTTACTTTAGCCCTGTGACTCCTTTAAAGTGTTTGGGATGAACAAACCAGACCATACAAGCTGCCTTCAGCAGCTTTAGTTCAGGTTTAGTAGTTGCATTACTTAAAGGAAAAATACAGGTCAGATTTTAAATTCCTCAAAGGTGAAAACCTCAACTTTAAAATGGAGCAAGCTTGTGATATAGATTTTATTGACCTCCTTAAAAACCAGTTGCACTGAAGGAAGGTTAGCAGCCGCCTCTAAATCCTCATAGTTATAGTTTAAGCTAAAAGTTAAGTTTCCTTTTGCTTTTTTATAATTCACTCACTCTTATAGCATCTGTTCTGAATCAGGCTATTTTCCCATTGCTTTAAAAACCAGGTCAGGGTTAATCTCCTGTACCATGTTTGCTTTCCAGGCATTAGTCATGAAACTGCTGATGAAAAGGTGATTTTTGGCATTGAATTTAATTCAACTTTTCTGGAATGTATTCCTAAGTCCCAGCAAGCCTCTATTAGGTGGTATATTCAGCGCTCTGGAGAAGAACATCGAGAAGAGGTAAGTTATAGTCATCAAGGCAAGTTTCCTCTATAGAGAATTCAGCTGAGCATTGAAAGGCAGGAGTTATTGGGATTAGTCGATGTTTTACTTTTCCTTGCCTCACCTTAGGTATCACATAGCATTCTGGTATCACCATTTGGGGCATGCAGTAGGGAAGAGAGAAGCCATTTGCACTGTGTCATAACCAGATTTAGATATTTATTTTGACTTACACGTTCATTCTATTAAAAAAAAGAAGAAAAGATAAATTAGGCTTTAAATAGTGGTAAAAAATCAAAGTACTGAAAAAAAAAAGCCCTTTTATCCAGTAATTAATACAACTACTTCTGTAGGTAAAAGTGTGTTCAAACCTCTTTGTTTTAACAAAATCTCTGCTCTATTTAGTGTCTGATTGCATTCCCTTATCATGCTAAGCAGCGTAGCTAGGAACTGCACGTGTGGCTTGCTGCTTCTCTGCATCTCTCCCCAGAGAAGGAATGGTCTGTGCAGTAAAAAGCTTTTTATTTGCTTTTTTTCATGTTAGTGGAGTCTGAGAATTGTTCTTAAATGGCACTCTGCACTGATGAAGAGATGTCAGGTTAAAGAATTGCACCTTGCATCTGGAGTAGAAGGCGATGAGGCTTGTGATGGCCCTTAATTCCTGCAGGAGGCAGATTTGGGGTCCTCACTAATGGAGAAGCCCTGGAGAAGCCTCCAGGTCCCCACATACCCCCTGCCCAATTTTCCTGCTGATTCCTCTCTGATCTAGTGACAAAGGGACCCTCTGACATGCCCAAAAGGACAATGTGCTGGGACTGATTTGGGCTGGGTCTGAGTGAATTTCAAACCTCAGGAGTTTTCATAGTCTTTGTCTTACATGAGTGATTTTGTGTCTGAGGCCAAGTCCTGCTGTGATGGCAACCATGGCAACGGGGAAGGAGAAGGGAAAAGAACTGCCCTTTCAAATGAGCTGTTAGGTGTTAGATATGCTTTTTTGTTATGTTCATCCAAGACAAAAGTTAGTTTAAATAAGAGGAACTATCAAACACCCAACCGGTCTTCCACTCTCAATGATAATTCATCCTTTCTGACTGCAGAAAATGTGCTGCTTCTTTCTAAAGGCTGGGGAGATGCAGGCCAGGGCAGGTGCTCATGAGAGCATCACCTCTGGGTGAGGTGGGACTCGTAGCAGTAGTCCCAAAGTTGCAACCTCAGTTATGTCTTGGCCCAGAAAGCCAGAGTAAGGGGATACAAGGCACTTCTGATCTTCCACCAGATAAGACAAACAACCCGCAAGGCTGTATATTGACTACGACACTGCAGTACTTTAATTTACTCCCCTTCTCCTACTCATGCTTTGGGTTGGCAAAGATTCTTTCCTCTGCTGAGAATAAAAACGTCATTAATTTATAGACACAGTGCTTGCACAACATGCACTAAACACTGAAAGAAAGAGAATACTGGTTTGAAATATCACCTCTAACCTCCATTACAGTCCATACTTGGAAAAAAATTTGATTTTCTGATCAGCTGGCCAAGCACACTCTCAGCCACAGGTAGTTGAAGTGAAAACCCAGCTAGAAGTGTATCAGCCTTTAAAGACCTATGGGCATTCATTGTTTGTGCTTTAATTGATTTACCTTTAACTGCCCTGTACAGAAGACTCTGTGCTCTACTTCCCTAAGGCAGCAGTTTGTAAATGCACTTACATATTTGATCAGAGAAACAAGTAAAGTACTTGCTTAATTCTAACCATGTGTTTAAGACTCATTTTTAAAGTAAATTTAAGCAGATAGTTAACAGGTTTTTGGTTGGGGGTTTTTTTTGGTTTGGGGTTTGTTGGTTTTTTTCTGTGTGTGCTTTTTTTCTATTTTCTTTTTTCTGAACAGGAAGTTATGAGGACACTCAATCATTTTTTAAAACAATGTCTTGCAACTACAGCATGTGCCTGAGCTTCTCAAAAGGAGCTACTAACTTTGTGAAAAGCAGACAGTTCTCTGTGAAAAATGTAATATTTCTGCATCATACGAAGTCACACTTTCAGGATTTGAAAGCCTCTTTTGAAGGGCTGCTTTTGGTTTTATCTGTGTCAATTTAGGGGAAAAAAAAATCAGTTGATTTTCTCATAAATCACAGCCTCAGATAGGCCTCTGAAGGTCAGGAAGCCAAGCTCAAACTATCTTTCTTATTTGACTGTAGAACAAACTGCAGGTCAAACCAACTTTTGAACAAAGTTAGGGCAGGCTAACCTATATAGCATAGCCTAAGTTAAGGCTATATTCTTTTTTTGCCACGCTTTATATTTCCAAAAGGTTCATTGTGGCGGCGACCTGGCCTCTGCTACTTGTCCTGGGCCAAATGCCAGTTACTCAGGCATGGTGATGTCCAAAACTACAGGACGGCCCAACGTGCCAAGGATGTGTGCGTTGAGAGAGAGGAAGGGAATGCGTGCATATATGTGACGGCATTTGAAGCTCCAGCAAGCACACAGCATACATCTTTGCACATTAGCAGCCTTCCACAGCAATGTTTACTGGGCTTGCTCTGTGTAAACAGTCTGACATCTGTTTGTATGAGAAAAGTAAAGCTTTGCTAAAAGGCTAGATTAACCTCTGAGGCAAATTTAGAAGAAAATTTGAAGGAGAAATCTGCAGACAGATTTTCTACATTATGAATGCTAACAGTAGGCAAATAGCTTTTTACCACATATTGTCCCTAAAGCCATAGCAGTGTTTCTGTGATCTAGCTTTGATAAAATAGAAGTTGGAGCACATGTTCTGCAACTCCTTGGGGTGGTTTTGTTAGGTTTTATTTATTTTTTGTTTTTTTCAGTCTTTGAAGATAACAGCCTATATAAATGCATATGCACACACTGATGATTACAGGATCAGATCACTTAAAGACAGTGTATAGCTATTAGTTTTGTTTGATTCCTGTCAGAAAATCCGTATAGTAGCAGAATTTCTAATGTTTTGACTCAGGTTAGTTCCAGGGTCCTAAGAACTTGAAGTCCTTCTGAGCAAGCTCAGCTTGCACATCTCATATTGGGAGATACCATTTTTAGAGAGAAAAAAAAAAAAAAAAAAAAAGAGAGAAGCTTTGTTGGCTACTTTTTAAAGATAAAGATCTTAATCTAGAAATGTCACATTTTCAAATGCATGTACCTGAAGTTAAATCCCTAATTTCATATATGGCTGCCTAAATAAGTGACCGGATCTATAGAGGTGCTGAACGATCAGTCCTCCTATTAGATAGAATAAGGTTAAAATGTTAATCTCCAGAAATGGAGATTTTCAGGTTTTCTAATTTGACTTATCAGTGAAAATGAATTCATCGGTATTAGAGCCTAATTGGAGACCTTCCTAGAAAATCCAAAGATTGGCAGAGTAATTTACTTTCTTTTCAAAGTACTTCAATTTGACAAAAATACCATATGTCACAGAAACAGTGTGGTCATATTTAATGTGTAGCTTGATCTCTGCTCAGCCAATACCTTACCATAACTTTTCCCATTACAATTATATTTTCTGCTCTCTCTCTCCCTTCCTGCAGCAGATTTCTCAAATAACACTGCACATTATTTTAGTGCATGTCTTAGTGGTGTAACTTATTGTGATGACGATACCATGCTATGCAAGTGACTCCGTGCACCTGGAATTTAGGTTACGGACTTTTAGTTCCAGGGCTGTAACTGTAATGTCTCATCAAGTCTTTAAACCTGGCTTTACAAATAGATGGCTATGCAGTGTCCCGGCCATGCACTACAGCTTCCTGAGGGAAGGAAAAGGGCAAAATCCAGGCTGGATGGGAAGAGTTTGGCCCAGCAGGATGTTCCCGACATTTCACCCTTAGGGTCATGGTTCAGAATGTGACTTCCAGGCAGAGCGACCTGTGGGGAGGGACAGGATCTCCTGTGGTACAGGAGCTGTCACCAGGTCATTTTGCTGCCAGTGGGAGTACATTTCCCTGTAGTTTGAGGCCATTTTAAGGTCAGGAGTCAAATATCTAGTGCTTTTGTGTTTCGTGTTGCTCACGCAATTGATCATGTTTGTTCCTGTGCGTGCAGGGTTAGTCACTGAGAGGAGGGAGAGCGTTTCGGTGACTGCAGTTCATAAAAAAAAGTGGGGACGTCATCTGTTCGTAACGCCTTAAACTGCTGAGGTTTTCTGAAGCTTAAAACAGATATTTATTTATTTCTCAAAAAAATTCCGATGTGTTATGTTATATATATATAATATGTGTCAGGACTGCAAAAAGCAAACGCTCCCTACAAAGACATCAGTTTTGGTGCCCCATGGCTCTGAAAAGTATTAGCCCCCCCTGCTTTAGGCTACACTTCACCCCGAGACTTCTGCAGCTCCAGGTCTGCCAAGCTGCCACCTCCCCTTGCAGGGGACAGAACAAACCGCATGGTCTGAAGCGACAGAATAGGTGCAGTTCGCTTTTAACTCTCTCCTTCCTGCTCTATTAATACCTGGGGGTGAAAACAAATCCACTGAAAGGCAGGAGGACATTCCAGTTTCTTCTTCAGCGCTTCTCACCCCCCATATTCCTGCCCCACAGCCCTGGGCTGTGTTTTTCTGACAGACCCAGCTTAATGACCGTCTGATGGTTTGGTAGGTACAAGAGTTTGACCCAGTCTTGGACAGGACATCTTGCCAGGCACAAGATTGTCACCTCGCTCCCCCATAAGAGTGAAGAGATGTTGTTTCTATTCCACATTTTAGCCAGACTGAGAAGACCTTTTTCAGTTTATCCAAGACATAAGTTTCCATGTCTTTTTGCGGCTGGAGGTTTTTGCGTCATGGTGCCGATTTTCTTTGTTACAACCATCTGGTCAGCAGCATCTTGTGAACAAAGGTCACAGATTCAGCGCCAGCCCTGAAATCTAAGAGTTGGATGAGAGCTGAGTAAGGAAGAGGACATACACCAAGGACTGAGTTTCCACTAGTACCTTCTGTTAGAGGAGTGTAGTTCAATGTTTGAATCCTTAGGTCAATGAGAAAGAGATCAAGAGAGTGGGGAAAATAAGAGATTCATTCTGCAGCCTAGGCACTACTTACAGCTCTCATGCTTTCACTCTTTTATTTTATTATATGACTCACTGGCTTTTTTTTCCCCCTAATACCTTGAGATTCTTAAGTAAGACTAATATTTTTGACAGTTTCCTGGGGAAAAAAAGAAGTAACTCTGAATTGAGATACAGCACATGACATTTCTGCTTTGATTTGGATATAAGGGGGGGGGAGCGGGTAGGAGTTTGAAATTTAGTTGCAGAATAAGAAGTTAGCTACACCTTGCAAATAATAGGAATTTTGTGTTTCCATAATGACATTGTACCAGCAAAGTGTTCTTCATTTTTCCTGTGGCTTCTTGGTAAATAAAAAAAGAAGTTTAAAAAAAAAAGGAAAAGAAAAGAGAAATTAACTCTACAGCTGTGTTGGAGTTAAATGATTATTTTCCCAGTACAAGAGAAACAAAGTCATGTGTAACAATAATGCCAAAAAAACCCCAGAGTGATCTTTATTTCCAGTCAAATGATGAGGATGAAGAAGAAAACAATAGAAAATCAAAGATGAATGTGAATTCTCAGCAAATGTTCCTCATTTTCCTTTCTCCCCCTCTCAATTTGTTCAGGGGTTGCAGCTAACCCATGATTAGTCCAGCTTTACCTCTAACATTTTTTCACATGTTGATTAATGAGGGAAGGCAGGCTTTGAAGCCACTTTCTTGTCCCAGACAGGTGCAGTGTTTTAACTGTGAAAGAGTTGACATGTGAATTATTTGTAAAGAGGGAGCTATCTAAACACATCATTAGCAAAGGACAAAAGGCATTGACCTAACCTGGTGCCACAGCACTTTCAAATCCTTGGTTGTTTTCCAACTTACTGATTGTTTAAAGATTTGCCACGATTATTGGCAATGCCTATTTTTTCTCCATTGTTAAATTCAGGCTGTGAAAATCAAGTGTTTGATTTGTATGGAGATCTTTTCCCTTTTGTCAAATATTGCCAGTATCTGTGGCATGTGCCATAATTCAGGTAATGTAATTTTAGGCAAATTTATGTGCTTATCATGAAGGATGAAAAGTACAAATTGTTGATAAAATATTGTCAAAAATCTGCTCCCACTCCGCTAAGAAACGAAAGTTAATGGTAATCAGTTGCTTCATTTTTGTGGTTTATAATTTGTTCCTCATTGGACAAAACTGTCTCTCATGTTTAAGCTTTATCGTACGCTCAAATTTAAGCACATGTCAGCAAGCTTTCATGAATTAAAGCTTTTGTGCTTCTGAATAGTTAAATCCTATTTACAAATATTTTAGGAGAGTTATTGATTTTGACATGGGGGGAGAGCAATGAATCCACAGTTGATGTCTTTTACCTAACTAGTCTTTTCACTCACCCCAAAATTTAATAAAATATGTTTTACATCTATAGGTCAGGAACCAAAGAGCACATTAAGCATTCAAGTGAAAGGTTAAAGATCTACTACCAAGTAATGAAATGCCAGGTGTTTATGAAACTCCAGAGCCCTGTGGAGGGAAAAATAGAGAGGAAAGGCAGGAAGAGTTCTGAACTTATGGGTAAAACAACATAAACAGGATACCAAAAAGAGAAGTGAGGGGGGAAAACAGTAATGAAGTGTTGCTCAATGCATGTGAAATCGGAGCCATAATTTCATCCTGCCAGAGGATAAGAATGGAATGAACAATGAAGGCACAGAGAAGGAGGAGGTGACAGTCACCGTAAATCAATATCCAAGGTTAATACAGGACATTCTGTAAGAACGCTGCTTCATTAAAAATAGGAGTTGTGATGGGCTGGGATTAAGGGACACAACCAATTTAGACTCTGTTAGCTTTCTCTGCAGTATCCCAAGGCGGATGGAGGGGCAACTCTACCAGTTAACACGTTTACAACTAGAAAGTGACGGCTGCGACACAAATGGTAAATAGTTATGAGTAGCAGGGTGCTGGACTTGGGGGTCCAGTGATCTTTTCAAGTCTAGATCTGCCATTATTCTGCCTTCTTTTCACTGAAAATAGGCGAAGCACTAGTGAGGGCTCTTTGGAGTGGTGCCCAGCCAGCCGAAACAGCCAGCTGGAGATCGTCCAAGTGTAGGAGGTACACAGCTGTCAAGACACTCTAGACTACAATACTGGCAGAGCCACCGATAGGCAGATGCTACTGCTGCAATTGCATCAAGCCCTGAGCTCAAAGAGATCCGTCCTGTTTTCACTCAGACAATGTGGGAACTCGGTCTTTGCACAGTGCCTTATGAAACCCGAATGTCTGGAAATTAGCTGCTTCTTCCCATCCTTTTCCCTAAATTTCTCAAACTTGGGTCTTCATGTTGACATGAACCCTGGGCAGAAGAAAGAGGGGCTTCCTTGTCATATTGCAACAGCCAAGCCTCCAAAAACACTTCCACCTGGCCCCTGCTCCTGCTTCTCTCTGTGGAGTACAGCACCACAAGGAAACACCTGCCCCAGACATATTTCTGCCTACAGCTACTTATTTGTGGATTCATTTATGCATTTTATGCTCCTGTTTTTACTGTAAGAAAGGTACACTTACTTGGAACGAAGTGTCGCTCGCTGATAAAATTGAGGTCTACTGCCCTATGCTGTAGGTTCTAGAGGGGGTTGTTTCTAGTCTGTCTCCCTCCTGTCTTCTGTGTATGTGCTTGTGGCTTGACCATGATTTCTCTGGTTTAAACTCAGTGTAGTAAATCAAAAGTAGCTTGTGCTCATGTAGCACCTGTTGTCAGGACAATCGATTTTCCAGGAATTTCCTGAAATTAGTATGATTTCACCCGGCTGGTGCCAAGTAGGCATGCTTATATACAGTTTACAAACAAGGAAACTAAAGCTCGGGCTTGACCCAACACCGTCAACTGGTGGCAGGAGCCAAAAAATACTTGGCCACAGAACTAGGCAGCCACAGCCACTTTTAGACCAGGCTTTTGTAGCAGCTGATTTCTTGTCTGTCCTGCAGTCTGATCAATAGCAGTACGGAGGCCTATATCCATCCATCCACATCTCTATCTATCCATCTACCTACGTATCTATCTACCTATCTGATCTGCATGTTACTGAAGACTGTTATAGCTGATACAGTAGCAAGTCAAAGTGTCTCTCGCTCTCTGTGCATGTATTATATACATGTGTATTGCTTTTTCTGGTGATCTCAAAATGGTCTCTAAAATTATTTAACCCTTCCAAAGTCAATATCATAGAAACTTAGGAAAGGGTAAAGCAAAAAGCCCTGGGAGGTCATCTCATCCATCTCTTTGCTCCGAGAGACCCTGTTATGATAAAGTCCTAGTGAGTTAGAATCATAACAGATGGAGAATCGTTATGTATGTGTACATTTTTTCCCAGGGAGTAGAAGAGGGAATCGTGTGCAGATTTTCTACATAAAGAAACAGTGTGTAGCTTACCCACTGTGAATAAATCTAATTTAGTCATCTTTATGCCTCCCTGATCTTCATCCTCTGAAGTTTGCTGGAGGGTCAGATGTGCACTCTGGGAAATATTCCAGATTCTGTGTTGGTTCTCTCTGCCCCCACTCCCTCCGTCTCAAACCCACTACTCAGCCTCGTGCTGGAGTTTTTCTGTGTTAAAGCAATGCCCCCGGCAGCGCCGGGGCTGTGTTTAAGGCCTTGGCTTTGCTGTGGGCTGAGCGAGCAGCGCTCAGGTCCTCGGTGCCGGTGTGCGCTGCAGCCTCTGTGCGGCAGCAGAACATAGCGCGCCTGGGAGGTGACAGCTTTGGACGAGACCAGGATCGTTTTCAAAGGAAATGCTGGGCTTGGACACGGAGTTAGGGCTCTGCTTTCTACTTCCACCTCTGCTACTAATCTTTATATGGTCTTTGGCAAATCACTTACCTTCTATGTTTTCCAGCTGCAAAAATACTTGGGTGCCCAGTGCCCCATCCTGGGTTTTTTGAGGGGGGGTATGCTTTTTTTTTGACTTAGGTTATTTTGGAAATCATTTTCAGATCACCAGATATGTAACTTACCTGACAGTTATTACTCTAAGGTGCTCCTTATTTTTAACAAGCGAGATCGTGCTGTATTTTTGGAAATATTTCCATTCATAAATGAAATTACAGTTCCACGCTGACAGACTTCAGCTCTCACTTGCAATCTCATTCTTTTCATTGCCTTTTTTTTGTTCCTCTTTTTTTTTTTTTTTTCCTCTTGAGTTCTTCTTCACAGACCTTAACAATAAAAGAATTGTACTCGGTTGTATTTGTCTAACCTCATTGGGTGCTTTTAATCACATCTCAGTGAGTCAAAGCCAGGATCAACTTCCTTTTGTAAAACCCAGTTGAAGAAGATCAGAATCACAGCATTCCACTTTAACAATCAGTAGTAGTATTTATTTTCAGCGTAACAGGGCCTCGGCACTCCAGGTGTATACAAGCACACTGGTATATTGGGTGCATTACAGATGCCTCAAGAAGAGCAGTTAAAAAATGAATGGGGTTTGTGGCACTAACTAGCTACCCTTCCTGGGAGAACGTGGTCTAACTTATTGCATTGTAGTGCGATGAGTGTTACTCTCTGTCCTTGCAGCTGTACAGTATGTATCTTCTATTACTGCATGCTGAAATGTCAGTGATACAGGTGCTATAGTTAGGAGCAGAACTCAGCCATTGGAAGGATCTCTGGTATCTGTGCCAGCCGCACGTGACCCACGGTGTGCTGGCACCCGAGGGATGAGGCATGCCGTGTGCCAGCCCAGCCTCTTCTCCACCTCGGTATAGCGCTGACACGCGGTCTGGTTTTGCTGATGAAACTCACCTACCACATTCTTCCTTGCCCACAGCTGAAGGCTGACGAAAGGATCATCAAAACGGAGCATGGGCTGCTGATCCGCAGCTTGCAAAGAAGGGATGCGGGAGCCTATTTCTGCAAAGCCCAGGAGCACACCTTTGTCCATACCATCGTGAAGCTGAATTTAAACGTCATTGAGAACGGGCAAATGGAAAGCACTCAGAAAACTGAGGATGAGGAGGGCCGGGTGAGGGATTTGCTGACGGAGTCCCGGCTGAGGTACAAGGACTACATCCAGCTGGTGAGCAGCCCCAGCTTTAGCCTGGATGAATACTGTGAACAGATGTGGCACCGGGAGAAGCGGCGGCAGCGGAACAAAGGTGGTGCCAAATGGAAGCATGTGCAGGAGATGAAAAAAAAGCGAAACCGAAGGCACCATGAGCCAGCCAGGCCACCGTCTACATAGTTTGTAAATGCTATTTAAAGAAAGGACATTTTCCATGCAAAAAACTATACTGTGTTCTGGTTTTGTGCATCTTGCCTATGAATTAGTACTGCTTCTTATTGAAAACAGATAACTCACCATCACTATTAATCTGTATGAGACTGTACAATGGGATTCGATACCAAATGAAATGTTCCTTATTGGAGTACCGCACACCAGGCAATAATTTCAAATGCATTCATTAAAAAGAAAAGATGTACACTTTTAGCTAATTTCTGGGTAGCCTGAGGCTACGTGAGCTGTATTCTGTATTTCCTGCATAATTTTCACATAGAATTTAGTGTCCGTGTTCCCTTGTTAGTATTTGCTGCCACATTCCACCGCAGGGGTGGGTACATTTCAGGGGAGGGCAGATGTATTTCTAGTTCTTTGGCATCTTTCTGAATAAGAAGCATGGTAGACACGTGTGACAGATCTGCAAAAATACCTGCTAATTTACCCATTGGGCTTGTATACAGGCTCATGGGTGGGGTTTGCTAGCACAGAGCCACACAGCAAAACATCACATTAAGTATTGGCTTAGGGACAACATTCACGCTCCCCATAAAAAAAGAGAAATCATAATCATATTTTAAGAGAGGGGAATTATCGAGCGTTACTCATTAGAGTTTGAGTAGCCACCAGTTTGCAGTCCATCTGCTGAAATGAAATGTTGACTCTAATTGAAACTGCCACCGAGATGCTTGGGAGTAAATTTCCTAAGTGGTCCGTGGGAGGTACGTGCACAAATCCTATTAACGAATAATGGGATTCCTGCCTGCACTTCTATCTCTCCAAAGGTTTGACTCTGACTGTTTCTCTGGCCCTTTGCTAGCTTTGTTTTATGCAGAGGAAAAGAAAAATAAGACAACAAAGCTAAAACAAAAGACGATGAGGGAAAGTATTTGGTGGCTGAGACCAGTGCTCTTGACACAGAGCTGACATTCCTCAGATGTGTGTATTCTTTGGGATTTTCTCCCAAAGGTCTTATGTATTTTTAAGTTGAAAATTTGCATTGTTGGAATTAATACTTTTATTATAATTAAATAAAACAAAAGATGTCCATGTGTAAATAAAACTTGTAAGTTAGGAATTTGCTTTATACCATAATTTCATTTGTAAAGTGTTCCTTGTTCCTTGGTTCATATTTTGGTTTTAATAATGTAAATTTTCCCATATAAGCAAGAAACACTGGCCTCGTTCTTGGCTATTTTACGTCAATGTGATTTCATTGATTTTATTCCTGATATGCAGCAACAAACACAAGCTCAAAATCAGGCCTACTGTCTCTTCTCATGAGTCACAGCCCCCCTTTCCTCTCTTCCATCTAACCTCCCTCCGTTTTGCCTTTCACGCCTTTTTGAGTGTGAAATGACAAATTAGCCACTTCCTCACATGGAAAGAGAGCTTTGATGGATACCAAAACGACAGACTTTACTTGTTTCTCATGCATTCTACAGATCTTGAGAGCAAAGTCTGTGGGAAACCCGTGTAATTGGTGTGCACCTCATTAAGGAACTGAAAACGTTGGCTCTGAAATTTGTAGATTCGCCCTTGCCCGTGCTAGTGTTTGTATGCGCATTCAGTCCCCGATCTATAATTGTGTAGATCCAATTTGCATCGCTGTTAATTTCCTCTCTGTTGAAAGTCAGATATGGCGAAGTGTTTGTCAGATTTCAGAAAGGAATCTCAGCTTACCCACGTTCTTGTAAAACCCGAAAGCTGAGTTTGCATGTGTTGTATAAAAGCCAGCGATACCATATGTCATTAATTTTAGGTGCTTTTTTAATAGGAGATGTATGAGTTAATTAGGAGATATTAGATAGCATGCGTACAATGCTTTGATCATGTAAAGCACTGAGTGCTAACTATTATAAAAGATGTCTGTGGGGAGAAGGGCATTTCTCAGCACAGGACCTTTAATCAGCAGAGACACTGATGCTGAAGATACTAACCAGTCGTACAGTACTTTGAGAACAGGCAGAGAACTTTTTGGCATTTTTGCTGCAAAATAATGTAGGCCAGGCATTTCACAAGAGGCTTGTCATTTTGGGTACCTTGATTTTAAGGCCAATTAAGACTACTTAAAGGAGGGGGGCTGTATTAAGCTACTACATATAAAGCACCCTAAGACAGGGATATTCGATATTCTTGGCTGGAAGGTTATAGTGTCACCATAGAGAAACTGCCCAATTATTCCTTGTTAGATTTTTATCAGTCCACAAAGTCCCATTTCTCTGACTTGGACATTAAGTAAATGAGTAGAACCACACCAAGGCTATGGAATAACAGGTGGTCTGCATTCGCATGCACTGACAAAGGACCTACTCTTCTCCCCAGTGGTGACGCAGTACTTCAATTATTGCATTTCAGACAACTCTCATCACATGTTTGCCTACTTCATAAAAAGGCCAATCAATTTCTTCTTTGATATTTTTTCTCCTCCATGAAAACTAAATCATCTGATTTATGTTTAGATATGATTGGGGGTATGTATTCTACAAATGAACCGCTCGCCCTGACTTTAGTAGAAATCTGGGATGACTAAGGGCCTCAGTGCTGGGAGCATTAGATTTGAATGGTTGAATTAAAATGTTATTACTCTTAAAAACAACTTTCATTTCTTTTATTTCAATGTTGTTGCAATGAGATTCTTCTTAAAGAAATGACCTCATCAGTCTGGGGTACAGTGGTAGCGTAAAACCTCAAGTGAGATATAAGGCCTCTTCCATCATGGGAAATAAATTCAATATCCTCCAAACCGGTGTGCTGTATTGGGTTCATGCCACCCCAGGGAGCATATTTAATAATATTGCGTAGATAAAAGTCTGTGTTTTGATACACTGGGTAAGATGTATGCTAGAGCTGGCAGGGCTAGCACAGCTCCTCATGCACAGCAGGTATTACACATGCAAGGAGGCCAGAGGACCTTGGAGACCAGGGCAGGAGAGGGACAGATCAGGGATCACTGCAGGAGGTAAGACAGGGTTTTGTTAGGCAGGACTCAGCAATGCAAAGCCAGGAGTAGGAGCAGGAGGAGCAGTGGGTCATTCCACAACCCGCAGTCCTGAAGAAGGGTTCAGAGGATGAGCTATCCCAGAAACTGTAAAAGGAGAGGATCGCCCTCTTTTAAAAAACTTTCACCTTCTCTATAATTTAAAAGCTTAACTCTAAGTCTGCTTAAATTTCAAATCAATGATTTGAGGGTCAGCTGGGCTGCCGTGAGCTGTACTATGAGCCACAACAGGCCCGTAGTTAAAATGAAACTGAGCCTTGACTCCTTCAAGAGCTCCATAAAAATGAAGGTAAACGAAGTTTTTGTCCAGAGTGGAAAAAAGTTGCCTCCACCTTAATAACTGTAGGTCTTAAACAGATCCCTTAGCGCATATGATACAACATAGATATCTATTTACATATGCATTCAACCAGGAGTCCAATTATTAATACATTATCTTTTCCTTCCACAAAACTTTTCCATTGACCCTACTTCAGCAAAAAGTCAGTGTTGGACTGAAGCGGTTTCAAACAGATTCTTAGAATAACCAGCACAATGTGAGCTGTAGTTATAAAAATGCTGAAAACTGACATAAGCTTTAAAGCCCAACAGGGCCCTAAACTTTGTAGCGATCTTGCAGTCAGTTAAAATAAAACAGAAAATGGGATTAGCAGAAAAAGGAATAAAGTATTAACACTTATTGTGATAAACCAGTTCCGTTACTGGAAACTGTTCCAACAACAGGTGTGAATGTGTGTTCATGCCATAAGCAAATACTTTTCTCTCAAGTAGTTAAACTTACATTGCTTGAGCTATCTAAGAACCTGAATACTTTCCAGTTCATACGCAGATTTTGGACCTGGTTCTTATGTCACTTCTAATGAAGTTAAATGCAACAGATTTCCTCTGGTTCGTGTGCTTTTGAGATCAGAAGATCCCTACAGTTCAAATGCTATGATCCCTTTGATCTAACCATTATGGGTATCGATCTGCATTTAACATTTCAGAAAATGAATAATTATTTGTTATTATTACTCATTCTTCATGTAATGAGCCTGTGTCTCATAATAATGCCTCAATATTTAATAATGACTAATGGAAATTGAGTTTGCTAATGTTTTGTCATATGAGCATATGTGTATAGGAGTGCATATACAAATATCTTATTTTCTGTTCATTTTCTAACAGAGGTTAATTTGCAAAGGCAAATGTGATTTCAAGAGTCAAGGTTCAGCTCAGCTTCCACTGACAGCAGAGATTAAAATCCTTCGGGAACTGAATCGTAGCCTAAGTAGACTATAATCTATTTATAGTCTGGTAGTCAAACACCCGAAGCTATGTATTGTTCTGTAGAGTATATTGGCCTGGTCCTTCTTGCACACAGTTGTAGATGAGACATGGAGGTCTAAGGAATTACATCTGCCTGAATGGAAAATTAAGCCCATATGTCTCTCTAATATATTCTGTTACAATTTATAAACTTTAAATGGTCTCTATTGTAATATTTTACCATAGTGTTGCTAATATTACCCTGAACTAGGCTTCTGTCGTTGGCTGAAGTGTGACATTCTTTGCAGTTGTAATCCAGATTTCGAGGTTTGTAAAATAAGTTCATTACAGTAACAAAAAAGAAGGCATGGGAAAAGAGTTTAATTATAAATTCTACAAGGCAGATTTGTAAGATTTTATTTCTCTATATAATAATAGTGGTTATCCTAAATGCGTTAGAAACAGCAGTATTTGTTTTCCTTTTTTGGTCAGGTAAGGATACAAAACAAATTGTAATCTTGAGTTTATCACTTGCCAATGTGCAGCTGAAACATCTGGTCTGACAGCTGTAGCAAGACTGGATTTTTACTTGCTTGTTTTTTTCTTCCACTAGTTAAACCCATTGTCTCCTGCCTTTGAGACTCGCTGGTTTGTCAGGTAACCCCAGTTTTATATGGAGGAATATTCTGGGGTCTGGTGTTTCCTCGACATATAAACATCCCTACAAAGTCGTAGTATCACAGTCTGCCTTCAGACGATGACTTTCCTAAGCATTAACTTTTGCATTCAGTTGCAGATGCAAACCAAACACTGTGAGGTAAATTGGAGACCAGATGGGGTTTTCATTTACAAAGGAAATTTTTGGGACTGTTGCTTAGAGCTCTCCTTTCCCTTTTTGCTTATGTGGTTGCTGTGTATAATTCTCCAATTTAAAATCAAAGCTTTTTGTGCTTTAAAGCATAAGATTTTCCATGCGATGTAAAAAAACCAGCAGAACATTTCCAGGTGATTTTTTTTGATTGATATGGACTGCTGGTTAATAGTTTCAAAGAGTACAAGCCAAGGAAATCATCTGTCCAGCCATAGATGTTGTGATATTTGTAAGGAGCCCAGACACATCTCGATTTTGGTGGTGTTTCATATTCTGTTCCCTTCCTCTTATGGTATATAAATACTTCGGCTGGGTTTTTGGGGGTGGAGTGGTTTTTTTGGTTTGGTTTGGGTTTTTGCAAGGTTGTACGGCATTTTGTTTTTATTTGTTTGGGGGTTTGGTTTTTTTGGGGGGGTGTTTGTGGGTTTTTTGTTGTTGTTGTTCTGCGTGTATGTGTGTGTTTGATTTGCTTTTTGTGTTCTGCTAATATTTTTCATGTTATTTTTCCTACTAAAAGGAACCATGCCTAAAGCCAGATGCTTTCTGATGGTGCAACATATGACAAAGCAGTAAGAGGAACAGAAGGCTTGGGCAGATATTTTGGTATGGAGACAACATAGCACATTTGCAAGGGGAAAAGTCTTATTGCTAAAATGACTATGCTGAGAGTGTAAAGACCACTGTGCCATTTCTCTGGCCAGGCTGAAGTCGAGGGTAGATTTACAGAAGGTATATATTTTAATTTCTGAAATATTGTCAATATAAACAGATCCAGAAAATCTAATCTGTTATCAGGTCTGTTATCTATACTTGCCAGAAATATCAAAATAAAAATACATGAACAGAATTTCACAGATTTTCACTTTCTAAATTTATTTTCATATTTTAAAATGCTTTATGTTTTAAAAGTGCTGTCATTTTAATTTTAAAATATGTTTATTAAAAATGCTTTTCACTAAGAAAATAATTTTTTCTTAAAATCTGCACTTTCAAATCTCTCTTTGCAAAAACATCAGAAAAAAAAAGGGAAAATTGTAAGTAGAAGTGGAAATCCTTTTATAATTCCATATGTTTTCAAAAAAGACAAATTAAAAGCAGCATCAGAGGTTGTTAATGTCCTCTTCTGGAGACTTTATGTGACTCTCTTCAAGGACATTTTCTGTAGAAGTGAATTGTAATAATCCCATTTTAAGACTGCCTGTGAAAATATCTTGGCTGTAAAAAACAGATGCAAAGCATAGGAATCTATGAAAATACAAATGAAGAATGAAAACAGATTCCAAATGTTTGTGTAATTTTTTCATTTTTTGATGATGCATGCATCTCCATTCCCCTCTCCCAATGACTATCTCAGGATGTATATTGGCTGGGAAGAAAGGAAAAGATTACAAAAGCATATAATCTCCAAATTCCAAATTCCAAAATGAAAAGTCACTCCAAATGGACTGGCTGCAAGGATTATGATTAATACCACGTATTTGACCAGTAAAGACTATATTTACCCCTAAGGTGAAATTCATCACTCCTTCAGAAGCCCAGCACAGGAATTGTACACCACGTACATTCTTTTTTAATTTGTAAGGCATGAGTGGTACTTAGATTGACTTTGTGAGTGAGGCTGATTTTTACTATGTTGTATAACTATTTATAGAATAATAAGACTGAAATGTTTTGATAAGAGTATCTATTCGTAAATGGTGCAGCTCATTGAGTTGATATGATAACTGAAGTATAGCTTAAATAAGCTATGTGTTTGCCATGCCTGCTGGTTTACTAAATATTTCAATCTTATATGCAAAGGTAACTGAAACAAATGTATATTTCGTTCATACTATAATAAACAGCAAATTCTGAGGTTTTGCTTCTTTTTTAAACCCATGTCAAACTACAGAGTAAAATATGAGTTTTCAGAGAAACAAAGTCTGAAGCGTGTCATGGAAATGGCAAGAATATTAATGCAAGGTTCAGTAATCTAAAGTGTCTTACTTCAGAAGTCTTACCTGAGTAAAGACTGTCTGAGATTCACCCCTCCGCTGAGGATGTGCCTAAGACCAACAGAGTGAGTCTACAGAAGCAGCTTAGAAAAGCCGCGGGCCTCACAGTGATTTAGATTAATACATGCAAAGCAATACACAATAGGCAGCTCTGTGCTTATTAATTTAAATTCAGTAATAGCTTTTTAATGTGTGCATTTCTAGATGATTAGCAACTACCATTGTCCTTAAAGACTGCACTGACATTGTGTTTTACAGTTACTCTCAAGCCAATTGATTGCCCATCCGTCTTGGACTGCCTCAGGAGCATCTTTGGCTCTAAGGGAGTGTGACTGTCTCCCGCCCCTCAGAGTGTTTTCAGGATGGGGATAACTGGGGAGAAGGAAGGGTTGTTCATTTTTTTAATCAGGTATTGATGCCTCTTTCCACAGTTATGGGGAGAGGGAAATTTTTGAAAAAAAATTTTTTAAATCTTTAGGCAGGAAAATAAATAGGCTGACTGGTCCACCTCCTCTTCGAGCCTTCAGCACAGCCCCCTGTGTTTCAGGGGATTTATTAAAGGTTAAGGAGACTATTTTGTTAACAGACGGTCAGCATGTTATTTCCAAGGACATCCACATTGGCGCACTCAAGGACGCCTGATTCCCGGTCCCATGCTGTGTCCATTAGACCACGATGCTTCTGACCCTTTGTTGGGAAAGGTCCCCGGGTACTGCTGGCCTGAAAGCTGACGCCAAATCCCAACTGCGGCAATAGCATTCTGCTCACCTAAATTCCACCTGCAGTTGCAATTGGATATGGTATTCTTCATTTCCGAGCCTGAACTCTTGTTTCTGTGTTACTGTGTGCTGCTAAACAGCTGCTGTGTTCCCCCACTCCCTCCCCACAGGTGGCTGCATTTGATAATGTCTCATGTAGGATCAATCTTGGTCCCATTGAAGTAGTGGGAATTCTGCCAGCGTGTCCCAGATCTGGTCCTGTACGCAGCTGGTAAAGCACTTTTAGCTCCTGCAGAAGAAGAGGTGTTCTGCACAGGCTGGCTGATTAGCCGCGTTCATTAGCAGAGGCGGGTGTCGGGGGGGGGGGGGGAGAGGGGGAGGGGGAA